>NC_056075.1:32837612-33157612 GCF_016772045.2 Ovis aries | reverse complement strand
TTTTCATTTTGTAGTTAGAACCAAAATAATTAACTAAAAATCCCACTCATAATCTTAGTAACTTGTATTCTGTAATTCTCATTTCCTAGTAAATATCAACTGTGCAATAGAAGTAACCTACTCCGCACACAAGGCTTCTATGTTTATAGCACAAGTCAGTACAAAATCCTTATTTTTGTGTAGGATTTCTTCTCAATAGTTACCACAAACCCACAGTAAAGTTGTAGGGATTTCATACCCTCCACTACTTCTTTTTTTCCGATTAGGAATAATGTGAAATGGTACGTGGTCAAGAATCAGAATGAACTACACAGATTCTGCGACCTGGAAAATTCACACACGCACACCCTCTCACTCAATCTGGCTAAACAAAACTATTCTTCTAACAGTTATCTTTATCACCAGAGAATATGTCTTTAAACATACACTGATTCTACAACTTCCTTCAGTAAGAAAATCCTCGTTATTAAAAATAAGTTTAAAGTTCAAATGATCTAAAAAGAAAGAAAAGCATCCTAATTCTCAGTTTCCCTGAGAAGTTCGGATTTAAATAATATGAAAGATTATTATAGTCTAGGCTAAAAAATAATCTTATATATAACCAGAACAGCAAAATTTAAGCAGAATTACATCTTTTGAATCAAAAGAATCAATATCTGAGGACAAATGCTTTGCTAAGAGGTTATTCTTTGTATGTCAATTTTGGACAGAATATCAGTAGTTCAGAAGAAAATGTGCTCCCCTAACAGAAGCTCTATGTACCTCTTTTGATTTACAGTATGTTATATAATGTCTGTGCTGTTGCTATTCTGAATACATTTATTACACGAAGAAACTAAGGAGGCAGAATTAAATATATTCTCTCCATCAACATGACAATGTATTTTCCCCAATTCCTAATGTCAGGACCGGAGCCCCCCAAAAGGACCAAACATAACAAAAGTTTAAAAGGATCATTTGATACTTGCCTTCATTTGTGTGTATGTGTGTGTGTATGTAAGTAATCCAATTGGTTTGTTTTCCAATGTGACTCTAATCATAAAATTTAGGTGGTATTAACTTTGCGTTAGTTTTCCCTCCTCCCATCCACGCTCCCCCCCAATGTTGATACTCACTTAACCTACTTGCAATTCTAAAGAAGTCAACACTTGATTGTGACAACGTTCAAAAGAATTTCCTCTGCCACTAGCACAGTAAAAAAACTTTCACCAATTAGTGCAGGAAAAAAGGAGGGAAAAGCCACAGTGCTGGCGCTCAAAGAGCCAGGCCTTGCGGCAAATCTGTCATGTCGAGAGGATTGATCAACAGGACGGCAATTTCTAATGGCATGTTGTCATGAAAAGTCAGCCACAGGGAGCCACCTGCTTTGCTCCTCACAGACAGCTAGGGAAGGAAGGAGGAAGAGGGCGGGAGGGGGAGAGAGGGGAACTGCTCACCATTCCTAGCCTTGCCAGTTCCCTTTTGCTAACAACTTTGGTAAAGGTATCATGATTTTTCATTCGGTTGAAATATGTCAAGTCTCCAATCATATTATCCTTCCTCCAAGATAACAGTGGTTTGAAGGCTGCCTCTTTCTTTTCCCTCAATCCCTCCCCCCCCCATTTTGAGCAAGGGATGAGGTACCTTGATTAGAACTCCACCGCCTCCCTCTTTTTGTCAACCCATACTCCTCAGATCAGAAGACATCTCTAATGGCTTTAAATCAACAAGGAGCATCCTGACTTAATAAAACCCAAGTCTGGAAGATTGTGGAAGACCAAAGAGATAACAGTGACACCATCAGGTGTTGTTTTTCTGAGCCAACTGAACGTATGTGCTTCTGGCCCCGTACTTTGCGGGGTTTTGTCTAGTTGAGAAATAGTTGGGAAACTAGGTTTTGCAAGCTATCATCTAATCCATTAGAACCTTCTCTGGTGAAAGCGGTGCTGATCATTTTCTTGGCTGTAGCTTTTCTTGTGTTCAATGCAACTCAGTACTCCATAACAACCTCCAACTTACCCCTGATAACATAAGATGTTCTGCCTTTGAATACTCCTCTAGAAGGTATTATTTCCTTGATTCTCAAGACTCTGCTTACCAACCACTCCAAAGAAAAGGATATTCCTTCCTCTCCCAAATGCCCTACTCAATGCTCTCTAGTCCTTTCAAATAATGCTGGGATTGGATTACTAGTACTTACGAGATACTCTAATGGTACCATTCTCCTAGATGTCAAGCTCCTGAAGTATACTGGAGGGACTCAACACAAAATCGCAACATCTGAAAAGATGCTTTCCGTAGACCAGATCTTAGAGAGTGGACGTGGTTGCTCTCCATGAAAGCTGGTAACACAAAGGGCCACCCCCACCATCTCCATAAGGATGGTCCGAAATATTGCTGTGACCTACTGTTCCTGGTAATTTTCATACTTTAAACACTCACAAATATACTCACCCCTCAATCTACTTTGAACAAAAGAAAAAAGTCAAATAAAAGTTAAAGAACTTTTAAGCTCATGAAACCAAACCCCACTTGGCATGCAAATCACGTACTGTAACCTTTTATTGGCGGAGCCTCTGGTCTCATCAGTCGATGAAATTCTCAGCCCGCGGCAACAGCTTAGCCGAGGGACACAGACCAATGAGAAAATATTCATTGTGTTAGCATTTCAAATGGCGAGAAAGGAAGAAGAAGCGCTAACTGATCACTGCCCGTGGAATTAATTGGATATTCCAAGAATAATGTCTCTTACTGAAGATCCTTGGAGGCCGAGCGCTGGTAGAGACCACATTTTGTGCGGTGCCTTCAAAAAGAGACCGCTTGGGGGTACTGGACATATTAGGGTTTTAGCGCATTTCCCTAAAGGCCAGAAGATAATCAGATGCACTGAACCAAACTCAACTAATCCAATCCATAATTATACACACAAATCCAATAAACTTTGCCACGTTACTGGAAAATTAAACTATTTCATTAAACTTTCAATAACTTAGGAAAAAAGTTTAAGGGGCATCATGGCTAAAATGTTTCTTTTGGGGATTGGGGACATGTAGCCAAGAACTCAATTATTATTATTATTTTTTTGCTTGCAAGTTAGAGCCTTCTGTGAGGCTTGAGGACTGATCTCAGTGCCAACTCGGTTTCTTTATTCAGGGAGGGATTTGCGTTTCGGCTTTATTGCACATAACCTAAGCATTTGCAATGACCCTGACCGATATTAGTATATCTTTCCTTAAGACACATCTTAATCTAACCTTTTTAAGACTCTTTTGCTTTCAAACTCAAAACAGCATAAGAAACAAGCATTGTTGATGACACCGGGAGCCTGAACTGAGGCCCTGGCATGGTCCGAAGCAATAGCCCCCTGAATAAACAGCTGCTGGGGAAACTAAATAACCATCGGAGACCAAAAGGTAAGGGGGGAAAAATGAGATTAGGAACTTTCCCAAATGTTGCATCTCTCCTATCGACCACTGGCCTAGCGTGAGGTGTCAATTTTGACTCCAAAGAATTCGCAGCGGTCCCATTATGCGGTCTCTGCTCTCATTGTAAATTCTGTCAACGAAGTCAATCTTATTAACTTCCGCACTGGTTCACACATGACATTTTCTTCAATTTTCTTGCTGACATCAAAAACATCAATTAGCAGCCCGAAAATAGGAAGGAGCGAATGACAGCGCCTGATAACGTCGACTATTTGAAGCCAAGGGTAAATCTATTCTCCAGTTCTGAATGCGTTCATTACAATTGCATTTTCAAAGAAGACCTCCAAATAGCAAAGAAAATTAAATTTATCATCTAGAAATGCCTAGAAATTGTTTTTTTAATCCTATGTCTATCTCTCAATCCCAGAGCGTAATACAAAGTATCACAATTGAGTTTTATGATAACATGCCCCAACTTTAATAGAAAGTTTATAAAATATGCAGCCTGGACCACACTTACTATCAAATAACAACTACAATGCTTGGGGGGAAAAAAAAACTTCCCCTGTAACAGATTGTGGCCTCGCCTTGTAGGGTCCATCTATTTTCCTGGGCTGTCACAGTTTGCGAGGCAAATGTATAGGTGAACACACACACACACACCAGACAACAAACAACCAGTTGGTTGAAAAGTTTTTAAAAGGAGAGAAAAAAGGTAACTAAGGTCTACAGTTCAAAACCCAAAAGTTTTTATGGACAGCAACTAACACTACCTTCTCCCTGTTAAATTAAAATCATCTTTACTATCCACATAACCAGTCTCCTCCTCTCTAAGAAACAAGTTTTCACATAAAATCTCAACTCCTTGCCACTGACCACCCCAAGATATATGTACGTAAGTCTTGTCCAAACAGTCTAAGCCAGGGACAAAACAATTATTCATCTGCCTGGCGTGGCCCACCTAATCACCACCCATTTCATTCATATTGACTTTTTCCCTCCAAAATCAAATAAATAAATAATAAAAATGTCAAGTGTTCTCCCCTGATCTGAAAATTAAAATGCCCACGAGTAAATCCACTACCCCATCTGCTGGGCTGCAGCACAGGGAATCTGGAAATGGTTGGAAATGGATGGAGAGGCACGGCACCCCAAACTCAGATTTCAGAGTCTTGAAAGCAAAGCTTTTATTTATTTTATTATTTATTCACGGGGTGGGGGGAGTGGGGAGCGAGCCACGGTGCCCGCTTTGTGAAGCGTCGCTCGGCACTGTGTCACCTCTCCCAGGGAGGGAGGCGGCAGCGACCGACTCCGGTGGCTGCCCCCCGACACCCCGACCGACTTCTAGGGGAACAGAAAGAGCAGCTCCACCCCACAAACAGATCGCATTCCTACGGCCCATTGATTTTTTGATCTTTTGACATTTTTTAGTTGCTTCCATTCCCTTCCTTGTCTTTTCTTCAATGTCACAAAAGACAAAAATGTCTAAACAATTGAGGGCAGAGATATCTATTAGCTGTCAGACCGCTGTTTTTCCCAGCACTGACTAAGCGCGCGCCACACAGAATGCCGAGAACCGGTAAGATGACAAATTATACCATTTTTTTTTCCTTAAATAGGGGCAATCATATTCCAATACCTTGGCTTCTCCTAGCCAACCAAAACATGCTGTGCAAGAAGGGAAAAAAATCTCATTGTATCCTTTTCTGCAATTTCTATTATGTTAGCTGTTATTTGTTGAAAGAGGAAAGAAAAAAGAAAATCTCTTCAAGGAATGAAGTAACATATTTCAGGTTGTAGCATCTGAGAAGCAAAAGCATATCTTCCTGATTATTTTCCCCTAAGAACTGCTTCGATAGTACAAGTACCACATTAATAAAAGAAACAATTTGTTATACTTAGGGATGAAAGACTGCAAAAAAAAAAAAAAGAAGAACGGATGTCCCCTAAGTTACTTGTTTCCCCCTGAAGACAAGCAAAGCCATTCTTTCAAAGCAGTTAAACTGTAGATTTGAAGTGCGGCCAACCTCAACTTTCTGAAACCTAAAATCTGAAACGTATCATTCCTATAAATAATGCCATGACAGGAATACTTTAAAAAAAATTATTTCAAATGGGTTCTCTCCGCTTGTGATTTGACTGCCGTGAACATGTTGTACATCTATGATTTCAAAGTTAAAATTCAAAACACACTCACACTGCGCTTTCCCTCAAAACCAATAATCAACAATTTATGGACAAGAGGCTAAAATGGATCAACTTTACACTTACGTTTGAGAAGATTAATGATTTTCTTTCAAGGAGCTGCTGCGTTAGAAGCATTAGTTTCCAGCACACATTTTTGTATGTAATAAAAATATTTAAACTGTTTAGGTTAAACTCTATTATTTAGAAACCTATTTTATAAGAAAAGGACCTTTTATAAAAAAAAAAAAATAGGCCCCAATTTGTAGGATGCAATTTTTTAAAAAAGAACTGGTTCCATTGAGAGTAACTACCACTTAATCTTATAAACAACTTTTTCAGAAATAATCAAAGGAATCTCCAAATTTAATCTGTTCTTGTTTTTCTATTATATTTATACAGGCTCCTATTTGACATTTAACATTTAATATTCATTTTTCTATTTCCAATGATGCTCTTGATATAGACTAAATATTTAAGATACTGGTACATGCCTGTACTCTTGCAATACAAGAAGAAATATCAATTAGGTATAAATTTAGATCGCAAATGATAAAATACAACTAATTCAAGCTCAGGAGGAACAAAGCCCTATTAAGCTTTTAAGAATTGTATGAAACATCCCAACAATACTCAGAGTATTCAATGCCTTTCAAATACAGATTCAAACCAGCAAATATAAGAACAAATTTACAAACTCTCAAAGAGGAACGGGAATGGGGGAGAAAATGGCAAATCAAATTTTTCATCCAATTATCAAGGTAACATATGTTTGCAAACATAACGAATTCGATTTTTCTGCTGTTACAATAAACTAATTTCTGCATTAATGTCAGCTATAGACATCAATATTTTCTTAGCAGAGCACATCATTGTCAAATAGATTCATTCAAACATATTAGTAAAACAGGACCAAACTTCTTTAAATCACTCCATAATTATGGAAGATAGGTATTGGTAAGGATCTCTCTCTCATGTGAATGTATATATACATGTTTATAAAATATTGTTTGGGTCTTCTTTAGCTTTATGAAATAAAGTATGACGTTACGGCAAACCATGTATGGTGGGGGGGGGCGGGGGTGAGGGGGAGTCACGGCAAGAGGCAAGCGGACACACACACATTCACAAAACTGACCACAGGTTTCGGACGGGCTGGTCGGTGGTTGTGGATTTTAAAACCTCGCGCTGTCCTTGAAACGGAGGCCGCACACAGCTCCATTAGATACAGATCCAGTGCTCTTGATCTATTATTTACAAAGAAAAACCCTTCACTGCTTAAGTGCCCCCTCTCCTCAGCCTTCCATTTCAACAGCTTCAAACAACTTAGTGGGAGAAAAACACAGGACACAACAACTTGTGTTCATCACAATGTTCCAAGCAAGTCAGAATTCCACTTGGACAGAAAAAATACATATATCAGAATGCCCTGAACAGCGGATGTCGGCTATGCGACAATCAAATGAGAGGTTTGCTCCAAAATACAGATTGTTCTTTTCTAACAAGTGACGTGAGGTTTTATAATCCTTCTGTAAGAGATATTTCTCTTGGAAAAAGAATAGGAAGAATTTCAGGAAAACCATTTTTACCTCAATGATGTGAAAAGAATGTTTTCCAAATGTATATTTGGTATGAAATTCTTTAATTATCAAGTCTGCTCTTTGAGTCAAACGGCATTCTATCTAATTAGTAAGCTTAGATCTCACCTTCATGCTGAACTTTAAACTCTCTGAAGCCAATTAAAAACTATTTAAATGAATATTAAAAGGATTCCTGTGATCGTTTCTGACATAAGAGAAAACATGCTTTTCAGCAAAAAATAGGTTTACACAGCATGCCTGCATTTCACAAAATATTTGAATTGAGTTTTGCATTTAATCTATTACCCTTCTTCGATTCTGCCATCCAATGCTCTTCCTCGGCTGTTTTATCATCCTTGTTCAGGCATATCTGCCGCCAATACAGTTTTAACTGCAATTAGAACTGTTTTATTATTCAGTGCTCTTCAATTTTCAATAACTTATTAAGATTTACTGGATGGTACCCATTTCCACTTTCATTTCAATTCACTATTGACTTGGGCACATATGAGGATGCACCAATAAAAGTTGAAATTAGAAAAAAAAATCTTAGCCATTTCCAATTTGATGAAGCAAAGCATACTCAGACCACAGTCAACAGCAAGTTAAATACACACTCTTTCTCTCTACATCTAGGCCTTGAAATAGCTTTTTGAGATTTAATAAATTATTCTGTTTGCTTATGAAATTAAATGCTCCCATGCAAAGCCGTTACAATTAACACCACTAAATGTGTTAGGTTACACTGAAGAAATCCTCACAGTATAATTATATCAATGAGTCATTTAACTCACATATATTAATTCAATTTATCTTCATTTTTGAACTGTGGAGACTGATGGATTGTCATCATTAGAAATGACAAAGCTCTATGCTGGAGGGAAACACAGACCTGCTGAGGTTCTGACTTCTCGCAAGACCACACATCACTGCCTCCACTAAGAGCACCCACAAGTCATCAAGGGATGTATTCTCTGCTAAGGACCAGAAAGTCAGGGTTTCTGATCAGGATGCAAAAGAATGTCAACTAGAGTCTCTGGAACCTACACATCAGTGTCAATAAAGCAAATTCCTGTACGGAGATCACAATGGTAGTATGTTCTTAGCACAAGGACCATGACATATTTGGTATTCTCTAAACACTCCTTGGGAAAATGCTACATAACATGCCATTTTCCTAACCCTGCAACCTATTGATAAGTATTTCAGGTTTAAAACAAACAACAAAAACAAACAAAAAAACCCAGAGCAGTGCCAGAGAAAATGTATTAACCAAGAGAGCTCAGCTGGGGATACTGTCAATAAACAAGACATTACCAGGCAAAGCAATTCCATGATTGTTCATCAAGATTTTCTCCTGAAAACTCGCAGGATTAGAGGGGTCATTAATAAGATTTTTAAAACTATTGAGACCATACTTGACCAAGCTAAACCCTCCCTGATGGTCATCCTAGCTTTTGAAGAATGGAATCACGGTGGGAAATTCAAGGTAAAAGTGACTGACTAAGGCTGATTTTTTTTTTTTTAGATTTAACATCTTGAAATACTCGACTCAATTATTTAGTTTCCCTCCTCTCTTAAAAAATGAGATCCTTGGCCAGATAAAGTATAAATCCTTGGGTTTCAAGATGCCCAGAGTGACATCTTTTATCTCCAGTTTCTCTAATCTGGACAATGGGGAAACAAAGGAAAATTAATTTCTTTGAATGCTGGAGGAAGAGGAGAGAGACGGCAAAGCTCCCTGGGACTAGGAGAAATGGGTGCAAAGATACACAGGAATGGCAGGCCACAATTTCTCAAGGGGGCACACTTCCTTTCTCAAGGTCCCCTCAGAACTTCTCAACCTGGCCACTGCATCCAGTCCATCCACCTTGGAAAGAAGGATCCTTTCCTTACTCCCCTTTGATTTATGTCCTCATAGGCACTGATCAAGTTCTGGGGAAATAAGCACATCAAGATGCAATGAAAAGTGAGAAGCTGTTGATCTGGTCAAATTTAAATATTTCAGAATAACACACTGACAGAGAACTGGTTCTGTCTTCTCCACTGACTTGCAGGGAGGGATGGAAAGACCCCACAACCTGTCAGGGTTTCACTGGCTCAACAAGGCAGACGTGGATGGCTAGTGCTAGGGTGGAGTTTTTGGTTACAGAACTAAAAAAAAAGACTCCTGTCACCCATGAGGCCCCTAATTAGATACTGCTGAAACAAAAATAAGGTAATTTGGTGAGAATGAAGGGAATCTGTTTTATAGGGAACTGTGTCGTCTAGAACCAAGAGTTGAAATTAACAATGAATTGGGAGTTTGGGATTAGCAGGGACAAACTATTATACATGGGATGGATAAACAAGCTCCTACTAACTAGCACAGGGAACTATATTCAATATCCTGTGGCAAATCATAATGGAAGAGAATATGAAATATGCATGTATGTATAACTGAGTCACTTTGCTACACAAAGAAACACAACATTCTCAATCAGCTATACTGCAATAGAATTTTTTCAAAAAGATGCAGGTGCTAATAAAAATAAACTTAAAAAAAATTAAGAAGAAGGGAAGTCATTTTATAAACAACACGGACATACAAAAAGCATAGAAAAGGAAAAGCCCCTTCTAGTTTTGTTTTTTTTTTTTTAAGGCCAAGGATCTGAATATATGGACACTGGCCAAACTCACCTCCTTTTACCACCTCCCATGCTTAAAATACATGATTGCTCACCTCTACATAAAGACAACTTGCCACCAAAACATTAGAGAGAAGGTGACAGCCCAGGACAGAATGAGCCCATCCATGGTTTTCATTAACAAACAAATGACGTTTTTGTGGAGTTTCAGCCTTTGCGTTTCATAGCAAATTGAGGAACACAGCCAAGAAAAGTCACCCAAATCCAGGAAGTGGGTTTCAACTCTACTAAATAAGCACGGCGACTCGCTATGCCCTTTGCACACGTGTTTGAGAAATTAGATTCACACATGCTCAAGCCCCAAGCTGCTGCCATGGGGAATTACAGGGTTAAGGGGAGGAGATTTTAGGAAGGCAGGTCTTTCTGAGTGTTTTGAGCCACTTGCTGAATGGTAATGATTTCACCCCTGGCCAGTACTGGTTGCTGCTGGATGCCTAAGGAGAGGGTGTGTGTGTGTGTGTACACATGCCTGACTCTTACACTGACAAGATAGCTTTATAGACAACCCAGTCTCTACTTCTTTGCTAAATAAGCTCCTTGCAAACACACCCAGAGGCTAGCATACAATGGGCACATCCAGCAAATAATAAAGTAAAATTAAATTATGTCATGCCTCCACCATAGCAACACCCATGGGCTGTCTGGGGAAGGAGCAGTGGTGCCAATGTTCCCGCCACAGTGTGGAGTTGGAGCTCAAGTTTGCTCCCTTCAATGAGGCACAGATGGAAAGCATGTTGCAACCGCCCGCCTAAAGCAGACTGTGAAACTGGTTTCGGATGCGACCAAGCATCTTAGTATAGTCTGGACTGCGGTGTTTTTTCAAAACCATCTTGTTTTTGTCTAGCACCTCTGTTCAAGGAAGTTTGGGAGGGACTATTTCTCATAATCAAATAAAGTCTTGCATGACAACAGCCCCATTTTATAGACAGAAAAACAAACAAGCTCGGGGGATTTGGGAGAACGCATTTGAGATTAGCTGGTTAGGAACTTCAGCAAATGAAAAAGGAAAAGGAGGAAAAATTACTGCAGCCAAGGCAGGAAGCTTCCCTACATTTCACCCTTCAAGATTCACTCACTGATTCAGTCAGTACTGATCTGGTGTCTCTGCATACCTGGCAGTATTCTAGGCACTCCAGATAAATCAGAGGAAAAAAGTCCTTGCCCTCGGGGAACTTACAATCAGAGAGCGAGGTAATAATTTACAAGTGTCAAAGTGCTACCAGATGCCCTCCTGGAAGATCCTCATGGAATAATCTAGTCAGAGCCAAACAGAAACCAGTTCTCTGACTATTCAGCCCAATGTTTAATGCCAATTATTCTGCCCCAGAAATAGTTATTGAAAAGCCTGAAAAATCTAGCCTTTATCCGCTAGAGAAGAAGCACAAGTTTTTTATCACCCCTTTTTTAGTAGTTTTTAAAGAATCCCAAATGCTAAATGATGCTGTTGAATCACCTACTGATGAAGAGCTATTTGCACTGGAGGTCAGAGAACATCACAGACTTGGGGAACATGCAGTAACATTCAGATGCCAAGCTTTTCACACCATCCTGAACTCAGAGTTGTTGACTAGTTCATTGTTTGATCCATACAGTTGGCCAAATTAATCTATGCTTTGAACATAAACATCACTGGCACTCAGGGAGTGACTGTTAGTTGCTCGCTCAGTCGTGTCCAACTCTTTACAACCCCATGGACTGTAGCCCACCAGACTCCCCTGTCCATGGAATTCTCCAGGCAAGAATACTGGAGTAGGTACCCATTCCCTTCTCCAGGGGATCTTCCTGACCCAGGGATCAAACCCAGGTCTCCTGCATTGCAGGCAGATATTTCTTACTGTCTGACCCACCAGGAAGCCCCTGAATACCAGCTAACACTAATTTAATTTCTTCTTTTTGACCTGGTACATAGCGTTGTCTTTCTGGTACTTTTGTACTTAATTCCAGGGCTATATAAACTACAACTCCTCAAACTACTGGCACAAACTCAATGCTTTTAGCTACTTTTCCAACTATAAATTAGATAAAACATATAGATGTAGAGGTCAAGAGCAGCCATTAGAATCTACTTCATTCTTCACTATAATTTTAGGTCAGCCAGGCTTATAAGGAGAAGTTTCCTTTACCAAAAGAGTGTGTTTATTACATGGTTATCACTGTGTCTTAATATAAAACATACAGAACAAATGAAGCACTGAGATGTTCAAGAATTACAGGAATTTATATATAAAAACATTACTATTAGAAAACACTTAAAAAAAAAACAACTTAAACACCAAATAGACAATCTCTATATTTCTATAATTAAATATTTCAAAGCACATACTGGGATGAAAATTCTTTAAATACAGTTCCTGAAATTGATTTTTTTAAAACAATTGTTCAGATGTGATATCTGATGAAAAGGTACCACAACTTAGTTTAAAGACTAAAAGTTCATTATGATCTACAAAGATACTATTTTTCTAAAAATTGCAAACTTTACTCCTATGCAAATAGTTATCAAAGAGATCTATAAGAACTGATTTCTCTAACAGAAGAGTTTCTTAAATGCAGGGATAGAAGTCTGCAATAACCATGCTTTAAAATGAGAATGAGACTCTTTTTTTTTTTTTAAACATTTTCTAAACATGTCTCTTTAGTGGCTTCAACGACTGTATTTTCAAAGTGTTAAGTATAGCAATAAGGAAGCTTCCCTGATAGATAGCTCAGGGACTTCCCTGATAGCTCAGTTGGTAAAGAATCTGCCTGCAATGCAGGAGACCCTGGTTCAGTTCCTGGGTTGGGAAGAGCCCCTGAAGAAGAGAAAGGCTGCCCACTCCAGTATTCTTGAGCTTCTCTCCTGGCTCAGCTGGTAAATAATCTGCCCACAATGTGGGAGACCTGAGTTCGATCCTTGGGTTGGGAAGAGCCCCTGGAGAGGGAAAGGCTACCCGCGCCAGTATTCTGGCCTGGAGAATCCCACGGATTGTATAGTCCACGGGTTGCAAGGAGTTGGACATGACTGAGCAACTTTCACTTTCAAGTATAGCAAAGTTAATCTCTGTGAAGTGTGTTACGGTCTTCAAGCCAGAGGCATGTTTTAAAAGAACGGAGGGTTCCCTGGTGGCGCAGAGGTTGAAGTGTCTGCCTGCAATGCGGGAGACCTGGGTTCGATCCCTGGGTCAGGAAGATCCCCTGGAGAAGGAGATGGCACCCCACTCCAGTATTCTTGCCTGGAGAATCCCATGGACGGAGGAGCTTGGTGGGCTACAGTCCACGGGTCGCAAAGAGTCGGACACGACTGAGCGACTTCACTTTCACTTTCAAGATATTACATACTCTGATTTAAACCACTGTTTAATTAGAATATAAAAATTATCAGAGGTAAAAAATAAAACCGCAAAATGAACTGTTGTAAGTGTTATGTTTCTAAAAACAGACAGTGGCTGCCACTGCATTGCGGCCTGCAGGTTACTGAAGCCCCATGAGGTCTCACTGTCTACCACGGAACACTGAACGGCAAAGACGGCCCTTTGCGACGATGCCTAAAAGCTGTTCCCTGCCCTTCCATGAACATCTCATTTAAATCCCACATCCCTCCAGGTGCTGATGCCACTGTCCCTGTATTTTCAGAGGACAAAACGGAAGCTCCTAGGGAATAATTTCTCGAGATAATAGGGCAAGTGGCAGAGTCTGAATGTGAACCCAGGTCTTCGAACTCCTCCCAGTTCTACGACTAAAATTTCCTCCAGGCAACACTGCACAGCAGAGGTGCTCGATGGAAGATGCCAGTACAGCAGTTTGGAAGCTGGCTGTACACTCCCGCCTGTGATCAACGCATCAGTTTAGATGGCCTGCATGTGTGTGTGCGTGTGTGTGTGCAAACACTGTCGGCAGGGATCGTAGCGATGCGCTTTACTAACTATGGGGACAGTTGGTAGGTATGCTGGCACGATGACTGAAGATAAACTCTCGATAGCCTATTTATCTTCTGAGTTTTAAATAAACAGAGGCCGAATGCTATAATTAAGATCAGAAGTGCCTCTGAAGACCAGATGGCAAAAGGGAAGCGACACAAAAACGTTGCTGGCAGGGAACTGGGTGTCATCCCTAAGGTGGAGTGAGTGATTTTTAACAAATGTTTAAAACTCCGCTGCCTGGAGAACAGCACTGCCCTGCAGACTTACAGGTAGGGCCAAGGCGGGCAGCATCCCGCAAATGTGGAGGAAAACAAGGTCCACGACGCAGAAGCACACAGTGGGCACCAGGTCTCTACTCTCCTGGGAGCTTACTGTCCAGGCTGACCTTGCCGAACCACTCAGGTCGGGAGATCCTCGAAGAAAATGCAAGCCTGGAAATGCAGTCAGTGCACTGGCTTCACTGATGCCTAGAGGTCCCCACGGTCTTCCTCCCTTTCTCACTACTCAGAAAAACAACGGCATCTCCATGCCCTCAATGGCTTCCGTGTGAGCCCCTCCCCCCAACCATGGCCCCATTCAATCCCCCACCAAGAGCGATGGCCCCAAGTTTAACAGCCTGTGTTAGGAGAGCACTGGACACAAAGGGAGGTGTTTCCAGGTTCAGTGAACACTTTACTATCGTTCATCAGAGAAGAAACAAAAGCAAGCTCCACCCCCACCCCGGCCATTTACCTCGGGCAATGCAGAGGCTGGGCTCTGCCATGCTCACCAAAATGCAACCTTTTTCTGGCCGGGGTAGGGACCACATTGTGTTTCAGGATCATTGTGCAAACAGGGGTTCCAGATTATTTCTACCTTCTATGAAAGACATTAACATAAAAATGGGATTCTTTTGTCCCCTAAGAAGATCCAAGAGGAAGATGGGAGGTAGGGGTGGGGGACCATGAGGGCAGAGGGAGAAAAAGACTCCCAAATAAAGACCAAGAAGGTCAGTCATTAGACAGACCTTAAATTATACTTTTCGAACCTTTATTAGGAAAATAGCCCACCTCTTTCTCTGCTTTAAATTTTTTATTAGGGTTGGCTGCTATTTTTATTAAGGAACCCAGGATCTACTTTGTGTAACTGCTTAAATTACTGACTACCACTGCAAGCAAAATTTGATGGGTACATGCTAGGTGTTTAAGAAACACCGTTTCACATCAACTGAAAATGTGAACTCTTTGGTTGCAAGTGATACACAGACCCTGGTGCCTTGCCCACAGCTTTCCACGGCAACACTGGGTTATCAGTCAACGGCCCTCGATTTTACTAGTTGGTCATAAGGCTGAACATTTCCCCCACCCCCCAGGGGATTGTGGGGGCGGGGTCTTGCACAGTTTACACAAAGTGCTAACATTCAAAATAGCACAAATCATACCTCCCTCCCTCCTCAGAGAGACACCTACCCACCCCTTTCCCCAGCCAAGTTGGATTAGTCACACTAAACATAGCCCATTCCCAATCAACTCTTCAAGCTTTGGCAGGCCTAGCCCAGCTGACATTCCGGACCAGTTTAACATTACATAATGAGAGCTTCACTCCCATCACGGGCTGCAAGTCAAAACAAACTTGCTGAACTTGACCCAGAGCACCAGCTCTGTCACAGGACATGGGACCACAAGGGGCAGAACCGAGTTCTCAGCAAACACTGAAAAATCACCGCTGAACTCCTGAATGCCTTCTTCTTGTCTGTCAGGGTTGCCCTCACATCAGGTACTGGCAGTGCCCAACCTAGACACTTTCTGAGGTTTATCATAGAAGGCTGGTATCAAACTTGATTTTAAAGGATCATTTTCATACATTTCTCCGAGTTTTAGACATAAGCCCAGAAAGCAACCCTGTAAAAGGATTCCCAAAGATGAGTTCCCTGGGAAAGAAGGTCGGTGGGGTTGTAGAAATAATCCTGTAGCAGAGACTAGTTAACTCAAAATGCACGTATGAACGTAAGATCTGACTTCCTACATGTTGCTAAAGCACATTCATCGCTGGAAGAGTTTCTATGACTCCCTAAGAGTCTCTAGCTCACTTCTCCCTAGTGAACCCCAAGCAGATGACTGTACAGTCCATCCTCATCACCACCACGAGCGCCTGGGGCATCTCAGAGACACTCAGCCTCTAAGAGGAAAATATGCGAATTCATACTGAACATACTCAACTGTACACACTGACCCAGAAGGAGCTTAAAATGAACGCCACTTAACATGAAAGGTCTGCAAAAATCAAACTCCACCTTGAATCAGAGGCTGGCAGGACGGAAGGAGAAAATCCGAGCGGCCTGGAGTCTGGTGGTCTTGACTCCATCGTTCTCTGGCTCCACGAAGTCATCTCCTCTCTCTGGGCCTTGGTTTCCCCAGGTTACAGAGAGGACTGGATGGCACAAGGAGGCCTGAGTTACCACTCGGCTCTGGCAATTCTAAGATTTTATAACTGTCTCTACTCATCCACCTACTCGAACCAGAAGGAACAAGTCTATTCCCTCTGCTTGGGGTCAGTGGCTCAAAGAATTGTTTGCATTAATACTTTGAGGTCACTCAAGTCCATTTCTGTGACCTGAGTTATTTGATCTGTCTGGCGCCAGAAGCCCAGGCTCATATATACAATGACCTTACCATCAGCCTACTACCTACCTATTGAGCAACATTCAATTTGAACTTACCTGTGAGACCATCCCAGTCAATCTCCCCAGGCAACGTTTTTGCTTTTTTTCAAATCAAGAGGCCACATATTTTCTTAATCTATCAGGATTCTAATTAAAAACATTGCTCATCAGAGGACTGAGGGCTGCCTGCCCTATTCTAAACAACTCCAGCTTATGGCACTTTAAAATTACTTTTCTCTCCCCTTCTTATAAACTGTAAGAGGCCGGAATTGCCAGAGACTCTGCTCTGCCTGAAGCCTGGGCAGGGCATGCCTGGCAACCAGGTATGTATGTTACAGATCTTTGTGATGGGAACAGAGACAAAGATTTGATGTTGAACAAAGAAAAATGTAAATATGGTGAGAAATTCCCTGAGATGAGGAAAATGAATTTGGGGAAGAGGAGAGGGAGGGTGAGACCAAAAGGATGCTGGTCACGCAGAAGCAAGAGGTGAAGAAGCAGAGACGTGGGTCTGGCGGCATCTAGTCTGTGGTCAGAACCTCCCAAGCTTTGAAAGCGGCCTTGTCCACTCTGATCACACCCTCTCTTCAACATGGCTTTTCCTGAAAGCCTCATTATGGAGATCATTCCCACCAAGATGGAGGATCTCATCATGGAGGGAGTTCTGAGTTCTCCAGGAGCCCAGGAGGCAACTTCTGATGATGATCCCTCAGAAAGGAGCAGACCTCAGGGTGGGCAGGGACCAAAAGGGAGCAGAATGTCCGAGGGACTCAAGTCATTACTTCTAGCTAGAAGGGCGACTCCTTGCAGGCAAAGACTCAGTCCATCCTGCTCCCACCTCATCCCCAGCAGAGAATAGCACCTGCCCAGCAGTGCCTGGCGAACGTGCGCTGTTCCCAAGTGCTGCTGGCGCTCCTGTCTAGTCACTCTGGATGTTAAAACCTATTTTGCAAGCTTTCATCATTACAAGAAGACTATCCGCCTGTCCCACAAAGTCAAGGCTTTGTAACAGCTATCAGTCAGAAGTCTGATGTCTGAAAGACTGTCTGCAGCCCTGATTCACTTTTTCCTGTTGTTTAGCTGCTAAGTTGTGTCCAGCTCGTTTGTGACCCCATGGACTATAGTCCACCAGACTCCCCTGTCCATGGGGTGTCCCAGGCAAGCACACTGGAGTTGAGTTGTTATTTCCTTCTCCAGGGGATCTTGACGCAGAGATTGAACCCTCGTCTCCTGCCGTGGCAGGCGGATTCTTTACCACGAAGTCACCAAGGAAGCCCCGGTAACTTCTAGACTCCCTTGAATCTGAAGCTAAGCTCATTAAATCAAGCTAAGATGATACTGTCTTGTCTGTCTTAGAACCTGGCCTGAGAACCGAACCCCCAGACAGCCAGAAAAGTAAAGACATCCTTTCTGGAGCATCACCTAGTGTTACAAAAGCCATGGCCAGATCTTCTGGCTTCATAACCAGGGGAAGAGCTCTATAAAGTTGAGATATTCAAGACCAAGCTGAATGGGTGGCTTACGGGGTATTCTTTAGGCCATCTACAAGTCCGTTTAGGACACTGAACCTTTTGTCCTAAAATGAGAAGATACAGTACACAATGCCGTGAGAGCACCAAAGCCACTTCTCTGAATGCTCTGCCCCGAAAGGGATGAAGACAAGCATCAAGGGGCAGCACCTCACGTCCAAGGCTTTCCCCCAGCGCTTCTCTACGCCCCTCCCTGGCGTCCAGATGACATCCATTAAACTCAGGCACTGCTCCACAAGGGATCTTGGCCTCTGGCTATGAGAATAGCATCAAAAAATGGCTTGCCAACAACCCACAAATTTAAACAAGTCAGGATGGCAAGAGGGGGCCTCCCTGGGAATGATCATAGGAGTGAAGTCAAAAGCAACGTGGGTTCCAACGGGACACACAGACAGCCCTCCAAGCGGGACGTTCCTTCTCTTACAAAGGCGAATCCCTTCAAGCACCCACAAGGGTTAGGAAGTCATTCACGTGATTAGCTACAGTCTTAGAATGACACGGAAGTTTTGGTGGGGATGTGAGGGGCAAGGGATCTCCAAATGGACAGCACGTCTGACTTGGCCAAAGACATCAACTCAGACCCTGGTCTGAGAGGGGGGAGAGTGAGGCGAACCACCTATGTGCAAGGGTACCCATTTTGTGTGTATAAAAGTGAGGGCATCATTAGAACAGAGTCCTAAAAACCAGGAGTCCCAGCCACTCTGATTCAGTCCTCCTGACATGGAAAAAGGCCTGGCTTCCTCCTGCCTCAATGATCCAATCCCCACAATGGAAACTCATGGCTGTGCTAAGGCTTCTTCTTCCCTAGCTCAGCATTACAGGTTGTGAAATGAAGCAGAAAGGACCACACACCACGTAAATATATGCTTCCTCCTCAGTCCTCACACCCACTCACACAAAAGACATACCATTAATAAGTACAAAAAAATGTCGGTTTCCTCCCAGAGCCATCTTGTGGGTAATCCCTCCCATCACTGGCAACAGCCCCTAACACTATTTGATTCTGAATTCAGACGGAGGGGGAGGTGAAAAGCGTGAAATCCCTAAGCCTTTACACATCTAAAGCTCACCCTCAAAAATGGAACTTTCCTCTTGAAAATCCCGTTTTAATCATTCTACCAAATGGACTTTTTTTTTTTTTCTTTCATTTGCGGGATCCAAGCAATTTTTACTGTGGGTGGTAAGGAGAGTCTAACTGTTTCTAATTATTTAAAAAACAAAACCACACACACAAAACAAAACAAATCAAAAATATATGCTGCCAACTGCTGAGAGACTCAGAAGCCACAACTTCCGGTAATGAAGATTTTTCTTCCCAACTATCATAAAGCAGCAGATCTGGAGAGCATCTGTGTATCTGCTCAGTGTTTCCCATGCACGATCCTGGCGGGCTAGGACCGTTCACATGTTAGAGCGGAGGCTGGCAGTGCACTGATGAGGTGTGGACCCTGGCTTTCCAAGCGGCAAGATCTAGCCTTCACAGCCCAGCCCTAAGATTACTCTCCGTAGAACCAAGGGCAATTAAAAAAAAAAAATTATGCCACAGCTTCCTTCTCTTTAAAAATGAGGAAAACAGTTCTTAACTTTTGGGGGGGTTGGGGGGGGGTGAAATGAATTAACATATGAAAAACCACTTAAACTAGAGCTGGTTCATGGAAAAGCACTCAATAAACATTACAACTAGCTTAGGTATATACAAAATTGGAAAAAAAAATAGTGTTTCCTCTTATGATAGAGTAGCTGTAAGTGTGAAACAAGAATATTTACAAAAAAACTGAACTCATTAATATTATACCCTGACCAGAGAAAGGGTGCATCCTTCTTTCCTCTGAATAAAAGAGATGAATTTTAAGATACCCACTGAGAATGAATGTAAGAGCTAATGTTGATAGAACATTGGCTTCCCTGGTGGCTCAGTGGTAAAGAATCCACCTGCCAACGCAGGAGATGTGGGCTCAATCCCTGGTTGGGGAGATCCCCTGGAGGAGGAAATGGCAACTTGCTCCAGTATTCTTGCCTGGAGAATTCCATGGACAGAGGAGCTGGCGGGCTACAGTCCATGGGGTCGTAAAAGAATCAGACACAACTTAGCAACTAAAGAACAACAGATGTTGACAGATGGACATGTACACCACCTTAACTCGGTGAAATCGCCCAACAAAGGAAGAGATATATAAAAATCTCCCTGCTTTACAGATGGAGAAACTGAGGTCTAGAAACTATACCATGCACACGATCACTCAGCCAGTCAGTAGCAAAGGCAGGGTTTGAATTCACGCTCTTAATCATCCCATTAAACAGACTTTGCAAGAACCATCAACAAGTGCCAAAACGCATTCTCTCTTCTTCTGAGGCAAGACAGCTCACGCCAAAGAGGATTGTAAGAATTACGACTTTATCATTACATCTGAAAGAGGGAATAACAAAGAGATCCTTTTTATGGAGAGGAAATCCACTGAAAAGACCCAGAAGGAGGAGCTCAACATGACAGAAGGAGGAAGGCACTTCTCTGGGCTACCTTGGACCTCCATGTCGACGAAAGGGCCCTAATTCCACTCCCCGGGAGAAAGAATCCTGTACAGTCCTCCACCCCTCGACCTCCACTTTCTCCCCCTCTTGTTAACCGTGCCCAGAGGGTGGCAATACATTTAACTGCAGACAGTCGTTTTTGTTAATGGAATTCTAAGCCCATCAGTTTTCAGCTGGGAGGATGAGAGAGTCTTTCGCTGTGTTTTTCTAAAGCAAATATTTAGTGCTTTCATCTTTTAGTGCCCTAACATGCAATCTGTCACCCAAATAAGAAAAGGGGGAAAAAAAAAAAAAGAAAGAAACCTTCTTATGTGGATGTTGGTAGAAATGATATCATGTTTCCGACATCGATCAGACAAACGGTAAGCACCTCTGGAGGGAGAATGATCACTCTGTAAGCTCTTCTCTGGCATCTCCCAGAGTGAAGGCCCCCCGGCCCCATGGTTTACACTTGCTCCACGTGTGAAAATGACGCCAGCCCTGGCTTTCCACAGCGACCCTGTCCTGTCAATCAGGATGTGGAAAAGCGTCTTGTGTCTGAGAGCTGTTCTATTCTCCTGGTTTCGTCCTGACATCCATGCTCGTGTTACTTTGTTTATTGTGGGATTTTTTTTTTTTTTAAATGAGAACCATTCTTCTTGCACCTGGAGGACATTCCTCTACAGAATCCTGCTGCCAGACAAAGGTAGTTTCTGATCAGCAGACTCACTCCTCTCAACTAAACCCTGGATGCCCCGACTCTACCACACTCTGAGGGGTTCCTTCAGCCTGTCAAGAGAGCAGTGAGGAGTGGGCATACAGACCAGAAAAAGGCGTGACATGTTTTAGAAGGCGGTTCTAACACTTTCTCCTGATCCTAAAGCAGTTTTCCATCCCAGAAAGCCAGGAGAGTTACAACTGTGTTTCTGGATGTTACCTCCCCTTCCCACCCCTATAATTTCTGCTTTCTGCTCTGGGTCACTGTTCCCACTTCTCAACTGGCTATAATGGCAAGTCTCCAAGTAATTACAAAGGCAGGAATCAGATTACGCCAGATCTCACAAGTGTGCGACTGCTGCCACCTTCCCCAGCAAAATCCACCGCAAAGGCACCATCAACTGTTCAGTCAAGTGTGACGTTCTGAGCCGGGGACCTTCGAGGTCACCTCTCCTCGTTTGCCAAGAGGATAGGCACATACCCAGGATCTGCGTGTACCACACAAACATGCCTGCAGTTCCCTTTTCCTGAAGAAAGCAGAAGGGCTGACCACAGCAGGTGACACACAGCTCTGGCCTTCCCGCGGCTGTTCCAGCTTGTTCCTGAACCTGGCTGGGGAGGCATGGGTGATCATGGAAGCAACACTGTTTCTGGCTTCACCTAAGTAGTCAGACAAGTGAGGACAGTCTGGGAGAGCCACACGGGTCAACAAATCTGCAGATGACGCACCATCTTCATTTTACACATCAAACTGGTCAATGCTAAAGGAAATCAACCTTGAAGATTCATCAGAAGGACCAATGCTGAAGCTGAAGTTCTAAAACTCCGGCCACCTGATGTG
The DNA here is from genome assembly GCF_016772045.2 of Ovis aries. Lineage (NCBI taxonomy): Eukaryota > Metazoa > Chordata > Mammalia > Artiodactyla > Bovidae > Ovis > Ovis aries. The sequence continues at coordinate 33,135,622 of NC_056075.1, read as the reverse complement.
AAGGGCCGACTCATTGGAAAAGACTCTAATGCTGGGAAAGATTTCAGAGAAGGAGGAAAAGGGGGTCACAGAGGATGAGACGGTTGGATGGCATCACCAACTCGATGGACATGAGTTTGAGCAAACTCTGGGAGGTAGCGAGGGACAGGGAAGCCTGGTGTACTGCAGTCCACGAGATCACAAAGAGTCGGACACGACTGAGCAGCTGAACAACAAGAAAGCTTGATCATCGGTCCTGACATCTGGGAGACAATAACATAGATAATTCAAAGCAGAATACTCCAGAAGTCGTTTCCCTTCACAAGGCCGCCTAGACGGTCGGCAAACTAGTTAATAGCGTTCTTTGGCCACTGTCAGAATTAGCCCAAAGCATCCTACAGGTGTGGGCAAAAACAGCCAGCACAAAAACCAAACAACCCAACCCACCATGTCAGTCAGAGGCTGACAAGAAAGGTACTCTGGTTACATCTCTTGGTGGAGAAAGAGCAGAGCAAAAACTTAGAATCGACAATGAAAAGTCAGCCTCTGAATGAAAGAGACAGATCAGGTCAATGATACCTTTCAAAGGTGAAAACCATAAAAATTAAAAAAAAATAAACCCCACATCCCTTGTGACCTGAAAAGGGTAGCACAAAAGTGTGTGTAAGGTGACGGAACTGTTCTGTACCCTGACTGGGGTGGCGATAATACGAACTGATGCTAAAATTCACAGAACTGTAGACCAAAAGAAAAGGCCAATTTTGTTGTGTATGTTGAAATATAATTTTTGAAAACCCCACATGGCCAAGGAAGCCTGCTCCTAAGACCTAGAATCAGGGACATGGAAGCATACACAGGAAGTGCAAATCAAAAACTAGACAGCTGCAGGTGACCCCACCAAGCAAGACTGCAGGGAGGAGAGGTCCCCACCAGGAATCCGACTTGAGTCCACTCTGCTGCCCCCAGCAAGACAGGGTCAAGGAAACTAATGTCCCAGTCTCTTTAGAAGCCTACACATCACTACATCATGAGAGCTGCGAGTCCACGCCCAGACACTGCTGTCCCTGCCCCGCCGGGCACAGAAATGCCCCACCTGCCCTTCAGGAACTGCCCGGATTCCTGAAGCCAGTAAAAGCATCATCAGCAAGCTGCCCTTCCCTCTCGCCTCCACCCAGCTTTCTTCTGGGTTCTTATTTTTAAAAAAGAAGGGCAGGAAGAAAGAAACTTATCCAAGAGGCAGAGCTGTGAACTGGGATCTCCTGGATGATTATGAGTTTCTTGTACTTTCGGGTGGAGGGGCTTCTCCTTTCCCAGGGAAAAGAGCACCTCTCCTTGGCCACACTGGTTGCCGGAGAACCACCCGGGCCTGCCAGAAACCCGATGGGCAGAGTCCAGGCTGAGCACTCGGTGATTGAGCGCTCGCATGCTCCCTCTGACCCCAGCCCCGTACATCATGTCCAACCCAACACCATCTCCTGCCAGCTCTGTTTTTTGAAGCAGCAAGAGGTCCCCGCTGGGGACCAGGGGCTGCCACACAGGGGGCTCCGGCGAAGCTGGGCAGTCAAGTGACAGGTGGGGCTGGGAAACAAACGCAGCGGGCAGCACGTGTCCCCTGGTCACCCTGCCGCCTCCTCGCCTCCTGGACTCTCACTTCTTCTTTTTCTGGCGTCTCTAGTTCCTTCCTCATCCCCACCCTCCCTTATCGGAAGGAACTGGCTTTTCCAAAACAGAAACTTTCACTCTGAGCCCAAACAGGCCTGCTATTTAGACTTTTCCAGAGAAAAATGCTGCCGAGCTGTGAGCACCCTGGGGGTGGCGGGGCCCCAGAAGAACATAGCACACACATACACCCCAGGAGGTTGTTAACAAAGAGTTCAAAACTCCTTGGCTGGGTAGAGGCCACCTCCTTTCCCCATCTGCGGCTCAAGCAGAGGCAGCCAGTCACTGATGGGGAAAGGACAGCCTGAGGAAAGGGTGGTCAAAACTTGAACCTGGCCTTATCAGAGAAGATAACACTTCTACCACCTTACTCCCCAAGCCAACATCAAAAAACTGTTTTCGGAACTACTACATTCCTTTAATGCAAACAGGTCTGAAGTGAGCATTCAGTGATGTGATGGAGAAGGCTGGGAAAGAGTGGAATAAAGAATAAAAGATGAGGTAGCGCCTAGAATCAGCTCCTGCAAAACTAGCAGCAGCAGATACCTTTTGGGTCAGGTGCATAGAGCTGGCTTGAAACCAAGAAACTAAGATCTTCCACTTTGCTGACCTGACAATCTCCTTTCAATAAAAACGACTAAACTAAGTTTCAGAGTCTGGGCTGAAGCGTGGTTCCTCTCTGTTCCCAAATTCCAAACATCTACTTCACTGACATCATCAAAGGAAAGTAGAGAAACAGAGGTATCACATCACGGAGAAACAGACAGACAGGCGGATTCGATAGAATGTCAAAACCGTGAGTAAAAAGCATCCCCTCCCTCTCTTCAAATACTGACCGTGTATTATGATCTGAGGGGCCCTGTGAGGTATAAAAAGTCTGAAGGTTAATTTAAACTCTCCCTTGACACAGCACAGCCCATTAAAGACTGACCTGTCACCTCACAGAATTGCAACAGGGGAGGATCTCAAACCAATAAACTGTGTGGATGACAAGATGTCACGCATGGAAGGCCCGAGTCTCTGCTACTAATGACCTTCGTCACATGAGAAAACATGTGACTCACAAAGAATGGGGAAAAGGGAGGCGGTCACAGAGATAGGAGCAGTGATCCAGCCTGTGGCGTCCAGGCGGGGTTCAGGGGGGCCCAGAGGCTGGATGCAAGGCCAGAGAACGCCCCCACCCTCCAAGGGAGGGGGTCCTTAAAGCATGTTCATGTACACTGCCTGGGCTTCCAGGGTGGAGAATAGTATAAGAAGTGATCAATGTACATGCCTTCAGTCCAAGGAATGGTCAACAAGGGACACGAGGCCCAGAATAATCCCTTCCCTCTCTGGACCTGTGTCCCTGGTAGGGAGCCCTGTGCATGCAGTGGCCAAGCTGTGTCAACCCTGCAGGGCTCTGACACGTGGCATGGGAAACCACACCACGTTCACCATGCGCTGGGAGTGTGGCTTCTCTGAGGTGTCAGGAATTCCAGTCAGGCACCGTGATGCCCACTTACACTCATGGAGCTGAATTCGGCAGAGGAAATCCACGCACCCATTTAACCTAGAAGAACTCAACAAGGAAGATCTCCAGAAAGAAAAACGAGAGATAACAAAATAATACGGGTGGTCCCACTAGTCAGTCATCCCACGGGGAGAATGACTCTGGGGAAGGGAGTGAATTTGCTGGGCGGCTTGCACAGAATGCTCCAGGGCTGTGTGTGCTAAGCCACAGGTCATATACATCATGGGGGCATGAGGGAATGTCCACAGCCATTCTTTGTTATTTTCAGCTTGCACTCTTTCCCACATGAGATGCAATCAGACTGTAATAGTGGAACTTTAGAAACAGTGGGTTTGCACGGGGGCAATGACTAAACATACTGAGAGATATCCAGTTCTAGGGTGGACATCGCTGGACATTTTACCAAGAGTCTTCGCAGGATACACAGGAAAGGGTTTCTATTACCAGAAATGCCAGACGGACAGGAAAGAACTACATATATAATATGAGCCTACCTCTCATTTTTTAAACACATCCTTTAAAAGACTGAAACCATGTCCAAATACTAATTTTGCCTTTCAGGAACATTTTACCTGTTTTCTCTCATCCTGCTTCTTTATGTAATCAGGAGGGGGAGGATGAACTAAACATTTTAGCTGGACAGAATACTTGGTAATCCAAAGTTGTAATGCAGAGACTAATACTTCCCCCTTCTAATGTACTTTGTTGTGTAAACCCAGATTTTCCATACATTAACATATTGAAAAACATAGAGCTAAGGAAATGAAGCAATATCTATATATGTTTCAATGACTAATAAGCAAAAATAAAACTCTGGCCATGATGCCATGCTTTTTAGAAATCAGACATATAATAAGCCACAGATTCATAGGATGTGGTCTAATAAACCTAAGAAAAGTTTCATTTCCTCTCACCAAAATGGTTAACTCCCTGTCTATGTGACTAGCTTTGCAAAGTTAGCAAAAGTCTTTTTTCCCCCTTAAATATCTAAGCTGAGAAGTTAATAAGCAAGAACCAGCAATAATGTGTCCTCTCCTGAACTCACACTCACACACACACACACACACACACACACACACACACCTAAAAATGAAATAAAATTAGGCTCAAAACCAGCAAAAAGGTAGGTCAGTAGACCAAAACATCAGAAAGGACAGAGGGTATCACCCTGCTAACCCCCAGCCCACTGATTAGGAAAAGTTCAAAAAAGCCCTTCAAGAGGAAGGAAGCACAGAATAAGGGAAGGATTCGAACAAAGACCTCTTTAAAAGTTTGTTTGCAAGCATTTCCGTGAAAATGGTATTGACTAAGCAATTACAGGAAAAAAAAAAAAAACACTTTCTTTCTTATCTGAATGCATTTATGCCATGGGTCACACCCTATTATTGTCACTATTAAACATGGTAATAGCCTCAATGTAATGACTTTGTGTGGTGAGCTTGAAAGTGGCCACGAATAGCTAACTAGAAAGAAGTGACTCATGCCTGCCCAGGTGGATATTGACTTTCTTACTCATATTTACTAAACTGGTCTACCAACCTTAATTCCCTTGAGGAGAGAGCTAAAGGGTTAGAATCAAGCTGACTCGCAGGGGAGAGAGAGAAGGGCCAATGGATGGGTTAGAAAGGATCCCAGACGTGGTACCTATAAACCGAAGACTGGACTTTAGATACCCTGAATCAGAAGTCTCCTCGCAGCTCCTGAGATGGCGGGGTGTTGAGCAGGACCTAGCCCAATCTCCTTTAGTGAGTGGAAGGTGATTGGTGGGGAAAGCTCCAAACCATGTTCCACTGCCATGATCTTTCATTAATAGCAGTTTTACAGCTCTGCCCCTTTGCTGCGTAATCTTAAGCAAGTTACTTAACCTCTCTGTGGTACATCTGCGAAATGACAAAACCACAGCACCTTCCTCTAAGGGTTGTTGTTAGGTTTTCAAGAGTTAAAATACACAAATCCCTTAGAGAAGTGCCTGGACCGTACGAGGTACTGTGTTAAAAGTCTCTTTGATCAGGATTTCAAGGGATCCTGGGAGGTGCCCAGCGAAGGAGGCTGGGGCAGGGATTCCACCATCATCCCTTTTTAACAGACACAGGGATTGCATCACAGACAGATGAAGCACGTTGCCAGCAGAGGTGAGAGAATGCTAGACTCAAATCTGGTTCTGCCTCCTCTGATCGTGCGCAGTTTCCGCGATGCTCCCCAGAAACACCTGGAGTGCCCCTGAGCTGTGTGTGGAAACCACGCAGCAGGACTGCACTGCCCCACCAGAGGCCAGCCCACCACACAGACACACCGCCAGGGTGCGGCTCCCCTGGATCCTGCCAGACGCTCGTGCCAGACCCAGCTCACGGGCTCCTCTGGCCAAGTTCCCGCTCCACATGCCTCAGGGCAACTGAGGCTCACAACAGCTCATGTCGGCTCCCCCTGCACTGACGAGGGACTGAAGCACAGAGCAGGTAGGTAACTCGCTTGAGGTCACAGAGCCCAAGTGGTGTCTCTGCGTCTGGTCTGTTCACAACTTAGGGACTTAGTCCCCCATCTGGGAGGCCGGGGTAACTGGCTCTTCCCCAAGAGATGCTTCCCTGTCCTGAGGGCAAAGCTGAGAAACTGGCGCCAGCAAGCTGAGAAACAGGCGTCGGCGCCTGCGGATCTCGAGTTATAAGGAAGAAACTCGGTGTTTCTGTTTCGTTTTCTTTAACTCAGAATGGGTGCCTGGTTCTCCTTTATCTATCGTGTAACTCTGACCAAAGATTAATGAGTTACCATTTGCCAGGCCCTGGTGGAGGAATAATTATGTTCGGTATGGCCTTATCATCCATAGTTAGGATGAACAGAGGCGCTTATTAAAAGCCAAACCAAAGAGGGGCTGCTGAGAAAAAGCTCTTCCTTGCAGGCCAGGGCTGCCACACAGAAGTCAGCCTTCCTGCTCCATCTGACTCAGGCCAGTTAAAGACCCGGGCTGTATTCATACATGGGCCCCAGTGGTTCCAAGCACAGGGCTCATCAGAAGAGGTGGGGTGCGGGGGGGTGGTTCAAAAGACCCTAGACACATCTTCAGCTTTAGTCACATCTGGTCAGAGGGGACTAATCAGACAGGAAGAGCCCCAGAAGACACCGTGTAACTAACCAGAATTAAGACATAACATAGTGTACGAGAATAACCGAGTGAAAAGACAAAACTCTGTAAGGAGCCATTCCATGTTTTACAAATGTTTTGCAAACCATTTTTAAACTGCAGACACATGAATGACAAGAAAGAAATGCATCCAAATATTAAGAGCTCACAACTAGGTAAAAAAGGGATGTGCTGACATTTTCTCCAGCATTTGGATGAAACATTTGGATGTTTCTCTACCTGTGTCTTGTTTTCTTACAGGGCTATTAACTACTTTTTAAATTAGGACACGCTTTTCAGGATGATTTCACCCGCCTTTTCCCTCTCCAAAGGCAAGACGCACCGACAAATGCAACGTATTACTCTAGGCCTCTGCTGTTTTCTGTCCCTGCAGCCCTAACATGCTGCAGGGCAATCAGCACACAGTAGGTACACAATCAATGTTTATCAAAGACAGAGGCTCTACTAATTGGCTTTTCAAAAAGGAAAAAAGTCAAAAGCTAGCATGAGTTACTAAATCACGCACTGTTTAAGTTTAGAGAGTTAACTTTATGGTTTTTATCTGCGTTGACTTCTGCTTTTCTGAGGATGAAAACATGTTCTGGATGTTCTTTGTTCTTTGGGACTACTAATTTGAAGAGAACTGTCACTCCCAGGCACGGGGCAGTGTGAGGTATTGACATCGGATTGAATTATTTAAAGGAAATTAACAATGCTTCCTGTCCTTGAGAGCGACATCTGCCAGAAAAGCCATACACTGCTGCCTCGGGAAGCACCACTGCAGAAAGGGTGAACAGAGCCTGGCACCCTGGATGTGAAAAGAAAATCGATAAGTTCTAAAGAATGAAGAACAAAGGCCAAGTTCAGGTGATACCTTCTCTTCCACTGGAAGCTCTGAAGAGTCCTAGGAAATCGTTTCCACGGGGTCAAGTTTAACGGGATGACCTTGTTCATCATTCTTATGGAAGCCACGCATGATGCTAGACCATGTGGCTTCAACGAGGAGCCCACCGCCTTGGGTTCATGGCAGCACCTCCCTTCCCCTTGTCCTTATAAACTGGCACTGTTACGGCTATGATAAACCTATCCGTGGTCAGGCCAGCCTGGCATCGTGGCAGCCAACGTAACGGTGATGTGACAGGACGCAGGGGCCACGGAGGATGGGTCCTGCCCCAGCGGGAAGGAAGCCGTGCGCATGGGTGGCTTCCGTCCAGAGCCCGCTCATCTCATACCGTCATTCTGCTCCGAGACCTACCTCCAAACACCAGGGCTCCCCAACCTTTTGTAAGGAGTGGCTCCTTTTCATGTCCCTGAAGACTTGAGTGCTGACAGTGAAGTCTGAGGGGGGGTAGAAGTGCTGACAGTCATGTCCCTGAGTGCAGCAAGGGAGGGGGCACTGCTGCCAGGAAGAAAGGGGAACAGAGTGAGGCTCGGGAGGGAGGCGTGCGCAGTCAGCAAGGCATTCACGGCCCCCAGCTTGACGTCCTGCGCCAACCCCCGCTTCTCTACAGACTCCAGGAGGCAGAGGACTGCGGTGCCCCGCTCGAACCCGGAACTCTCCCGAGTCCTTGCCGGCCAGCTCGGGGACCCTGCCAGAGACATCTTCAACACAGCCTCTTCCAGGCAGCCTTTCTGGGGCATCCCTTCCCATTCTGCCCACTCTGCCCATCACTCCCTCTTCCTAGAAGCCTGCTGGCTAGCATTTTCCCTCTCTCTCAACTTACCTTACCGAATCATCCATTAATTTAAACCATGTAATATTGCTGCTATTGGGTTGGCCCAGAAGTTCATCCGGGTTCTAAAGAAAACTCCAAATGAACATTTGGGCCGAGTCAATATTTCTACCCTACAAAAATGCAGTTGCATAGGGTTCCATGCCAGAGCTATTTGGGGAGCTCTCTTAATACTGTTCCCTCTGCCAGGCTGCAACCTGAGAGCTGCAACCACACCGGCGTCTCTGGACCCCTTCAAGGATCTGGGAGCACCAGCCCCAAGTGCTCAGAAGTCAGTGCTCTACTGCTTTCAACTCAGCCAGAGCCCTGTGATGAGCGCTGCTTCTCTGCTTAGGGTTCTAGACAGGAACATCTGTGTCATTCCAGCATTCCTCACAACTACCCTGTGAGGTGGGTCCTGTTGTGCCCATTTTACAGAGGAGGAAACTGACTCAGAGACATTAAGGAGCATGCCCAAGGTCACACAGCTAGTAGACGGCAGGGTAAGGGGGACCAGAACCAGGTCTCACTCAACTCATACTGTTGTTACATAAATACATCTTCCTGTCCAGATGTTGACTATTGCTCTAAAAACGGGGTAGAGAATTGATCGGTGTTAAGAGCGACCTGGGGTCCAAGAACGGCTATTTCACAACAAGGAAATATCATTCTAATTTTTGTTAAAAAAAAAAAAAAGACCTATGACTTTTTTGTTCATGATAAAGAATTATGTCTTCTCTACTCTAGTTGTTAAAAAGTTCTATGTGAAGGAAAATCCCCATGAACAAATTTTTTCACCCTTTTTAATCCCCCCCCAAAAAACTGAATTCAAAATTAAGAATATGAGATTGGGCACAATACCCAATATTTTATGTTCTGATATTCACTAAATAGCAGAATGAGCATGGTGGGCACTGAAGACTAGGAGTTAGAAAAGCAATGGAAATAGCGGACAAATCTGTGAAACAGCAGCCACATTTCTAGAATAATTTACATGGTTCTCAGACAACTGCATCCTCTGATGGTGGGGGGGGTGGTTTCTCCAGGTGGATTAAACCAGCCAAAAGCATGTGAATACCCAAAATGAGAAGGGGCCATATCACCTGCAAACCGGTGCCTCGCCATTGCCCTCATGAGTTGCAACTGTCCCCGTGGCTGGACACTGAAAGTCACCACTGCAGGAAGCCCAAGGTCTGCCCCCAGGAAGCACAGCCCAAGCCCCAGAGGAAGCACGGGTGCCCAGCCCTGGACATCTCTGGTCTCCATCCGGGAAGCAGAGTCTCCCTCTCTGCCCTTCTCCACAGGGCTCGTTTGTAAACAGGAACGTGAGTCACGGTCCAGGCATGAGTCCATTTTCCAGATTAGCCTAGCTTTACAACCGAGGTCATCCTATTCTGCCCCCATCACAGCAGTGACTCATCTTACTGCCTCCCACCAAAGGGAACACGGTTTAGCCCTTCAGTTGTTCCTGAAAGGAACCCAGCAGTATGGGGGTTTCAATCCTGGTCTGCTTGCTTTGCTTCCTAACACAATGCTGAGAGCAAAGACGTAACATTCCTAAGGGCAAGCATCCCAGGAGTTTGGAAAAGAAATGAATCTAAGGATACCCCAGACCACATTATCTTCCCATGGCCTCTCAGGGTCTCCACTCCCAGAGGGGCTTGCACACATATGGGTATATGGGCACATGCACACACACATTTTCTCTCTCTCTCCCCCTTTGTACAGGATCTAATACTCTTCCTGGGAACCTCAGAGCCAAATTTGCAGGTCACGTCTACCAATCTCGTAGGATCTTCCAGTTTTGAAATTTGTGAGATTACCCTTACCCCCATCTTATCTTACAGGTCTATCTTGCTTTCCTCTTTATTCTAACTTCCTTCATTATTCACTTCCCATCTTTTTACATAATATGAAGTCTTACAAGCCACTTCAAATTTGGGGGGAGGGGGGTATAGGATTTCTCATAAATAGATCTAAGTGTGCATACAAACACCAAGTCATTTTGTTACCTTGAGAGAACTCTAAATGAGTTTTCCCCTAACAAATACAAGACTCTTCAACAAATCCTAAAGATGACACACAGACCTCTGCCAAGTTTTCCGCTCAGCATCCATTCAAACTTTTTCTGGTAACAGTACCCTGAATTATTTAGGAGGTATCACCCCAACTCTTGACCCATTCAGTTTGGATAGAGTGGACTCTAGCCCCCAGCTCCACAGATGGGCAAGTTTATTCAGTTCAAATGCACTCAGCCCATTACGCCCCCTGACCACAGACGCTGGTTCAGAGTCATGCAGGGAGATAAGGTCTCTCTGGACTTGAACCTGCCCCTATGCAACGGAGTCAACCTGGAGGAAAGCAGAGCCAAGGAAGAAGGAAATGGTGTCCTGGAATAACGTGACCCTGGATCCAGCCATGCCTGACACATGTTTCCTATAAACTTTTCAAGTATGGGTCAATACACTCATTTTCCTTGGGCCAGTTTGGGCTAGGTTGGAGGAAGGAGAAGGGCATCCTGACCAGAGAAACCTAGTCGCCTTTGTCAGACTGACCTCAATAATCATCCATCCACAAAGCAAGCAGTAATGTGGAAAAACTTGGAGATGTTCCAGGAAAAGTCAATGAAGGCCTCTGGAGTTTCATGATCCAGGCATGATGAGGGGATTGTTACAAGGCAATATACTGGAGATAAGTGTCCAGTACTTTTCAAAATAAGAATGACTGTGGCGTGTGGCTAGTCTTTGGACAGGGGAGTGGGGACCTTGCAAAAACCACACGCCTGCTAGAATTGCCACTCGGCCCTTCTCCTTTAGTGCCTCCAAAGCCACTGGCTTCACTGACCGACTTTATTGAGATGCGGTCTCCAGAAGTTGAGGCTGTGACATGTCAAGAAAGATGGCAGGCAAAGCAGGTGGTAGGTTTCATTTTCCCTGATGACGTGGCCCCTGAGGACACGGTGAGTTGGCCAGCTCTGGACATGACGACATGGAGCAGAATCAAGGTGTATCACTAAAAGTTGGAGCAATAATTGTGTATTCTACTATTTTGTTTCTTTATGAGCTTAAAGCCACCTTCAGCAGGTGGCTGGGCAACATTCAGAAGTTAATGTAACAGAATGGAAACCAAGGAGATAGAAAGTACAAATTGCTCTGCCAGGAAAAATAAACACAAAAGAAAAAGAGAGTATAGAAGGAGCTGAAAAGCATTTAAAAATCAAAACCCCTAAAAATACTAAAGCCTCCACACATACAGATTTTATATGAAATGTGTTACTCACACCAAATTTGGTCAACAGCTGTTGGCTACTGGGAGAATTCAGTATCCACTGCTTAAGCAGGAGGAAAAAAGCAAAAGCCTCCAATTTTGTTTCAGTAAAGTTTGGTGTGATCATTAATTTTTATGGGTCAACTTGTCTGGGCAATGGGGTGACCAGATATTTGGTCAAACATTCTGAGTGTTTCTGTGTTTTGGATGAGTTTAAACTGGTAGAATGAATAAAACTGACTGCCCTCCTTAATGTGAGTAGGCCGTGTCCAATCAGCTGAAGGCCTGAACTGAAGAAAGGCTGATCCTAACCAAATAAGGAAAACTCCTCCCGTTTGACTACCTTCAAGCTGAGACGTGGGAGTTTTTCTTCCTGCCTTTAGACTTGAGCTAAAAGACAGGCTCTTTCTGGGTCTCAAGTCTGCTAGCCTTTGGACCAGAACTACATCACCAGCTCTCTTGATTCTGAGGCCTCCAGACTCAGACTAGAGCTAAACTATAAACTTCCCTGGGCCTCCAGCTTATTGAGTGCAGATCTAGGCACTTCTTGGTCTTCATAATTGCATGAGTCAATTCATTACTTACAATAAGTCTCTTTCTATATCCATCTATCTCCTATTGGTTCCATTTCTCTGGAGAACCCTAATACATTTGGGTTATGTTTTTTATATGTTTTCTCCCCCCAAGTAAGAGGGAAAGGATTATTTATGGGTCTCTCAAAGGAATCAGAATTGCAAAATGGAATGGGTCTTAGAAATCATGTAATTGAATTCTTTGTTGTTGTTGTTTCTTTTTTAATCCCTAAGTCTAGGTATAAAGGGACCTCCCCAGGACTATACAGCTAGAAAAGAACAAACCAAAAACCCAGGTTTTTTAAAAACTAGGAGGTCAGGGTTCTATGCATAACATGGAAGAGTTTTATTTTGAAACAGCAGCATCTCGGGAAGGAAAAACATCCATTTGAGAGAAGGACGTGGGAAGAACCATTCCACTAAAGAAGCCAACTAATAAAATGATAATTAAAAAAAAAAAAAAACTGGCAAGAGGGTGAAATCCTCTTATCTCTTTATCATTTACATACACATGCACATGGGTATGTAAACAAGGATACAAAAAACAATTAAGCAACAGCAGCCATCCATCCATCCAACCAACCACACACACACATAAACTCAGAGGGTTCAGGTCTTTATGCTCTATCAGTTATTGTCACTTCTGAAAGTACGGTAAGTTTGGTGTGAACTAATCACATTAGAAAGGTCTTGTCAAACGACACAAAAAAACTGTAATGGTGCTGGGAAAGCCACCATTTTTATCTTTAAAGGTGAGTCCAGTTTTTTCCCAAAGTAGCATGCCACCACAGACATGGTAAATGTACATGACACTACTTTTCATGACTTATTTTTCTAAAATATGAGCATGTGAGTGATAAGGTGTGAGAGTCTGTGTGTGGTGTGTGTACAGACTGCCCACCAACGGGCGTGCAGAGGTAAGTGGGTATCCTCCAGTGGGGGTGACAGTGGCCTGCAGGAACGGCAAGTTCCCAGTTCGCACAGAGCAGCTCCTTCTTGTCAATATCACTTGTCACTTCCTGGTCAGTATCACTGGGCCACCCTGCTTAGAGCTGGCATCAGGTGAAATGTAACCATCACCCCTACACTCAAGGGATGTAGGAATGAAGTCTGCCTTAGCCCTCAAGAACTTCATCTTAATGAGAAAGAGACTAGGGATCCAAATGGAATGAACACAAAAGGAGCCAATATTAAGTCCCTTCTTAGACTAGCCTTTTATCATCCTCGATCTCAGCAAAGAGACGGATGTAGGGCCCTATTTTCACTGCCACTTTCCCACCAACTAGCTGTGTGCCCTGTACTTCTGGGGGCTTACTGTGTCAAGTCATGTGAGGGCCCTGCCTACCTCCAATGTGCTCCAAATCTGCAGGGTGAGAAGAATGGGGGTGGGAGGGTTGGGGGGAGCATTAATTCCTCCCATCACTTGGAGTACAAATCTTACATGCCTGGATTTCTGCACATGGACACTGAGGCAATATTTATTATAAACAGTGACATCTAGGAGAAAAAACTTTTTTTTATCAGATAAAATATCTACATGGCCAAGGAAAAATACTTCAGCGATAAGGTATAATAAAAGGGAATTTGTAGCATCATTTTGAATGGTGTTTCCTGGTTTAAAGAAAACTTTGCCAACTTTTGTTTTCTGAGGGGGAAAAAAGTACTTCTCAATAACAAATTGAGAAGATGAAAAAGAAACCCACTTTCTTATTATGGTAGAAACAAATGAAGGAAAATCATCTAAAATAGTTTTCGAAGAGCTTGGGATAAAGTTTAAAAAAAGAGTTACTTGAGTAATTTTGAATAAAGGAGATGCTTTTATTTTTTAGCTGAAATCAACACTAAAGTAGCCCAGAAAGTGAAGTCAAGGCTTTCTGGGATGGTAATAATGTACAACAGCCAACCTTAATAATGGAAAATTAGCCAAGGCATGAAAAAAGTAAATGAAGTTCTAACAGACATCGCCGGAACACTAAATGAAGTCCTTTCTACAGCCAAACTAATTCCTCGGACACCCATGCGCTAGCAGAACACCAGTGTATTGCTCCGGTCTGTTTCCTCAGACAGTGATGAGGTTCCGTGGTGACCTCAGCAGATGGAAAACCGAAGCTTCTCCATGCAACCTCCATCTCCATCATTTGCATATGGAATTGAGAGATTAACAGTGTAATCTCTCCAGACAAGTAAAATGTCAGCAAGCTCATGAAAAACCATGCTCATCAGTTACTTTGGAAGAAAAGGACCTGATTCACAGGTGCAGGCGTAGATTGCTATGGAAGAAATAGAGGCAGAAGCTCAGGTCCAGAATGGCTGAAGGAAGCTTTGTGCATCCAGCTAGCAAATAAACGTAATAACAGGCTACTGATGAGATTTTTGGTACAGGGTAGTGCCTTCTCCCAGAAGAGCCTCTGGGAAGGGGTATGGGTCCATACTTTGCCCCTGGGGGCCATAGACAGTACTGCGTAGAATCAAGGGACCAAGACAGGGAGAGAGTTTGATTGGGACTGGCAGTGTGTACTTGGTAATCCTCTCTTTACAAACCAACATACTCTCTAAAAAAGATAAAGCAAAGCACCCCAAAATGGAGCTGAGAGATTTTAAAGACAACACAGAGACCAGCTGTGCCTGGGGAGCCAGTTACCACTCAAGAAATTTGGAGCGCTTTGCCCCAAAACAGAAAGCAGTGTTGATCAACAACCCCCTCCTCCCATATCAATAGGACCAAATGTTTTAAAATGCAAATAACAGGTTTCTAGAAGAACCCTGGAATTTCTCCTGGAAATGTTTTTATAGTTCACATCTTGCTAGTCGCAGGAGCCCCAATTAAATGTCTTCTCTTCTCACTGATTATTAGCATTAGATAATAACATACTATTTTCTGCTAATACGTTTCCTGACAACATCAAACTCCAGAGGGTCTTCATGGTGCAATAACTGAATAACTGTGGAAATGAGGACTAATTTATGAGAAAACATTATTTAAACCTGCTCAGTGTTTATGAAAAACAACCATTTTGGTTTAAATGCACTATACTAATGGCCTAAAAACTTATTAAATTGAAATAACTTAAAAAAAAAAAACCTCCCCAAACATTATGAAAAAGCAGGAATCACACTGCAAGGCCATAAGGTTATAAATATTCAAAAACAACAGACACTCACAGGTAGGACCCACCCATGACACCATCTCATTTAGAACGAGAAGGTACTTGAGAATTTGGGGAAAGGCTTGCCAGCTCCATTCGCTAACATCTCTGGTTCCAAAATCACACTCGCCTCCTAGTTGTCCTCAGAAAGAATCACACTATTGCTAATCGTAACTGTTGTCACTGGGCACACACGTGGGACAACCATGGTGTGCTCCTGCCTGGACTGGGGTGATGAATTCTCTCAGAATTATGGTATTTGGAGTTTCTCAGCTTGAAAGGGAGAGAGCTGGAGTCATAGGATAAGAGATCTGAGATAAATTATCCCATGCTACTCAAGTCACGCACTATCCTTCTACCCCAGATGCTTATATCTTGAATAAACACATCAGTAAAAATCAGATTAAAGAGAACCTTGAGAGAGGAAAAAATAAGTCCTAATTGCGGGTGTGTGCGCGTGTGCATATGTGTGTGTGTGTAGAAGACAACAGAGACAGGACACCCAGGTGGCGGTGCTGGTAGTAGAGAACCCACCTGCCAACGCAGGAGACGTAAGAGATGAGGGTTAGAATCCCTGGTTCGAGAAGATCCCCTGGAGGAGGGCATGGTAACCCACTTCTGTATTCTTGCCTGGGAAATCCCATGGACAGAGGAGCCTGGGGGGCTACGATCCATAAGGTCACAAAGAGTCGGACTCAACTGAAACAACTTAGCATGCACGCATGCAATATCTTTAAATTTCTGAAGCTTACCATCAACTGATACATGGATCAGTAAAATGTGATCTAGCAACACTATGGAATATTATCTGGCTATTAAAAAGTAATGAAATAGAAACAGATGCCACAAAATGGATGATCTTTTTATTCCCCAAACTTTAAACATTTTTATTTTGTATTGGGGTAAAGAAAATTAACAATGTCGTGGTGGTTTCAGGTGAACAGGGAAGGGACTCAGCCATACACACATGTCTAACATGGATGAATCTTGAGAAGACCATGCTAAGTGAAAGAAGTCAGTCACCAAGGACCACATATATGATTCTATACATGCAAAATGTCAGGAAGAGACAGATCCATAGTGACAGAGAGTAGATGGTGGATGGGGGGTGAGTTGGAGGAAGCGGGGAGTGACAACTAATGGGGACGAAGTCAGTCACCAAGGACCACATATATGATTCTATACATGCAAAATGTCAGGAAGAGACAGATCCATAGCGACAGAGAGTAGATGGTGGATGGGGGGTGAGTTGGAGGAAGCGGGGAGTGACAACTAATGGGGACAGTGTTTCTTTCGCAGGTGATGAAATGTTCTCAACTTCACTGTGGTGATGGTTGCAAAATCCTATAAATATACTAAAAATCCAGGGAAGGCAATGGCACCCCACCCCAGTACTCTTGCCTGGAAAATCCAATGGACAGAGGAGCCTAGTGGGCTGCAGTCCATGGGGTTGCTAAGAGTCGGACACGACTGAGCGACTTCCCTTTCACTTTTCACTTTCATGCATTGGAGAAGGAAATGGCAACCCACTCCAGTATTCTTGCCTGGAGAATCCCAGGGATAGGGGAGCCCGGTGGGTTGCCGTCTATGGGGTCGCACAGAGTCGGACACGACTGAAGCGACTTAGCAGCAGCAGCAGCAGCATACTAAAAATCACTAAAGTGCACCCTTTAAAAGGGTGAACTGTATAGTTTTAAATTCTGAAGTTCCAATTGACCTAACTACCATTATCTTATCTCTAACTGCCTTCTGAGCACATTTTATTTGAAGCAAATACTCAACTCTGGGCAACAGGCAGGGTAAGAATTATTATTCCCATTTCACAGGAAACAGAGGTCCAAAGAGCTTCTGTTTTCCTTCCACTGGCTGCCTAGGTTTCCACAGGGTGCAAGGAGGAGTGTGAACTATGGGGGAGTCTTAGGTCTTATCAACTCCCCAAATCAGGGAGGGATTAATATCCAGCTCTTGCCAGATGTCTAGAAATTTATAGGGCTGGGTCATGCAGACAGGCTATTAAACAAAAGACATTGAAAAAATGGCACTTGGATTACTGGAATGCAATTCATAATAGCATGAAATTCAGGTTAAACCATTTAGCTAAAAAAGGAGGGGGGGAGTCATCTCTTGAGTTGATATCCAGAAGGGTGAAAATATACCCAATTAGATGTGGCCATATAATTTTCACATCAAACATCTTGCGCTCCCAAAGGCAACTAATGGCACAGCTCACTGCGGATTTTCCCAAGTTTTCAGGAGCAATGACAGCCCTCTTCAACAAAGCCATTTAACATAACAGAAGGTTAAAGTAGGAACCACAAACACTTGCTTTTCTTAATTTACACCTTTCATTTACTTCCCCAGAAATGTCATGGAGGAGCCAGGAAATTTATGATGTACTGTCAATAGATGGTTCCTTTTAAGAACAGGATTTAGAAAGCAAAATATGAATTCTAGAAGGTAAGCTGGACGTATACTAAGAAAAACAACAACAACAAACTTTTAGTATTCCAGGAGAAGCAAGATGACTTGGTTGGGGCTCACACTTAATTTTAAAGAAAAGGAAAAGGAAAGTCTATTAGGTGAGTGGGAGGCTGGTAGGTTTCGAGAAATCCAAGTGTAATGACTTCACATCATCTATCCCAATAACCAGGTACGATCGAAATCCATTGCTGGACCACAGCAAACAAAACACAGCTCACAGGGGCTTTTCTCTGCATCACTGGCTTTTGGAAGTATGAGAAACTACTAGCATTTAAATCATCATGCTTGTGTAGTTTTTAACCATTTCTTTTTTTAAAAAAATACTCTAGTAAACCACTAAGATTTTTTTAAGCCATAAAGTAATTGGCAAAAAAAAAAAAAAAAAAAGACAAAACATACATTGGCAAGTTGAGATGTCATTCATTTTAAAGATATTCTTTCTTCTACCTTGGTGTGTTTTTTACTTTAAGGAATAACAGAGGGAAAGCTGCTCAATAAACACTTGTGTTAAAGCAGGATTTCTCAACCTCAGCACTACTGACTTTTTGATAGTTCTTTCGGTGGGGTGCGGGGGGGGGGGGGGGCAGTGACAGGCGCCTGCCTTAGCAGGCATCTCTGGCCTCTACCCACTAAATGACAGCAGCATCCCCCCGACCCAGCTGTGACAACCAAAAATGCATCCAGACTCTGCCGAATGCCTCCTGGACAGCAAAATCACCCCAGCTGGGAACCAGGGAGCTAAAGGTAACTGGCCTGAACACTTCCCTATAATGAGGGCTGATGCAGAGGCCCTAGCTTGACAAAGGACCCAGATTCCTCCACAACAAAATCGGCCAGCTCTCATCCAAATCCTCCCACAGCGATTAGTTTCAGAAAGCCAGGAAAATATGATGATCTGGTAAACATCCCCAGGGACCAGCACGCAGCCTTCAACTATGTGCCAAGGCCCCACAGTGCCCTACAAGTCTTGCACGAATCCTTAACACTGGCATTTACAAATGGGTGAAGTGACAGTTCCAGCAGGAGCGGTATGTGTCTAAAGGCACGGGCGGGAGCAAGCACTTGTTGTTTAGTCACCAAGTCATGTCTGACTCTTCTGTGACTCCATGGACTGTAGCCCACAGGGCTCCTTCTGTCCATGGGATTCTCCAGGCAAGAATACTGGGGTGGGTTGCCATTTTCTTCTCCAGGGGAGCTTCTCAACCCAGGGATTGAACCCTCATCTCCCAGGGAAGCCCTAGGTGCAGGTACAGGTCTCTTTAAAATGGCAGGGCTGCAGTAATCTGCTGATCTATAATAGATATCCCAGTCATTCAAGAAAACCCAAACTACTCCCTGTTCAGAGTAGAGGAGTCTGTTGGTAGCCAGTCAGCAAAACAATGATATTTTTATCTCTGATCTCCTTAATGAAAGAATCCAAAGTACAAACTAAAAAATGGAGCCCAACTCTAATTCATAAGTCCAGAAGGTTTTGCATAATTAACTCTAGAATCTATGAGATCCCAGAGGATGTCTGTGTTCAAGCAAGAAGAGGGGCGGCACCAACAACCTCTTGGCCCTTTGGAGGATTAGTTGGCCAGCCAACTGCCCTCAAACCACCACGGATAAGCATTCCTTTGCTCATCACCCCTGGGTGCAAGAGGGCACAGCAGTCCAGGGGCCAGGGGGCCAAACCCCAGACCCATTTCAAGACCCTGGCGCCTCTGGTCCAGAGTGAGAAACGCTGCAACACATCGTTATTCCCAGGGTGTGGTCTGTTTTCTGGACGCCGTGCCAGCAACTCCTGCTGGGAGCCGTCCAGGCCACGGGGATGGGTGGCCGTCTGACGAAGTGACTCACACCAAGGCCGACAGGTTGGAAAGGCTGACAAGAATAAAAAATGGGAGCGGGAAGCAGCTCCGCAGGGAAGAATTCAGAACACCCTGTGACCCATTTAAACCCAAACCCTCTCGTGATCATCATCTAAACCTAGGTTTTGGGGATGGACACTCCCCCGCTGACAACAACAGCTCTTTCTCTACAGACCCCAAGCTGGTGAGGAGCCCGGGAACTCTGCCTGTTGTCAGGCTTCTAGACTGGAAAGGCGCCTGCTTGAAAGACAGTGAGAGAGACTTCCCCGATGGTCCAGTGCTTATGGCCCAGTGCAGGCAGGCGCAGGTTCGGTCCCTGATTAGGGAACTAAGATCCCACATGCTACTTGGTGTGACCAAAAAAAAAAAAAAAGAAAAAGAAATAAACAGACTTAAAAACAACAGAGAGATCCATGAGGCAGCCAGCCCTGCCTGGTGACCTGCAACTCCCTTGGAACCCCTCTTAGCACCATCTCACACAAGGCTGAGCCCTATGAAACGCGGCTGGCTGCCAGCATCCTAGTAGCCTTGTGGCCCTCAACAGTGTAGTTACTCTAGCTCAGGGGCCAGGTTCCGCACTCAGCACTTAACATCTGAATTCATTAAGTCACCTTGAGAACCCTGGTTTCACATTTTTATCTAAGACATCAGAAAGGTCTTGGACCCACTGGCAATCCTTACATCGTTACCATGACGTGCGAGGGGAAGGACCCTGTGTCTTATTTCTTTTCATCCCAAAAGGGAAACCAAGAAATAAGAGATAGCTAGAGATCAAGGCAAAAAACCAACCTATGATCAGCCACCAAGTCACCACAAATAAAAACATCTCATATGCCACTGCTTGTCTTCCAAACATGAATGACATTTGTATCGGCTCCTTTTATAAGTTTCTAAGTGAGCGGGTGATCTGGAAGGCACTTTCCCACGTATTAACAGCAATGTGCCTGAACAGTCATTCTCTCTGGGGAGCATGTCTGAAGATAGTGGCAACTCAACCCTGCTCCTTCAGGCATCCGCATAGCCCCAGGCAGGTTCCCGACCCAGAGGAGCCCACTTATCTTGGGAGGGAGGGCCGTCTTCCATGAACTACACCAGGGTGACCTGCCTGCTAGAACCTGAGCCACCTCCGCCATCGAGATCCTTAACGCACCAGGCTGGCGTGGACAAGTCTCCATGTCAGTCTGGCCAGCTCACACCAGACCAGCCCTGCTGTTTTAGGCTCGGCTTCCGTTGCAGCTCAGGCACCAGTGTGGTCTGGGCCCACGCCCAATCCTGACACTGATAACATTCCTCACAGCTGCCACACCAGAACAGAAAAAGTAAAAGATTCCTCCCTCCGATGTGTGAACTAGGGGAGGAAAGCAGGGGAGGCCCCGGGGAGAAAGCCAAAGAGAAAAGGAGACGTTTCCTGCAACTCCCTTGGAGGCCCCCTTAGCACCACTACCTCCACATCTGTTCCAGCATCACAAAAGACAGATACTCAAGCTTCCCAGGCCCTGGGTACCCTCAAAGCAGGAATTTCCCCTGGAGGTGGAGGCCAAGGAGGCAGCCTTTAACTCTCTCCCCATCACCACTGGAGTTCCCACTGGGCACTCGGAGGGAGGAATCCATTCATCCCAGGTTCCACTACCAATGCCAGCATGCTCGTCTGCCTGCTTCCCAGAGTTGTGTATTCATTTCAAGCAAAATGAATTCACAATGTCCGCTTGGGTTTTTCCATCTTCTGGCCTCTTGCAGCAAACAAGGCAGTGAGGCAGAGTTGAGACAAGCGAAAGGACACTGGATTCCAGAAGGCTGAGGCTAAGAGGCCACCTCAGGCAAGTTTCCATCGTAAGTCCCTCACTTTACGAAGTGAAAGGAATAACAAAGACCGCATGGTGTATGAGTCCGTTTATATACGTCTAGAACAGGCAAATCCAGAGACAAACATACAGTAGTAGCTGCCTAGCACTGGGAGGAATTGGGGGAAACGGACAGTGGCTGCTTTTTTATTAAAAAAAAAAAAAAATGTTTAGCCACTGCAAACATAGGGCTTCCATCCTCCTCTGGATTAGTCAACTTTAAATGTTGTCTATTGGATTAGAAGTAAAGATAATCTGGAAGGTCTTTAGGAAGTATCTAGGTAAAGCATTAACCTGCTTGAGACTCAGCCTGCTGGTACAAGAGTAACAATGTTATCTACCCTAAAATGTCACGAGGATTCAATTTCAAGGAGGAGGTAAGGAGCTTATTAGCACAGCACCCAGGACATGGTAGACACTCCATAGAATGCTCCTGTGTACGCTCCCACAGGAAGCCTCAGAGAGAAACGCCAGGTTCTAGAGAGAAGGACTGGCTGCTATCTTTGCCTGAACTCTGTTTCTTTTTTTTTTTTTTCCCCAGCATTCTTTCCTCACCTTCAATATTAAGACTTTGACCAACTTAAAAGACAATAATAATAACTGCCAAAGTTTGGGAGCTCTATGAAAGCTGTACCTGAAATGCCATGTCCTCAAAATATGCCGCGTAACTATTCCTGCAGGGTTCTCCTTCGCCAGAAAGTCTTGCCCCTATTCACCAGACAGGCCACAGCAAACAGCACAGGGACGATGCCCAGGATCACGCTGGCTTTTCCAGGAGGAGATGTCATGACCAGTTCTTGGCTCCAGACAGGCTAACCCCTTATGATCTCCTTTACAAGGGAAAGGAGAAAAACTAACGAACAGCATCGAGAAGACACCAAAAGGCTAAGATCTTCACACCACCTGTTGAATGCTAACTTCAGTAAGTGTTTTAAAGACTGACTCCAGCTAATCCATCCTAGGAAATCTTACCAGTCAGTCATTTGATCCAATGGGAGCCAACATCTGTGTATATGATCTTCCTTTCCTTGTCTCACTGATTCGTCTAGAAACTAGACCAGTTCATCCAGACAGACCAATTAGAATCCTGTCCCAGGAACGGGTCTGAGTCAAGTTAGGGCAAGAGCCCCCACAAGCCTCCAACTAAGGATGAAAGCCTGTGACACCACTCATCCTCCAGAAGCAAACAGAGACCCGAGGGTGGATGTCCCCTCGTGGGACAGTCTCTCAGCTGCCCTTCAGCAAGCTCCTCCTCTGCCTTCCCACAAGTTAGTTATGGCAGTCAAAGAACTCCCCTCTTCCTTGTTTAACCTTGTTCACCTTGGGTTTCTGATACCTGTCACTACACAGCTCCATTAAAGGCAGTTTGGTTTTTTAAAAATATTTTAAAGAAAGGGAGAGATGAATTAACTTTGCTGTCATACAGAGGTAATAATGAATGGCGCCAGAAACCTTGGCCAGCCCATCTAGCTCCAAAGTGGTGGCTGGTTGACTCCCCTACAGTATACCAACCACCCTTACTAAAATCCTCTGCCCTGAATAGGACCACAGGGCATTTGGAGAGGCCCTCCATTGGCCCTTAGAATTTTCACAGAGGTTGTCTCCAAAATACACATGTGCACACTCAAAATCACCAGCAACACAGAAGGCTCCTACTCCCAGGTAACTGCCAAAATGATTAAACATGGACTTCTCCTGGCCTGTGTGTTTGTGAGAACATCGTGTGTGTATGCGTTATATGTGTGTGTGTCCCATCCCACACACCCCACACAGCACTGCTCTATTACTAGACATGACGGAACACAGGGCTTCTACATTGTAGAAATGAGTATCAAAAAACAAGGAAGTCAGCTACAGAATTCATGCTTAAAACCTGCAGTGGGGAGTTAGCAAATGGAGCTAGCTCCCCAGCACAAAAGGCTACATCATTGTTCCTTCCACTAACATTCTCTGGTAGATGGTTGAGCCCTTGTGGATCTCAGCGTCAACCAGTGGGCATGGAAACAGGTGAAGGGGATGCCCTGAGTGAACTCTCTATGTGCCCAGTGGGCACACAATCCCTCAACATGCAGAAGACCAGATGGGTCCAGTCTTCAAATGTGCCCCAGTTTCATTTCTGAATCATGTCTGGGTGTCTGTGGCTGTTTGCATGGCCCCAGCACACCCTTCTGGAAGGTTTCTTTGACTTAAGCCAGCAGGAATTAACAGTCTTCTGTTACAGACACGCTGCTCCCTCTGAGTAGACACACCACCGAACCCACCACACCCACCATCCACCTCTGAGGGGCCCACCCCACCCTAGGTGCACGTTCTCAGCCATGTGCCCAGCCCCTCCCTGCTGACTGGACCGGAGGCAGCATCTTCCCCAAGGACAGCTGAGACAGGACAGTGGCCGTCAACAGTCATACACACTCCAGCCAAGCCCAGGGCAGGGGGCCAAATTCTCCCTCCTGGTCTTTTTAGGGGGTTTTGTTTCCTTAATAGGGAACTCAGAACAAACTGAGAGTCAAAGGCAAAGGGATCTAGAGCAGAAGACCACGAGGTGAAAGGGCTGAGACGAAGGGTGGACGTGGCAGTTAGAAAGATGACAGGGCCTCGGGCAGCGAGCACGAAGGTGCAGAGAGCAGGTGGCCCGCAGATGGGGAGGGTTAAGAGATGACACACAGAGATGCGAGAAGACAGGCCAAGGGCTGAGCAAGATCTCGGAGTGGAGCAACTCCTGCCCTGCCTCCAGCAGCCTGGGGTAAGGCAGGCCCCCACTCCCAGGCCTGCCAGAGCCAATGGCCAGCAGCCCCTCTCCAGCTGCTGAATTCTGGTCTGGGTCTACCGGAGGCCAAGCCACCGTGTCAGTGTCTCTTCTTTCTGGTTCTCCAGTGCAGCCTTAAAATAAAGCCCGCAAGACTCACGGTAACCAAGCTGCATTCCTTGTTCCCTAAGCCCACTTCCTCCCCCTCTTTCCCAGAATCCTGGACCACTCGCAAGGGCTTCTGGGCAATCACCATTCAGGTGAGCCGGTTTTTACCCAAATAAACAATCCCCTGTCAACTGTCAATAGTGAGAAAGAGCAGTATAGTGCAGAGGGGCCTGAAGATTTCGTGTACAAAAACACTTGTTACATTTTGTTCAGAAAGGGAAGTTGGTGTAAGCTTCATTTTTTAAAGGGGAGTTAAGTCTAGACTGTTCTCACATGTGATAAGTGGTCTCCCAGGACTGTTATCTCCTCAGTAGGTTTAATAAGGCACTTAGGACAAAAAAAGACTAACTTTCTGAAAGTGACTTCAGAGTTTAACTGAAGTCCATAAAGTTATACCAAATACCATGGGGGAAGACGTGTCCCCAGTTAGAGACTTCTAAAGGGTACCCAGAGATGAAAGGGAGAAGAATTTGAGAAGGCTAGTCCTCCAAAATTATAAGCTCTGTCCACTGACTCTATTTTCCATTTTACAATCACAGCAGAGGACACAGATCACTGAATCTCTAAGTTTCCAAGCTATAAAGAACCAAAAAACCCTCATCATACATAACCTCTATTTTTCTTTTTTAAAACCTATGAAATAAAACATGCCAAGACTTGCCCAGGGTCACACGGCAAGTTTCTGACAGAAGCAACACAAGGACTCAGGCTCCCTGGGTCGGAGCCCAGGACTCATTCCTGTCTGCCCTGGAATTTAACTTTCAACACATTGAAAGTTTCTGTGAAATCTAAACATAATTACATCAAAAGCCTAGCACTACTTATGAAATCTAACAGAAAAAATATATTGCTTCTCAGAAGCTTCACAAGAAAGCCTTGGCAACAGAGAAAAATTACGGTTGACTATTTCTGGGGGGAAAAGAGGTACAAAGAGGTTTGTGGATAATAAAATCACTTCCAACCCAAACTGACCCACATTTAGAAGTCCAGACCCAATTAATCTGACATCAGTCAATTCTCTGCTGCAGTACAAGCATTTGAAAATTTACTTTGGGCTGAGTATTACCAGAAAACCCTTGCTGCCAGTGGTCTGCAGTTCATTTCTTTGTATGACAACCTCAACACCCAGAACTCCAGTCCTTCTGGAGCCCATCCTACAGGCTCTTTGCTGGTAGCTTTAGTTCAAGGTCCTCAAAGTATATATCATTGTCCAATTCACGTAATATGTTAATAACCATGGGCTATTATGTTGATTTATTCAAAACCGCTCACAGCAGAAGTGCATTCTCTTTGGGCCGTTCTTCCACTGTATGTTCAAATGCATCGCATTTATAGTAAGGTTAATGCAAGGTGCCCGTTCCTCCCAATAGAACATAGAAGAACCGGAGTACATTAAATGCTCAGATACCGCCTTCTGATGAAGCCTCTGTAGTCATTGTTCCCATTCACGCTGAAGCCCAACCCTTCCAACGGGGTGACGGGCTAGGACTGGAATGCAGACTTACTTTCGACAACGCTTATGGAGAAGAAGCTTTGCATGGCAGCCCAGACTCTTCAGCTATCAACACAAACACCTCCCTTTAATGGTCAAAAACAAGGTGATAACATGGAACTGCAGAACCATCATTAACAGAATCCTGCAGAATTGGTCCACGCGATCTGTTAAGTGTGGATCTTTGGCCAATCTTGTCTCATGATTGATCTGCATTTATCCTTTCAGTGTGGCTTAAAACTCAGGTCCACACAAATCCTACACCTGTACGTGATCGAAAGTGGGCTCGAAAGCTTCTTACGTAGCATTCTTTCTTCTCAAAGTACAAACAAACAGGAATAGCTTCTCCATACTAAGGCTCACATTGTTCTGCCATGTTTACATTTCTGAAATTTAGATGCATGTGATAGGCAGATAAACTTTAACATAGCAGTGCTTCTTTACTCTCTGAAAATCTGTTATTAAAGGCAAATCTTACAACTGATGGTGTAATTTAGAAAACACGGTACTGCAAACAGTCATTCTCATGCATTTCTCTGGCAGGTGTTTGCCTTCATGCACCTACCTAAACCAAATAATAAGAATTGGCATAGCTTTATACGGAGGCAAAAGACCTGCTCGCAAAGCCCTCCAAGTATTAGCAGCACTCCCCTCCTAAACATTGGGTGAAGCAACATATCCTGTTTGAGAAGCTGTTTCTCCATCAGCCACCTGACTCACAGCACCTCTCACTCCTGACTACAATCCATGTGGGAGGCAGTCGTCATTTCCCTCACTTTACTGATAAGGAAACAGATTGGGAACTTTCCAAGCTGACACAGCAAGGGGGCAGCTAATCAAGGAGAAAACCAACGCATATCCATCTCCACATTTCCCTGGGGGTCTAATGTGGCTAAGACTCCACACTCCCGATGCAGGGGGCCCAGGTTCCATCCCTGGTTAGGGAAATAGATCCCACATACCGTAACTAACACCCAATGCAGCTAAATAAAAATAAATTTAGAAAAGGGAAAAATACAAAGTGTGTCCATCTCCAAAGCCAGTGCTCTTAACCACTAGGTTCCACAGCCTTGCCCCTTCAGAAGCCAGGGTTAGCCCCTTTCTTTACAGATGAATAAGCTGAGGCTCCATGTTAAGCCATCAATACAAAGATAATATAACTGCAAATGAGGCCAGGTAGTGGGAGCCAGGCACTGCATGAGTCTGGAGGCGGGAAATACTTTTCCAATGTACTAGGCAAGAAATAAAGGATGGTCCCAAATGGTAGCCTTAAGGTAATTAATAAATGAGATGTGTGTCCTTTACTCCACATACCATGAGTACTTGGGATAGTTTCCATTTCTATGAATGGATCTATGGGTATCTTCTCATCTCTGGCCTTGACCCCACCCAAAATATTTCCCAACTGTTTGGATATTACATTCCATACTTCTAAATAAGAGGCTACTTTCCTCACATTCAAACAGGCCTCCTGCCAACCCATGAGGTTGCTGGCCTGGTAAATGGCACTCACACCGGCCACACTAACCACCTGCCTTACGCTGGGTTCCAGAGTAGCCGGTACCTGAGTGGACACAGCCTCTGGGAGTTGGAGCCCTGCCTGACCCAACTTCCTGGTTTGTAAGTTCAATGAGAGGCAGGTCAGGGAACCTGGCTCCACCCACTGGGATGGCCAAAAAGTCCATGCGGGTTTTTCTGTGACTTTGTACCAAAAACGCAAACAACTTCCTGGCCAATCCAATACTCTTCTCTCTCTAGAATGGGGATAACCTATTCATCGTTCACTCAAAGCCTTCTCGTCACTGAATGAATATGTGGTGAAACATGAAGACAGAGCATTATTTAGATCAACAGTTATTAGAGGTAACAATAGCAATAAACAAGTTTAATTGCACAGCCTACTACTCAACACATTCTGGCTAGACACTTATTTATACTTCAGCTGAAAATCTAGGGGCCTGCCTAGAGAGGGGACAAAATTTCACTTGAAGGAATGACAGAATATTTTCCCAGGCCCTCAGCTGCTTCATTAATGCTTGCCTTATTTGGGGAAAAAGAAAAACTGGCTGAAGCATCCGTGGTAGTTTTATATGCCGTGAACTGGCAACGTTTTGGAACAAAAAACAACTTTTGCACTAGGGTACTTACGGCATCATTATCGCATTTTCCAAGCCTGGCTGCCGAGCTGCCAGGGAGAGAAGGAAGGAGCTGGAGAACAGTAGGACCTTCACCAGCGGCAGGCCTGAAACAAGGGGGCTTTAGAGTAAATCTTGGTCCGTGTGCACATTTATGGTGAAATAACCCACGTGCATTTACCTTATAAAAGTGTTACAGGTAGGCATACTTATGTAATTTATTTAATGTTCTTTAACATCCATGCTTACTTGGGTTTCATACAATTTATTAAGTTTTCAGTCTGGCCTGCAAAAATGGGAAAAATAAAAGCAGATGTGAATGGACTCCCCCATTTAAATGTTCACCAACCTCCTGCAAAGCCTAGATCCAGCTAGGAAATACCTCAGCTGCCACCATTTAGAGCCTGTCCTGGCCAGGGCCCTCCCTTCCACCCAGGGGAAGCCTAACCTTAAAGGTACAAGGGTCTCTGCAGCTGAGGCGAAGAATAAAATCCTCCAGCTTGGAAGACTGGTAAACATCCCAAAGGAAAGGGAGATGAAAAGCAAGATGGTGGAGGCCCAGCCAGATCCAGCCAGTCCTTAGCAATCTCCCTACCTCTTCCTTCCGCCCAGGAGCCCCCTAGACTTGTCTACGTTAGGAATCTCACAGCCTTTCAGTAACTTTCTTAAACCTGCGTGGGTGAAACATAATCCACCCACCCAACAAAATAGATATCACACACTTGGACATGCGTGCACACACATCCATGCGTGTGCACAGATATGAACACACACACACTCTTCTGCTCTGTCTCATCTTCCTGTACTTGGCCCTCTGGTTTAATATTTACCAAATCTCTTGGCATGTTTCCCTTTCTGCTAAATAAAAACCCTTTCATTGCTCTTTTCTTAGCCCCTTTTTCTTTCTCCAGCCTCTGACTCCTTGGGAGAGGCTCAGAATCAGAATCCACTGAGGGGTCTCAGAGAAGCCAGCCAGGAGGAGAGGACAGATTAGGAGGGAGAAGCAGCAGATTGGATTCAAAAGCTTCAAGTAACAGAATCAAAACACTGTCACATCCAGAGTCATTTCCTTCAGCTCGCAGGGTTCACCTAGGGTCCGACCACGCAGGCTCCCCATCCCCTCCGTTTTCTCCTCCTGGATCCGAGGCCTCCGGCAAGAGCAGGGAGAACCAGGGCCGTATCACAGGCTATCCCATCTGAGCCCATTCACCAATACACACTGCTCTGTAAAATGTCATTGCTTCATTGTTTAAGAAACTGGGAGGAAACAAGGAGTATGTTTTTGGCCCAGCATAAAAGCAGCTTAAGAGTTTGGTTTGCGGCCCTGAAGCCAATGACTGTCAAAGGGGAAGTTTATTAGTAAACACAAGCATTAGCCTGTCATCAGAGTCTTTCTCTCTAGGGTCAAATTTATATCTCCAAATAATACTGCCCCAAGAAGAGAAGACATGGAGACATGAGGGGGAGACGGAATTGAGGGGGAATTGGTTCGAGGCACTAAGAGCTATTTCTTAAAGCTGGGCTGAAGCAGCCTATCCCCAGAGAGATGGCAGGAAGTGTGTGACTTCATCACAGAAACACTGTCCTAACTGTGAGCATGGGGGTCAGCTAGGGGAGAGAAGACGGGAATGCAGAGTTCCCAGGTCCGGAGTTCATTCAGCATTGTCTTCCCTGATGTAAAATGAGAAAAATGAGAAATTTTACGCACAGTTCCCCCAAATTATTCATGGTCTATGAGTGTCTATAAACACACACACACACACACACACACACACACACACACATTCATCCCCCTCCTCCCACCTCTGTTGTTAGTATTTAAGAAGAAGCATCACACCCCATTTATTAGTCAATCTTGGGTAGTAAAGAGCTCAAAATGAAACCCCATTTATTTATGAAGACCTCAGAGTGTCCCTTGGGTCCCAGACCCCAGGGGAGTTTAACAGACCACAAAGCCCTGACCTCCTGTCTTGGTGAACCCCTTCCCCAGCTTATATAACTCGGTTGCTATTAAAATACCTAATGGGCCCTTAATTGGGTGGATTTTTTTTTTTTAACCTAGATGGCATACACTAAATAATCTGGTCTGGGAAAGACTAAACTTCACTATTATCTGTGACCCTCTCACTTGCCACACACCTCTCCCCCGCCAAAGCATAGGGAAACGAAAAGAAAATAAAAACACACTAGGGCCATAAAAGAACCACACAAGAAACAAATGGGACCAAAGGCAGTAAAAGAAACCCCTAACATCAGGAAAACGTTAACTTATATTCCTACCGGGTGATACCTGGCTTGGAGGGAAATGTGATGTGGTCCACTTTCACCTGGCTTCATTTGGATGTATTTTGCGGGCACATGGGGACACAGAGAGATGAACTAAGTCGCTTCCAGTCTTGGTGTGAGGCAGCCAGTTTCAAGATGGCATGGCAAGAGTGAGTGGCGGCTGGGCAGAGAAGGTGGGGGGTTTGAGGAGGGTCAACTGAAGGTGCCTCTGGAGTTCAACCAGTGGAGGAGACTATAAAGGACTCACTGGATGGCTGAGGGTCAGTCATCTTCATAAGATTCGTTTCTTCCATAGGAGAAACATTTCTTCTGAGCAGTACGTCCAAACTCTTTCAGCCATGGTGTAAGTTTAACCTTTCCCTCCCCATACCCTCCCCGTGACCCCAGCGAAAGTTTTGTAAGATGAGTCTCCTGCCCTTTGTTAACAGCAAAACAAACAGATACAGAGTGATGATATTTGCCCCTTTCCTCCTATTTCTTCATGTCATGCTTCCTTGCACTTCTCTGCACTTCTCGGCCACCAGAGATTCTTCTAGAAACACAGTCTAACTCTTGGGTAGGCAGAGACTGAAAATACAGGGACTCTCAAACAGGCAGGTAGTGCCGACTTTTAACTCTTCACCTGCTCTTGTATCCACTGGCTGATGAACTGGGAATCCCCTTTGTCAGGAAAAAGCTCAGAATGGAGACTGTACCGTGCCAGGGAAGAAGCCGTAACTGTCAGAGGGGGACAAGGAAGAAAAAGCGGGCACTTAGCTCGCTGCCCTCTGATCTCAATGGAAGGGGCAATTTCCTAGGTGACACAGTCTTTGCTCTCTTCCAAAGTCTTGTCCAAAGACCACAGGGAAGACTTATGATTTAGATGTTTCAAATTAGTGCCTGAAATGATGATTACAAACACTCATATGACTATCTCGACGGAAGGGGAAAGTGAAGACTGAAGGTTTACAAGTCACCACAGAGGTTACGTCCATCCTTAATTGAAGCAAGTACGTCCAGAGAGTGGCAGTTTGTCCTAGTCAGCACCCCAGGTAAGGACACGGGATCTCGGAACACACTCCATCCAGGAGGGGCAGGTGGAATCGCCATCATCACTGTACTCTTCATGGAATGACTGGAGAAACGCAACCCGCTCCCCCCGCCCGCCGTAGCAACTGGGAGACATGCCATCAGTTTATCCCAAAAGTCACGTGACTGCCTCCTGAAAGAAGTTGAGACTTCTCGAGGACTTACCTTACCTGGAAGGGGGATGCCTTTAGATCCCTGAATAGTGGACAAAGAAAGAGGGTAAATATACAAATGAAGTTTGACGATGGCTTCCCAACATCTCCTGAATCTGTGACATCGTCAAAGAGAGCTTCCTCGACGACCACCCTCAAGAC
This sequence comes from Ovis aries, assembly GCF_016772045.2. Classification (NCBI taxonomy): domain Eukaryota; kingdom Metazoa; phylum Chordata; class Mammalia; order Artiodactyla; family Bovidae; genus Ovis; species Ovis aries. The sequence goes on along the minus strand of NC_056075.1, from coordinate 33,104,281 downwards.
TTCATGGTTTCCAATCGAGCTATGTGAGATCTCTCCCGGATGTGAACTCTGATGAGGCTCAGGGAGGCCAGGGCTCCCCACGGCAGCTACAAACTCCTCTTCACGCAGCAGCTGGCCCTTCCACACGACCCTTCGCCCAAACCAGGGTGGCAAAGTCCACCCGTTCCCCATGGTGACTTAGGGAAGCACCCTCCTTCCAGCACCCTCTCCCTTGGGTTATTTTGGGCATGATCACACGATGTACCAATTTACGCTTCCGCATCTAGAAACACAGTCTTCTGGGAAAAACAGCCTCTTTTCGGTGTGGCCGGGGAGTTTGGCCACAGCTTGTAATTTTGGCTAAGGAAGTGATTTCCTGTCTGACAGGAAGCGGGAGCCAGGGCTGACTTTAGCTGCTACAAACCTCTGGCTTAAAAGTTAAAAAGGAGAGAAAGGCAACCACTTCCACTTATCAGGGAGTCAGAATCCGAGTCTTCCAAGAACATGAACTCCTCCCTTGACCCCTATTTATTAAAACAAGTTTATCTAACAAACAACCCCAGTGCCTTCTGTCCTGAAAAAGTAAAGCTTGGTCTCTGCCTTTGTAACAACACAGTCCTTTTAAAGCTTCTAAGGACATAATTACCAGTTGAGTTTTGAACTTTGCCCAGATAAAGGCTGATATACCAGGCTTCGCTGTTTGTTTCTCTCATCAACTAAATTCAAATGTGAATAGAAATCTGGACTTCTCTTGAAGCCAGTTCTCTAAGATATAGTTACCTTTCCCCCTTTCTTTATCACTAAGTTTATCCGTATGGGTAGCAGAATATGTTTTTTTTAAATAAAATTTCAACCACTTGATTTTTATTCCATTGAGGCATTTTTAAGAGCAACAAACACTAACAGGATACTAAAATTCAAATTGTTAAAAATCTACACTGTCATATCCACTGGGGGCGGGTAACTTACAGGTCAGTTATCTTTAAAAATTGATAATATGAAAGGCTAACATTCAAATTTTAAAGGAAAACACCGTATTCTCCCTACACACACACACACACACACACACACACACACACACACACACACACTTATCCAGGATCATGGACTTGAGTGGCAGATGATTAAGAAACAACCCACACTTTTCCTACCACTTACAGACATGTTTAACAGTTTCTAAATAAAAAAGTGATTTTCTGTCTTTTTTTCTTCCTTCTCAAAGCAATTTCCGAGCCAGCCTTGGGCAGTAAACAGTTAATATTCCACTCTCCCCTGCTGCCTTGAAAACCAAGGAAACAATTGAGACATTGTCCAGTGAACAAGACTCCCAGGGACTGACATTTTTGTTTATGTCCCAGTTCTCAGCCTGTCAATTTCCACTAGGCTGCCTGACCCGCACCAATACGGTCCGCCGTGAGCTGAAAGGGCTCCGCTTCATTTATTTTATTAAAGCTTCGGTGTCTGTTTTTGATTCAAACTCCAAACCTCCCCACCCCCGCCTTTTCCCCAGAAAGTCGCCTCCTAACTCTGAGGCTGTGTTGCAATTCCTTCTTAGGACACGTTGCCAAGAAAAGTAACAAAATATTTTCGAATACCAATGTTTGCCTGGTTTTGCCAAAAAGGGTGGGGATATGGGGTGGGGGGGGCGGTAAACCTGAACACATCCCCCGCCCAGCCTTGAAAGCCTCGTGTTTTTACGGAGTCTTGAAAACATTCCACTGAAACGTGTCCATAGGAATGGATACCTACGGTGACCTAACATGCAAACTCTGGTGCTTAGAAAACATTTAAAAATCCACAGATATGTGTGCAAAACCCAAACTTCAGGTTCAAAAACAAAAAGGGTACATCAATATTTTCCTCCCAACTGATGCCACTGCTTGACTAACTGGACCAACTCCAGCCCTGGAGCTCCCTCCTTGTCGCTGCTCCCCAGTCCTCTCCACCCTCCAGTGACCACCCCAATACTCCGTCTGGGTGTGTGTCGGGGGTGCTGCACAGCTGGTACTCTGGGGCTCTGCTCCTGACACTTTATCTCCATGAAAAGCACATAGAGCAGCAACCATTTCCTGTTTGCAGAGTGAGCATGAACCAAATCTCATACGGTGCAGCAGCGACGGAACTCAACAGCATATGGCATTGTGTCGGGATTTACTACGGAATAAAGAGAGCAAAGCTCTCCTGCTGCTTCATATCAAACCCTGTCACTCTGCGCCTGGAGGTCTCTCTCTTTCCCACTGGCCCAAGCCCATCTCTCTCCATGGAGGTACCACACACACACACACACACACAGTCCCAGACCTAAAACCTGGAACTTTTACACGGAACAGGATACTTGAGAACTTGAAAAGTCTCATGGAGCCACCTCCATCAACCCTCCTAGATTGCTCCTCTTTTCAAAAGCTGACCAGGAAGCCAGAGGACCAGGCTGGGTTACCAGCTGTCCCAGAGTGAAGTCCCTGGTGAAGTCTGTATTGCCCTTGATCCTCAGGCACCCTGCCCAAACTCTGCGTCTAAAACCACATTTTCCAACTAACCATCTATATACTGTTCTTTTCCTTCTCACCCTCTCCAAAAACAGCGTTTGGCTACCTTCCCATTGCAATTCTTTGTTTAGAATTGAGGATTCCCCACCCCCTTTTCATCTCTGCTCTAAAGGGCCTCTTCAGACCCTTTCAAAGCCTCCTCAGCCTCCCCAAGTTCAGGTCATCAGACACTGAAATAAATGGTGATACTTTCATGGCATATTTGAATGTAACAGGCCTTTCTCTCCTGATTGGAAAAAGGAAGCCTGTGGGGCAGTCGCAGGTTAGTACTGAGCCAAGGTTGAAAAGACAGAATCCCTAAGGGCCAAAGGTAAGATTGTAACATTTACAACCATTATGTTCTTCCCCTCTTTTAAGGCACTAATGAACCAGCCTAGGGCACAGACAAGGCATTAACTCCTTCCTGCCAGAAGCTCCCATTTGCCCTGAGTGGTGAGCATCACAGCTCTGGAACCTTCCACTGGGCACCGTCTTCTTGGGCCTTCCCCAATCACCCCATCCAGAACAGCCCCCAGCCCATGGTCCTTCTCTGACCCCTCCCTATCTGGCTTTGTCTTCTCCATGGCTTCTACCATGATCTTAAATGACTTTGTTTGATCTCAGCTGGAAGAAGAGCAATGAATAAGAGCTTGGCCACCTTCCAAACTAATATTTCAATGGTCTGACTTTCTATGAAGAAGCCACTTCCTTCCTTTCTGGGCTTCAGTTTCTTCATCTGTAAAACGTGTATACAATGATGATGCCGATAATAATAATACCTATGTGCTCTCCAAACGGTTGTTAAAGACTGAATAATACATGTAGAATCTGGTGCAAAAAATAAATGCTCAAAATATTGTTATTATATTAATATTATATATTAACATCTTTTTCATATTTATTTACTGGTTTTGGTCTCTATGCTCTCCCCATCCATCCTGCCCATAGAATAGAAGCTCCATGAGAACAAGAATTTTTTCTTGCTCACTGACATAATTCTAGCCTGCCTCCTTACCAGTCATCACTAAACATTTTTTGGAGGTTGGGAGAGAGAAAGAATAAGGGAGGGGGGAAGGCAAATGTCTTTTTTCAGCTTGGGCAATCAGTAACCACTCTAATTATTATTACCTACTCATAGTAACCTTCGTCAACTGACATAAAGGGGCAAAGACAAGAAGAGTTCATTGGTTAGGAGGTCTGTGGTCTTCAGACATACTGAGACAGGACATTTCCATCCTGGCCTCCTATCTTCCTCCCACTTCCTGGAGGAAGAAGAGTCAGGGGGATATTTGAAAGGGCCTCTCTGCAGAGCCCAACACAAGGGCCAGATTCTGGGAAACAGACCTCAACCAGGCATCCTCCTCTGGCTTGCCCATCTCAAGTGACGATGATTTTCCAAGTGGTAAATGAATCATGTCAGACCAAAAGCCATTTTAAATGTACATTTTGTTAAAAAAAAAAAAAAAAGTACTACAGCACATTTCATTTATTAATTATGCTATGGATTAGGGATCAAAGTAGTAGAAATCTCAGTGTACTCAAAATAAATGGCTTTTGTGGTTACCTAAATCCTCGGAGTCCTATGGAATGTAATTCCTTAGGCAAAAACAGCTTCCCAGACTCCCTGCCTCCCTGCCCCCCAATAATACAGAGGACGGTGATTACTCAGCATCAGACCTGCATGATGCAATGATTTGGGCTTTTAACATGCTAGTTCTATGAACCATGGGACTCTTCCTTTTAAACTGCCCTCCTAGTAATGGGTTTTTAGTTTCTAATATCGAATCTCAAATCTTTCCCCTTTTCCTTTCTGTCTTCCACAATCACCTGCTCTTTCTTTCCAATTAGATTCAAATTGAAAATAATCCATAAAGAGGTTAGAACTCAAACAAATTCCAACTAACTTCCAAGAAGGCAATGGGGTGTAATATTAAGCACACAAGCTCTGTGGTCAGAAAGATCTGGATTTGAATGTTGGCTCTGCCACTTACCTCATAAAATTTACTTCTTTAAGCTTCAGGTTTTTATCTTTAAATAGGGATAAAACCACCTACTTCAAGGAGGGCTGTTGGGAAGACTGAGGAGGTAAAATAAAGCTCCTGTCCAGGCACCAGTACTTCATCAATATATGACCAAGAGTTATTTATTAGCCTCATACTTCCTTATTTTCCAGATATGGGTCCTGGACACAGTTTCTTCATCTTGCCCCCAAGAGAGTTGTTTTAATCGCATTTGAAGTCAGGTTTAAAAATCAATCCTCTCACTTAGATTCCTACCAAAGGAAAATAATCTCCTCAGATGTGGCGGTTAACAGAGCAGACACCCAATCAAAATCATTGTTCCTGCAGCAACTGCTGACAGACTCAGAGCTCCTTAAAGCAGGCACAGAAGGCAAGCACAGAAGGCAAGGATGGCAAACTCGAGGGCATTCAAATCGGAAACTTCATTATTTAAAAACCAATTAGGCAGCTGTAAAACACCACGAACTGGGATAAAATACAATCATCCCCCGCTATGCGTGGGACTTTGGTTCCAGGACACACACACACACAAACACACACAGCCACACGCATGGATGCTCAAATCCCTTACAAGAAATGGCGCAGTATTTACATATAACCTCACACATCCTCACTATATTTTAAATCATCTCTAGATTATTTATAGCACCTAAACACAAGTAGATGCTATGTAAATAGTTGCTGCCAAGCAGCAAACTTAAGTTTTGCTTTTTGGAACTTTCTGGATTCCCCCTCAAATATTTTCAATCCATGGTTGGTTGAATTCACAGATGCAGAACCTCCAAGTATGCAGGGGTGACTGTATTTCTAACACATAATCAAGTCTCCAACATATATAAAGAGTTCCTATAAATCAATAAGGAAAAACTGATTCTTTAAAATGAGCAGAAGATTAAATCACGCAAGCCACAATGGAGACAACAAACAAATGACAAGATAGTCAACCTCAGGGCTCAAAGAAACAGATATTAAAACATCGTAAGATGTCACTGCACACCAATTAGATGGGCAAAAGTTTTAAGTCTGACAAGTATTGGTGAGACTCGGGGAAAGAAGGTACTTATACAGGTCATGAAAATACCAACTGATTCAGTCACTTTAAAGAGCATGATGATACCTTGTGAATTACAACTGAACATCAGCATCTTATGTCCTACCAATGACTACACGGTCTGAACCTCAGAGAAATACTCACACGTGTGCCTACACACACCTACTCAAGAATGGTTCCTGCAGCATAATCTGTAACTTTAAAAACTGGTAAGTAATCCAAATAACGATACAGAAATGGAAAACCTGTGGTATGCCCGTACAGTGGAATATTACATAGCAGTTAAAATGGGTGAATTAGACTGAGGTGTACAACAAGGGCAAAATCCATAAAAATGTTGAATAAGACAAGCTGGAGAATACTATGAAAAATAAAACCAGTTACTTAAAATTTAAAAGCTACTAGCATTAATTGTAATACATTCTGATTTACACATATATGTGTAAAAAAGTGTGAAACCGTGGACTGCGAAGACATCAAATTATAACCACAGTAGTTATGGATGGAAGATCAGGGACTAGGGAGGGGAACACAAGTTTGGCTTGGTTCTTTTAAACACGAGGGCTAGGATTAATAACTGTTACTATAGATGGCAGGTACCGAAGTGTATTTCTTATCTTATCCTTTTACACCATGAAAGAGTGAGCATACCTCACATGAAATGGTTGATGGCCTGAAAAATACTCACAAAAGCCTTCCATCCAATGTAACTTACTAAACAGATGTGTAAGCTACTCTCAAGTTCAGACACACACCCGCCTTGTGTAAGGGAGAGTCTTAATACAATCTGAATGAAGGGACGGAGCATCGTGATGCAACTCTCCTTTTGTTGGTCCTTTTCTTTTGCCATGAGTTCATTCTTGGTCCTCCTAAAAACCCACAAAGCCTCATTTCCTCATCAGCAATCAACAGCATCTCAAAGCACAACATGCCTCCTAGTTTCCTGAAGCAGCCACCAGCCCAGGCTGTGTCCTGGTTGTGTGCCTGCTCCAGACAGAAGCAACATTGACGCCTACAGATGAGAGCCCCAGCGCTGTAGTCAGACTCCTCACATTCGAATTCCAGCTGGCCACTCACCCACCACCTGTGTGGCCTTGGATGGATCACCCACCACCACCACCACTGAGTCTCAGTTTCCCCACCTGTAAAATGGGATAGAAACAATTGCTAACTCACAAGGTGTTGTGATGATTCAACCTGACAACCATACACATTACTCAGAACAGGAAATCAGTAAATTAGTAAAACAGCAAAGTGACTGGAACTAGTAAGTGTTCAGTAAACCTCCAGCATTATCATGATCTTAAGCACATCTCTCCATTTCTCAATGCATCCATTTCTTAAGTAGCACAATGAGGGCTCTGGACCAAAAGAACTCCTGAGTTCCCTTCCAACATGCCAAGTCCACGAACAGCTCTGGGATTAAAACAAAAATTCAGGAAGAGGAGGGTGGGCACGAGACAGAACAAGGCTCTGCTCTATAACATGCAAGCCTATTGGAGGTGAGGCCCCAAGACATAGCTTGCTGAAAAGTTCTCCAAGCCCCTTCCCTTGGCTTCAGTTCCAACCTCTGGAATCACACTCCTGCACCTAATAGGATCCTGACAATCCCCACCCTTGGCTCCAGATCCAGCAGATCCCACACTGCCAAATGAAACCTTTGGAGGAAACTCACACAGGCATCCAGACACCGGAACAGTTGGCCAAAACCACCCCTGCTGGCCTCTGGATGTGGTGCTGGCCACCGCTGGAACCCCGGCCCGCTTTCCCAGGCCAATGGCCCGCCCTCCCTCTCCCTGACACATGCCCTCTCCACCCACTCACTTATTCCACATGGATGTCCAAACACGCACTAGCTCAGCATATGTCCTTACTGCCTCGCAGTGGCTTGTATTTTTCATGCTCTAAAGCTTAACCATGAGATTGTTGGCGTGAGAGCTGTGATCACTTCAGGCCTGGACTCATAAAGAATAAATTAGGATGAAAGTCATCACAGGTATGCACCAAAAAAAACCCTAAATAAACATGGAGTTGGTCTTTTTTTTTTAAGCCTCCCTTTCAAGATAAAAGGTTAGATAGCGTTAAAGTTATCATCCTCTTTAGACACATCTTTTTTTTTTTTTTTTTTTTTTGAATCAGGCAACTTTTTCCTGCAGGATGGCAGGACAGGAGAAATGTGAACTTCACCCCCAAAGTCCATTGTTTTATGACTCTCTGTGTGTACTGCCAACGTACGCAGGTGTGATACCCCCAAATGTGGGCTGAATCTGCAGCTCACGCATAGCCCACGTCACGTCCTGCAAGACCAATTGTTTGGGGAGGGCAAGAAGAGCGCCTAGCTGCGGGAGGAACTGAGTGAAATTAATCAAGACGGCTGAGCCACAGCCCAGCTCCAAAGCCAAGATTCCTTTTCTTAGGCACATTCTCATTTCTGATTCAGATGAAAAATGTTGCTCTTTCCCATCACTTCGGAAAAAAACGTTTCAATGGTGAATCAAAAGAATCTCCATGGTAATGAACATTTGATCAGGCTCTGATGGACCGAGTAGAGGGCTCAGTTTCTGCCACTCTTCCCCCACAGTGGACTGCCTGAAGCAGAAATGAGAGCTGTGACACCCCGATCATCCTGTACTGCACCCTGCTCCACCCAGATATTAATCCATCGGTGCCTTCTTTCCCTTGGAGCTGTGATATAAGGCCTCAGAATCTCTCTCAACACAGTGCTCCAAGCAGACACTACCCAGCCTCCATCTAGGTACAAACACTGCACTCTTCTCAGTCCTTGGAAAAACCTTTTTTTTTGGGGGGGGGGGGGTCTGGTAGAATTGCAAGATCTTTCCTTGGTTCATATGTGATATATAGGAAAATGGACAGAACAATTATAAATAGTAAGGCTGTAATAGTCAAACAGGAATAAACAGCTGTATGCTCAGTTTGTCAGTAATTACCCATGATAAGAAAACAGTGGTTCTAAAATAATGAGTGTTGATATGTAGAGAAGACCACTAGCACCTCCTTCTTTATGATGGTGAAGATCACATTTTTCCAACAAAAAGGGCCACGCTTCGTACTATTAATTAACTGGCTGTTCCTTAATTATCCCAAAGATCAGAAATAAGAGCACTTTAGGGCAAAGATGATTCTGTCAAGTAGGAGTCAGAAGAGAAAATTCTGTGAAACTCAAAATATGAAAATAGGAATTTCATGAAAATGCCTCAAGTTCATTTTCAAAATTCCCCATGACCACAGGAGCAAAGCATGGAAACTGCTTTCTTTTTTCGCCACACAAGCCTCTCTCTAGAAATTGCTTGTGAGAGAAAACTGCATATAGCTCCCGCAGGTGAGCAGGAACCAACCCATTCTTAAAGAAGGCAAGCATGTCTCCTTCATACGGGCCCCTGTTTACAAAGCAGCAGAAGAGTCAGTGTATGCTCTAGCATGTCTAATTCAAAAGAATCAAAACCTGAAACCATGAAACAACATTTTTATAAGTCTAAGGCTTGGAAAACTACAGTGGTTAGAATTCCTTTGGTTGTAAGTATCAGAAAACACCTCTAATTAATTGGCTTCCAAATTGAAAGATTCGACTAGCTGGACAGTCCAGGATTAGAGCTGGCTACATAGAACTAAATGGTATCATACAGACGTTCCTCCCACACACATCCTAACTCTCGCACATCACTACAAATAAGCACTCTCCATTCAGAGTGTGTGTGTGTATGTCTGAGTGTGTGTGTCCGAGTGTGTGTGTCTGTGTTAGTTGCTCAGTCATGTCTGACTCTTTGCGACCCCATGGACTCTAGCCTACCAGGTTCCTCTGTCTGTGGAATTCTCCAGGCAAGAATACTAAAGTGGGCATTGCCATTTCCTTCTCCAGGGATCTTCCTGATTCAGGGATCGAACCCAGGTCTCCCGCATTGCAGGCAGATCTTTACCATCTGAGCCACCAGGGATAGCTCCAAAGACCCACAGAGTTAGAATGCTCTGCCTAGTGGAGGCTCCAGAGCATTTCTGCTTATTAAGTCACATGCCTACCCCTTGTCCAATCATGTCTACCTGGACCAACCCGAATAGAGGAAAGGTAGTTCTCTATTCTTAGGGGATGAGAAGGACGCTGCCAGCAGGAAAAATAAATAAATAAATAAATAAATAAATAAAACAAAACCAAACACACAAAACTGGCATAGAGATGAATGTGGACTCTGCTCCATTTGTTAATATTTGTTAATATTCGGTTTCTTAGACTGGAGGGTCACTGCGTAGATGCTATGTTTAATTCCCAAAAATAACTTGATAATTTAAGAGGAAAGTGTAATAAAGACTGTGCCAATAAAGCGCTTTGTGGAAACAGAATGGGAAGGGCTTTGAGGCAGAAAGGAAGGAAGATGTTTAGCTATATTTTAAACATGGAAACGGCTTCTCCCATTCAAACACATTTCTTCCATCTTTAACAGCGTCTTCTCGCCTTGGCCAGGACAAATTTGGCTTATGGGCTCTGGTGGGAGCAGGCTGCTACCTCTTCCCCCAAAACTATTTTCTCTTGTGTTTCCCCCGCATCACCCTAGAGGCCTGCCCTAGAGCCTCTCCTCCCAGCCTGCTCCCCTTTCTGTTTAGATTTTATGTTCTCCCTCTGCCCAGAAAGGCTGATTCTCCCTTGAGTGTGAAAGAGCTGGGGAAAACACTTCTCTCAGAATGTTATATGCATCCCTGAGTCAGATCTAACTTCAGGAGCATCAGAAAGGGGAAGAGTCAGAGGTCAGGTCCAAAGACAGGTCTCGATAATGGGGGCCCCACAAAACCATGGTCTCTGGGGGCCACGGGGACAGTTCAGTCCCAAGATCCGTGGCACAGACCTTCCTTCCTTCCCTTCTTCGGCCTTTTAAACACTTGATACTTTCTTCACCCCAGCACCTGGGCAACACAGTGTTTTTGTGAGCAAAACAGGCAGCCTACACCCTTGAGCAAGGACAAGAGGCCTTTGCCCCACTGTACTTTTGGCACATGGTGACCCCATCTCATTCAAGCCTATCAAGCAGTCTCAGTGATGCACTTAATCACTGCCCGGATCCACTCGCTGTGCAAGCTTTGGCTGGAAAACGGATTGCATCACGCCTGCCAGAGCGCCTCACAAGTTTCTTACTGCAGACAGACCATGGCTGGACAGACTGCACGGTTGCAGAGATGGTGGGGCTCGGATGCAGGACAGAGGGGGTGACCCAGATACCAGCCACATCCCACCGCACTGGCAAAGGACTGATCAAGGGGGGGCTCAGTCAACCTCTATGCACCCTTCTGCCCTCACCCTCTCTCCTCCAGCCAACACCACACTGGAATGATGGCAGGTCCTGGGCCCAATCCACTTGTATACTCTCCATCCTGAGTCCCTGAACCTCCTCGCCCCACCTTCTAATCAGGTGGCAGAGCTAAGCACCTGCTCACAGCCTCACCATGTCTTCTCTTCAAAAGACAAAACCTATCCTCCAGATTTTCAGTAAAAGCACATGACACGATCTGTTTTAGGATGTTCAAGGCCATCTCGAACACAGGAATGCAGCATAGGGACCAAGGAAGTAAGACAAAGGTGGGAAGTGCTCTGGCAACACCCTAGTGAGTGGTACCGGCAGCCTGGGCTTCAGTGGTGACGGCAGAGGGGCGAAAACTGTTTGCATCCACAGATATTTCAAAGGCAGAGCTCATATGCTATGTGGATGGATTGTGAGCCCAAAGGACAGGCCCGTGGACTGATGGCGGGGTGTGAGAGAGAAAAGACGAGTCAAAGACAAACTCCAAGATTTGGGACTCGCACAACTGATGAACGCTGATGATCTTGACTGTGACAACGAAGGCTGGGAGGAACAGGCTTGGTGGTGGGGAGCAGGCGGAAATGAAGACCTGGATTCTGAACAAGCTAACTCTCCCATGTCTGTCTGACATCCAAATGGACATCCAACCAGGAACTCGGGGGGAAGAGCCCAGGCTAGACAAAGAACCTGGATAACTCTCTAAATGTGGTCATTTCTGCCCATGGAATCCTGAGCAACTCCACTCACTCACAGGATTTTCACATCCTTATCTTCTCAGGTGGCTCAGGGGTAAAGAATCTGCCTGCCAATAGAGAAGACCTGGGTTCAGTGCCTGGGCTGGGAAGATTCCCCTGGAGGACAAAGTGACAACCCACTCCAGTGTTTCTGCCTGAAGAATCCCATGCACAGAGGAGCCTGGCGGGATGCAGTCCATGGGGACCCAAAGAGTTGGATGCAACTAAGCTCACCCGCACAGCAGCACATGCAAAATGGATAATAAATGAATGAATAAATGAATAATAAACTTTCCCTTCCAGACCCCCCCTAGGGTCCCTCCTTTCCTAGTTTCCAAGAACATTCCAAGGGATAATTCTGAAATCCAAGTGTTAAAATTTTATTAACTGATTAAAAGAGATGGAAATCTGACTTGCAAGCCATTAACAAGCCAATCAGAGAATCACTTCACATACCCACATTGTTGAAAATATTCATTTCCTATAATATATCATTGAGTCTTAGATTTCACAAGCTCTCTCTTAAAAAAATTCAGGCATCTTAGAATAGGATTCCTGAGCACCAGTCAGTTTAAACAAGAGTGGAAAGAGACAAAACCCTCCAAGCCCAACCTTCTGGAGCTTCTGTGTGAACCACGTTTACGTAAATGCTAGTGGGCTGATGACACAGGCTCAGTTGCGAGTCAGAAGGTATTAGGGTGGCTTCTGAAATTAGAAAGTAGACCTGTGGGCAAGCCCTGGTGCTACCACGATGCACCATGAAGGTAACAATAAAGGTACACTTGTTCCTGCCAAAATCAACCCCTGTCCCTCACCAGAAACTGCTTTGCTGCTTAATTAATGAAGCATCACAATACAAGGGGAGAGAGACACCTGGAAAGACATAAAATCATGGGGTTCCTTGACTTCAGGAAACTTACAATCTTGTTGAAGGAGCAAGTCCCATGCATAGCGTGAATCAGCCAGACAAGAAAGGACAAGCAGGACAGGCCTGGTGCCAAATGCACACTTTTGTTTTATTTACTGGAAACATAAACACAGGCAAATCCATGAGTTGAGCTCGAAGTACATCCACGTTAATTTAAAACAGGCTCCCACGCTGGGTAAACAGAGCGAGTACTGAAACTGAAACAGCTTTCCAGAAGATGCACCCATCTTGGCCCTGAAGAGCCAAGAAGAATGCTCCAGTCAAGCTCGCTTTAGGGACTCCTGCAGTTTCCAAACACCCAGAGGAATCAAGAACCTGCCCTGAAGAAACCAACTGCATAACCCAGAGCTTCCCTAGACCTCTCTCAGGAGGGAACCTTTTTCCTAGCAACCCTGTTAACACTCGGTGACACAAACGTCAGGAAACACAAGCCCAGAGCTGCCAGAGGTTTTCACCCAAGCACAACTCACAGCACTTGGAAATGGTTGAAACTGATTGGAGGCTGCCAGCCTCTGCCACACTCACTGTGGACTGATCTTAAACAGGGAGGCAATGGCATTTCTAAAAAGAAGGTATGTTTTCCCAGAAACACAATCCAGGATGATATTCTTAACAAGCTCATACACAGCATCAAATAAATAATATTTGCCTAATATACACTATTAACAAAAGAGAAAAAAAGTTTGATGATCCGACTTTGTTATTGTTGTTGTTTAATTGCTAAGTCGTGTCTGACTCTTTGCCACCCCATGGACTGCAGCCTGCCAGGCTTCCCCATCCTTCACTATCTCCCAGAGTTTTCTCAAAGTCAAAAACAGAGCTACCAAAATGTAAAAAACTACAATTCTTTAGGTTTGTAAAAGTATACTCCAAAACCTCTAAAAATAGCCCTAAATGTGCTTCATATATTGTGGGGTGCTAAAAAAGTGTTTCTATAAGTATCTTAAATGAATATATGTCATTCTGTACAACCATGATAACATCAGCTGACTTTAAAACCTACTAGCTATATGAGAAGCAATCATTTTTGTTTGCTCATTTTGAAAGTGAGAGGCCTTAGGGAGGTTGACTTGGGCTGGGCTGGCTGGGTCTCTTTTCTGTAGCAACATGGAATAAGGGCATATCCTTCCCAGGAAGCCTGGACTTTTGCTTTTGTTTAATTCCCTAGACAATAACATCATTCTGATCATGGTAAATCTAACTCTCACACTCGGAGGATGGTTATTAACACTGAGACCTAGCAGGAAGACATTTGCGGCTACATATCAAGAAATGTTTTAAACTTTTGATCTTTTGTAACTATCTTCCTAGCAATTTATCCTAAGAAAATAATACAGGATGGGGGTGGGGAGGGGAGGGGGCCACACAAAAGATGTTCATCACAGGTTTATTTAGAATAACCGAAATGAAAGGAGATACCCTAAAGACCCAACAATATGGCGTTGACTAAACTAAATAGGGATACAAACATAGTATGGGGTATTATGTGGTAATTAAAAATCCTCAAGAATTTTAATGACATGAAAATGTGCTTAAGCAATTTTCATTTTAAGTAAATCCAAGGTTGAAGATACTGAGCACTACCAGGAGCTCAAGAATGTTAAAAACAAATATAAATATTAATACACTCACAGGGAAAAGTCTAGAAGGAAATATACCAAACAATTCATAACGTAACATCAGTCTGGCAAGATTAGGGGTTATTTTCCAAAGTGTCTACAACGAACATAAATTTTATGAATGAGGAAAGCTACAATTAACAATTATTATCACTTATTTTAGAGGTAGGATTTTTTTTCAACCAAAAATGAGTAGTTTTCATACTTAAAACATTTTAAGATCAGTCCCTGAAGATGTGAGTCACCATGGAGGACAGTCTTGAGCAAACTTGGTGATGAGGGAAGGATGTTTCAGAGTTCCATCTTAGTCTTAAGATGGGTTAGTGGAAGAAGCTTGAGTGGGACTCAACAGCCAAACACAAATCAAGTCAGCATTTCAAGGAGAGAGACTTCAGTGCAATACGGAGACAGACCTTTGAGTCCATTCTGTACCAAAGCAAACGGTCTGCATCAGAAGATAGCCAGGTGCCCCATCCCTGTGTCTGAAAACAGTAAGGCTGGCAGAGGGACTTCTGAGTGGTGATTAAACAACAGAAGGGACAGCACTGGGTGACATGCCTTGTGATCTGAAGGTTGTGAAACTCTATGATTCTACTCTGAAGAGGACACAACCGAGCTTACACAATCCTTCTTGGTAGAATATTTCCACTGCCATAGTGGTCAGCTGCCACACCATGAACCCAAACCTCAAAACTTCAGAACTCCTCACTGTTGAGTATTTTCCGGAAGGAGATAGGAAGCTTAGCCTTCTAACCACAGACCGTTATGGACCATCTTGGGGTTTACTCCACTCCCTCCCTTTAAAGTATACCTGATCCAATCCACCACTTCTTCCCCAAAACAAAGATAACTTGGTTGCTGGTTCTCAATATTAGCTCCTCATAGTGTTCCTTATTAAAAAAAATATTAATATTTGTGCAGGGCTCACTGGCTTGCTTTATATGCTTAGACAAAACATATACCTTTAATCGTGGTTCTGTGAAATGGGAAAGTTCTGACTCAGCTGCTGCTATGAAATACATCTTAAGTATTCTAGAAAGTCTGGTTGAGTCACAGAGAAATGGACTTATTAAGAAAAAAAAAGAGGTAAGTGTCTATGAAGTGGAGGAAGAGGAGACAGCACACGGAAAGGCTTCTAGGAAGTGAGCACACGCAGCCTCACATCGCCTGAAGCTCACCTGCCCCCGAAGCATCCGCCCTCCTTTCCCACAATCAGCGAGTCCTCTGCAGCAGCCACACCCAGAAACCAAATCCCTCGCCAAGCTCATGGCCCACTCTCCAGTGAAGCCAGCGGGGCTCCTTGAACAAGCCTGCCCTGGCCAGCTGGTGCTCCACCCGGTGCTTCCCTGGCAGCACCCTGCATACGAGTTGTGTCCCACTGACCTCTTTCTCAGCACCTCTGGGGTCAGTGGAGTTAAGATGATGGCGTGCTCTGGAGCTGCTGCTGCTACTAAGTCGCTTCAGTCGTGTCCGACTCTGTGCAACCCCACAGACAGAAGCCCACCAGATTCCCCCGTCCCTGGGATTCTCCAGACAAGAACACTGGAGTGGGTTGCCATTTCCTTCTCCAATACATGAAAGTGAAAAGTGAAAGGGAAGTCACTCAGTCGTGTCCAACTCTTTGTGACCCCTCGGACTGCAGCCCACCAGGTTCCTCCATCGGTGGGATTTTCCAGGCAAGAGTACTGGAGCTAGTCCGCCTTATTTCACAACCTGACTCCCACAGTTGGGCAAATACTTCACCTCCCTGTACTGAGTTCTCTCTCTGTAAAGTGGGGATAATACAATTTCTGAAAAGCACCTGGAACAATGTCTGGCATGAAGGAAACGTCCCAGACTTACTTGCTTTCATTGTTATCATCATTCATCACTGACTCCACTTTCTCTCTCCATCTAGAATAGTTTTTCCCGCACACAGTGGGCAATCATGAAATATTTGCAGGATCCATGAATATGAGCCAATGACTGAATCAATGGTAAACACAAAAACCAAGGGAAAGACCAATTAGAGCTACTTATCTAAATTCTGGAGAAGGAAAGCGAGACGTCTCCACCCTTCCATAAATACATTCTGAATAAACGGAAATCTAAATTTAATAGATAATCAACATTACTCGATGTCAATTTAATCCATTAAATTTGAATTGTAAATTAAGTTTGAAGTGCTCGCATTTCATATTGCCACACTGCTCTGTGGGGTCAGGAAACCTGGTATCTTAATCTCTCTAAAAAAGACAACTCAGGGAAATCCCCAGTGGTCCAGTGGTTAGGACTTGGAGCTTCCTCTACCATGGCCTAGGTTCAACCTCTGATCAGGGAACTGAGATCCTGCCAGATGTGCAGTGTGGCCAAAAAAAAAAAAAAAAAAAACAACTCACTCAACTATACTTCAATTTTAAAAGGAGACATTTTTCCAAAGAAGGTACGTGAAATATACCAATAGGTACACAAAATGATGCCCAACATCCCTAATCAGAGAGATATAAATCAAAACGACAAAGAATTACCTCCTCATACCTGTTAAAACAGCTGTCAGCAAAAGTCAAGAGATAACAAGTTTTGGTTAGGATATGGGAAAAAAAAATGTTCTATATTGTTAGCAGGAATGCAAATTGGTGCAGCCATTATGGAAAACAGCACAGACAGTCCTCAAAAAAATTAAAGCTGGAACTCCCATATGATCAGCAAACCCACTCCTGGGATTCCCTGGTGGCTCAGCTGGTAAAGAATCCACCTGCAAAGCGGAAGACCTGGGTTTGATTCCTGGGCTGGGAAGATCCTCTGGAGAAGGGAATGGAGAAGGGATCCTCCAGTATTCTGGCCTGGAGAATTCCATGGACTGTATAGTCCACGAGGTCGCAAAGAGTCAGACATGACAGAGCACCTTTCACTTCACTTCACTTCTGGGTGTATATCCAAAAGAAACAAAAACAGGATCTCCAAGAGATGTGCACTCCCTTGTTCACCGCAGTGTGACGCACAACAGCCAAGATAAGGAAACAAGCTACGTGTCCATCAACAGACCAACAGATAAAGGAAATGTATCACATACACCAAGTGAATAGCATTCAGCCATAAGAAGGAAATTCTGCCATTTGTGACGACATGGAGGGACCTTGAAGGCATTACGCTAAGTCAGACAAAGACAAACACTGCATCAGTCCAGTTGCTCAGTCACGTCCGACTCTTTGTGACCCCATGGACTGCAGCACGCCAAGCTTCCCTGTCCATTACCAACTCCTGGAGCTTGCTCATACTCATGTCCATCGAGTCAGTGATGCCAGCCATCCAACCATCTCATCCTCTGTCATCCCCTTCTCCTGCCTTCAATCTTTCTCAGCACCAGGGTCTTTTCCAATGAGTCAGTTCTTCGCATCAGGTAGCCAAAGTATTGGAGTTTCAGCTTCAGCATCAGTCCTTACAAATGAATATTCAGGACTGATTTCCTTTAGGATTGACTGGTGGGATCTCCTTGCAGTCCAAGGGACTCTCAAGAGTATCTCATGGTATCGCTTACAAGTGAAATCTTAAGAAAAAACCACACAGAGAGTCCACCAGGGACCCAGGGGTTAGGGAAAAATGGCGAGATGCTGGCCAAAGAGTACAGACTTCTAATTATAAAAGGAATAAGTTCTGGAAGCCTAACGTACAGCATGATGATTATAATTAACAATACTATATCATGTACTTGAAAGTTGCTAAAAGACAGTAGATCTTAAATATTCTTGCCACAAAAGAGAAATGGTGTTTATGTAATGGGATGCAGTCTCAGCAACAGAAACAGTCATTTTAGAACATATAAGTATATCAAATCAACACACTGTACACCTCAAATTTATACAACATTATGTTGACGGTATCTCAATAAAGTTGGAATAAAAATTTTTTAGTTAAAGACAACTCTTCCACCCCAAACCTTCTCCCCACCCAGTATTTCCCATTCAGCAAATGGCATCCCCACCCACCCACCTTTGACCCTCCTTTCTCCCCTTACTGACAGCATCTGATCCATCCCTCAGTTCTACTGACGGCCCCTCCCTCCAAATCTGTCCACTTCACCTTCCCCACTGGCAGCAGCATAACCCAAGCCAAAACCCTCAATGATTTCACAACGGCAGTTGGGATGAAACATCAAATTGTCACCATATCTTACCCAAGTCACTGTCTCCATGTCCCATGACCAGCAGCCATCGTAGCTGGCCTCCTGCTCCTCTCACAGCCAGCCTCTCTCTTCTTTAGGACCTTTACACATGTTTTATCTTCTGCCTGGAATATTTTCTCACCTCCCATCCCTTCTCTCATACCTTCACCTGGTCAACTCCAACTGATCCTTCAAATCACATGTTAAATGCCATTTTCTCAGGGGGACAATCCTGGCCTGTTGATCCTCACCAGCTTCTCAGAAGACATCCCAGCTCCTTGATCACATACCCTCACAGGCCTGGTAACCCCTCACAGCACCCAACACAGAGCCTCCCACCCAGCCAGGGGCTGCGACAGTTCTGCTGGACTTCAGTGTCCAGGACAGAGCCTCCTACCACATAGCCACTGCCGCCAAGCATCCGACAGCACAGGGAAGAATACAACCTAAGTAACACAGCAAAACATCCATGTGTGCTTAATAACGAAGAGGAGGCTCTCCAAGTAATTGGTTGCTATTAACTGGAACTCAGTACCCCTGCACCCCATGCCCAAATTCTTCAGAAACAACCAAAGACTCAGCATGCCCTCTGAGCTGAAAACGCTCAACTCAAACAGCAGACACCCTGTCTGAAGCCCTACCATCAGGCTATATTTCATAAGAGCCTTCCTGCTCTCTTTCAGCATTTAAGCAGTAACAACAACAAAATAATAGAAGTACACACTCCAGTCTGGCGGGCTCTGCTCTTCGGGATTCAGGCAGCTTTCTCATCCCACACCTCCATGCTCATTACACAACAAAACACATAAGACTCAGAACCGCTAGAAATACACCCCAAGGTAAAAACTCCACGTCTACTTCAAAAGGAAACCCCCAAGACACAATGGTAGGAACTTCTGAAGCCTTTTGCCATTTTGTAAGATACATACTATACCAAAATACCACCATTTGGGGTACAGAATCTTTTTTTTGCTGGGTACAGAGGAAGTTAAATTAAAGCCTTTGTATAGCAAAGATACCTGGGGCGGTGTCCAGAGAGGGGCTCCTCGTAGGGGCCCTGGGAGTGGGTTGGCCAAGACTCAAACACCACGAGTTAGCACAGCCCAGCTGCCTGGTACTCATTTTGGAAGAAGGAATTTTTAAAAGAGCGAAGAATTAAAAATATAAACACCGCAGAGAAAGAAACAGGGGCAAATTCTACAAAACAGAGTATGGGGAAGCTGAGGGAAGGAGAGGATCTTGTGACTTTAGAAAGTTCATGAATTTCTGTGGGAAAAAGGAAGAATAGAAATCCAAGGGAGAAGGAGAGAGAGACAGATCTGTTGTATAAATTTCTTCTTTTTGGACAGTAAAAAAAAAAAAAAAACACACACACAGTTAAAAACCATCACCCTTGGGGGATCATTTCTACTCTATTTTGAGCATAGAGTAGGAGCCATCAGATTATAATAAACAAGATGTTGTATTGGGGGCTTGCTTCTTCATATAAACATCATTCAATCAATTGAACTCCACTTGTTAAGAACATTCATTCCACACATCCTTTTTTTTTAACAATGTGGTAACCCACATACCACATGAGAAAAAAATCCAATCAGATTAAAATACGCCAACAAAACGTTTTAAATTCCCAACTGAAAATCCTACCCCCATGAGTACTACAGCAAGTTATTTTCCTAGCAACCTGTGACAGATATAGTCCCTAATGATTACTAACAAACGCTGAACGAACACTTCTCTAGTTTCAAAATAAAAACATTAGAAATAATTATGAAACAGCCTGGCGCCAAAATTACAATAAATCCAAATTTCGGAGAAATTAGGAAGCAATCCTCAGACAATTATTTTGAAACAGGTCTGATGAAACACTGTGATGTGGCAAACTTATTCAAGAGAAAGAAAAACGAGAAAGTAAGGAAGAGCCCAGTGATGGAGAAAAGTTAGCCATTCATCAGAGAATCTGAAGGAGAGCCAGAGTCTCCTGGCCAATGCCGAGATATACAAAGACCCAAATGATGCATCAGCCACAATCCAGAATGCTCCCTGTATAAATACAGACACACCGTACCTGCCAAGCTGGTTTGGGCTGACACACTGCCCTGCGTTCAATGAAAAGGTGATCATAAGTTTATACTCCCAAGGTACACGACTCCTCAATCCCCCAAAAGTCTATGTGACCCAGAGGTCAACAACTTCCAGACTTTCTTCCCCCTACCTTTCCATTCTCCTTCTACTAACCTCCTCCCCACCCCCAATACCTCTTCCTCCTCCGTCCTGGTGTCTCGTGAAGACTGCAGAAATGCACAATGACAGGGCTGACGCATAAACTAAAGACACCATTCCAAGGCCACGAGCATTAAGTATTTCATCTGGTTTCCTTTTTGCCCAAGTTCATGGCTTTTCTCCTCTCTCCAGCTCCCAAAGCCCACTCTCACCACCAACCCACTATACAACCTCTATGCAGTGTCGCTCCTAGGCCCCCAGGAGCAGATAACACAAGATCGGATTACAGCTGCCAGCTGTGGCTTCTATCGACAAGGGTCTCCCTCAGAAGGGTGGGGTGGGCTCCACAGTGATTGCTATGGTCAACACGCCTCCTAAGCCACAGCAAAGGAAAAAGAAACCCAAGTCCCTTCACTGCGCCCCTCGCCAAAATCCACATCAGCTCTGCAAAAATGTTTTACCAGCTCCTCGGATTGTTAACTCGTACACGTGAAAACAAAGTGCCTAGGGCCTAAGTTGTGGCAACTGCTCCTATGGGATCTGGGGAGTCAGAGGGACAGAGGGAAGGAGGGCAATCATTGACCTCTCTCCCAAAGGACAGATCCCACTCCTGCACGGGGATAACACTTGGACCTCCAGGCCACACCCACCAGGGGGCTGCAGCCCCTCTGGACCACTTCTAAGAAATGTGTCTTCTCTCCAGACTCAAAGAGAGAAACATCTCCAAGAGATTTTAAAGATAGCATCCCTTTCCTACACTTCCCGGCCCACCCCCAAAAAGAAATGGGTGACTTCTGCCCAGCACTTCCAAAAGCAGAAAAATAAATTTCAAACCTAGACCCCCATTGGGAAATTCAGGGAGGCAGGAAGAGTGAAACAGACTGGCTTCCTCACTGTACCCTCAAGGACTTGTAAAACAATCTTTGCGGATTGTTAAAATATGGTTTTCTTTTCATGGCATTCATTTTTCTGGGAGAAACCTGCATGAGAACCCCAAGCCAACAACTTCTTTATGCCTATGACACTGTCTTTGACAGTGAGCCAATTTAGAGAAAGCAAAACAGAACAAGTCACAGAGAGTTACTTTTGACTCCCTTAGGAGAGAACAGTCCACTAGGCCCCAAAAAGAGAGCTGAGAACTGGGCCCAGTTCCCACTCTGGCCGCTAACACAGCGTGTGACGTTGGGCAATTCACTTAAGGCATCTCTGGACCCGTTTCCTTTTCTGAGAGTAGGTAGGACCTAGCTGATCTAAGGTTACTTCCAGCCCTGAAATCTTAGCGTTGTAAGAGCATGTGTGATTATGAGCATCCGTTTTATCGAGGGACTGGAGGAAGGAGGAAGCTTCTGGAAAATGTCAACCTTCTTTCTATGTGCCTCATTTAAGAATTCGTAAGACCTTTTCACAAACGATGACTCAAAGAAGTGGTTTTACAGAAATCAATTATTTTGTGAGATATACACACATACTATATACATATTTAATATTCATATAAGAGGCAAAACTCCTTAAATAATATATGCTCAATTATAACAAGTTACAAAATAAGGAGGCAGTTAGCCTGAAATTTGACACAATGTATCTTAAGATTTTTCTACTTAAGAAAATTATTTTGCCATTTTTAGAAATTAAAAGTAACACAGAGGCAAAATATATTAATGGATAACATTTTGTGATACTTAAATAAAATATACATGAATTGTTTCATGCTTTGCATAATTCTACCTGTCATGAATTCATTATAAAAATATATCTTCCATTAATTATTTCAAAAGTATGAAGTCCAGCTCATGATAGGAATATATAGAAGAAAATACTCTAATAAGGCTGAGTTATCTTCTCAAGAGGTTAATTTATAAACTCCACTTTCAGAATCTAAAAAATCCGGAGAAAGTGCATTAAAAATATATGCAGACACATACTTTATGTTGCAGTCTCTTAGTAGTACAAACAAATGTTTTCTGTGTTAAACCCACACACTTTCAAAGCCACGGACGTACACATTAAATTTAATTTAAGCCTTTCCAAGTTCATGTGTACTCTACGTTTCCAATCAGCCCAGAGGAAATCTTTCTGATGTTAGTCTAGATTATTCCTATCCAATAATTAGGATAATAAATTGGTGAGTGTGTTGGGGGTAGGGGATGAGGGGAATAAGATTGGAAAGTCTCAAATTCAGGATTTCCCTTTTGAGTTTCCTAATTCTTTGCAACTCACCTCCCCTAAATGACTTTTTCAGCAAAGATTTGGGTACATTTTTTAAGTTGCTTCAATATCTTTTCCAATCTTCCCCACACCATGGTGATTGTGCCCTATTAACTGGAACCCACAAAGCTAGATTCTAACCCAATACTGGGTGAAAAGGGTAGTGGGAACATTTCCAGGTAGATACCAATCATTAAGGTCCAATAGCAAAAAAACAAGTGCCTTCTAGATACAAACCATATCCAAGAATATGCCCCCAAAGAACTATTTTTCACAAAAGAGAAACTGATAAACAAGGTCTGTTATCAACAAAAGAACATTTTATCTCCCCACAATAAAAGAAGCAAACATCTCTGTAAGGTCACTTACAACGATGTGGGCTGGCGACGGAGAGCGAGCATCCTTGAGGGCTTGTCTGCTCTGGAGGGTCCCCGCCTGGACGTCAAGCAGTGGCCATTTCATCTGAAGATACTGGAGACAGCAAACAAAATGAACATGGAAAACGAATTTAGAAAAGAAATGCAACACAGCTACCCCCAAGAGTCTTAGGATACATGACGCACAGATCAGAAACTGCAAAACTTAAAAATGTGCAAATAAAGACACCAAAAAACGCGAAAGCAAGCAAATCAGGGGAACACTGACAACAGCAAAGTCATGCAGCACTGACAGGTTCTTCCCTGGAGTTCATGTTCAACAGGTACATGCGTGGAGCACCAATATTATTAGCAATTAGTTTTGTCTTTGTATTCAAACTACATGGCCTGGGATAAAATGATATCACTGATACCACCTCATTTGGAGAAAACCAGTGGGGAGAGGGCAGAGGGAAGAAGAGAAGGGAGACCTCTCTTCTAAAGAAATAAAGCTAATGAAGTCTCAAGCCATGGATACCCTACTCAGTCGTTTAGTTGAGTGCAACTCTTTGCAACCTCATGGACTGTGTAGCCTTCCAGGCTCTTCTGCCCATGGAATGGAATTTTCCAGGCAAGAATACTGGTGTGGGGTGCCATTTCCTATTCCAACAGATCTTCCTGACCCAGGGATCGAACCTGAGTCTCTTATGCCTCCTACATTGGTAGGCAGGTTCTTTACTACTAGCGTCACCTGTGAAGCCAACAGATGTGCCCAAGGAGACCATCAATTCCAAATCTGCTCTTTCAACAACCTTCATTTCTAAAATGCCATCATCCTTCACCTTCAAGAAAGCTGAGTATATATGTGCAGCTGTTCTTTACTAGAAGTTACTCAAGTAAGGTGAGCATGGAATTCCTCATCCAATTCCAAAGTG
This sequence comes from Ovis aries, assembly GCF_016772045.2. Classification (NCBI taxonomy): domain Eukaryota; kingdom Metazoa; phylum Chordata; class Mammalia; order Artiodactyla; family Bovidae; genus Ovis; species Ovis aries. The sequence goes on along the minus strand of NC_056075.1, from coordinate 33,080,261 downwards.
TGCAAAACAAAAAGTATTTCTCCATTAAGAGATGCACAGACAGGGCGCAATGCAATTTCTACATTCACAAAAGGCCAAAGAAATTCTTAAATCACACACGTCTTACCACACAGAGAAAAACAAAGGTATACACCAAATGGGCCCTTCTCTATCCTTCTTTGAGACAGAAAATGAACACGTGACATTAGAGCAAGTGCGCTGCTTCCATCCAAAGTGACACCTCACCTTTCAGAGAACAGCCACTTGATCCAGCTCCCCATCGTGCATGTGGGGGGAGCCTGAAGGAGGCAGCCTGTCTAGTCACAGAGATATTCAACACACATGTAAGCAACCTGCAGGCATCTGACGTTTGTTGGTGACTTTACACCAGTTTCACTTCACGAACAAGCAAAACTTAAAGACACGATGCTAAGGTTTTTAACAAGGACGTCCACACTAGCCTTTGTACCTCCAAAGGTCAATTAGAGATGGCGCCATCTTGGTCTTTCCAGAGGCTAGTTTTATTACTAATTCTATAGAAACTTTTACTTGAGCAACACAGATTAAAGCTTGTCTCATGCACAGACTTCCTGCGAAGCATTATGTGTTTCCTCAGAGAGCCTAGGCTCACGTGAGGGGGCCAACTCACCACAGGTAAGTCAGGACAGAACGTGGCGAGGCTCTGACAGGGACTCGGGGAAGGTGGCCAGGGAATGCCAGGAGAGAAGGTGCATTTCTGAGGAAAGAGACTGAGGTGAGGAAGACTGAACAGAGGAGGTCTTGCCAAGTCAGAAGGACTCAGACAGGAAGAAAAATGGACAGCAAAGGGAAGTCCAGAAAGAAAGAAGGGTTTGCTCCACTCCCGCGTGGGATGTTAGAGCCAAAACTATCCACAAGCTTTTCCATGGGTTCCTCAAATACATGACTGTCCCAGCAAATTAAAACCAAATTTGGTGATACCTAAAGCTAGAAGACCTAGCCCGGGAGCTACCTGCCAAACTGAGTTGTCATTTACCCAGCCTAGATCTAGACGGAGTTGGAGCAACTTCTGCCACTTCAGAACTTTCACCTAGAAGCCTCCTGTGGTGAGGAAATTTGGTTACTAGTTCTGGTAACTCACCACAAGACCTTCCGGTGTCTCCTCTATAAATGAAGTTATCAGCTGTGCGGGGAGTGGATGAGGGGCTGTCGGAACTTCTAGGATTCTGGGCCCCCAGACAGGAAATGTCAGCAGGCACACCCCGCCCAGTGACCCTTTCAATTAAACCATTTCCAAACATTTGTCCGGAAGCAACATCATCCCAAATTAAGAGCCACTGAAGTAAATGTTTCCATGGTCTCCCTCAGCCCTATAACCCAAGCCAGCGGGCTATGGGAGTCTCTTCTTCCTGGTCTCACCCTTACTTCTTCCCATTCTCACTTGCCACATAAATATATGGGCCTCACTGGTCAAAACCACTCAATAGAGTCATTTCCTTGAGGCCAACCAAAATGGACATCCGCCAACACTCACCTCTTCATCACATAAAAGCCTGTGAAGAAAAACGCCAAGCCGAGTCGCCACACACCTCCACCTCCCTCTGCCCTCAGTTGAGAGGTTTGGATTCACAGATGAGCTTCTGGCCATCTGCAAAAACTGATCTGATTGAATCCAAATACCAGCTCCCCAGACTGAGGAAATTTAGGCTTTGTTGGAGGTGACAGGCCAGCCCTAAGGACCCCACCCAAGAATGATCATACCCATAATGCAATATTAATGTGGGGACTTATAATTCTTACTTTACATAAAAGCTTCATTGTGTGCCACATCCAATCTCCGCGGGCTACCTGCTCCACATACTTTTATGAGCCTACATTTCAGCGCTCCGAGCCTACAATACACATAATTTTCAATTATGTTAGGGCAGCCCAGGATCACTGCCTATATAACATTACTGGTTGGAGGAAATGAGACTCGGCCCTGCTGCCCAGAGAGAGCTAACCAGATCCAGATGGTGGGGAAGACAGCCCGGGTCCTGCCGACTCTAGCCACTCTGCAGTGACAGCCCCAACCTCTCCATCCCGCTGTAACTCGATCCCACAGAATGGCTGGGTCCCCAGGAGGCTGTGCCCATCCCCTGGGCCTTGACTGGCACTCAGGCTGACGAGGTTCCTTTTGGGGAAACTAAGTATTAAGCCAGGAGTTTTTAAAGGAAGTTATTAACCTCCTGCAAAAGTGATGGGTTTCCCAGGTTCCTTCATCTTCTACAATTGGTCCTTATTAATAGGGAAAATAAATAAATAAAGGGAAGAAAAAGGAAATTAGGTACTATTATAGTCTCGAGGAAAATCTTTTCCTTCCTGGAGACATGAAGCAGCAGGAAATTCTATTCTGTTGGGTCCTAAAGGAAGACCTGAAGGGGGAGTCATCTCGGACTGACGGAAGGGCTGGATCGCCACGCCACGTTTTCCCAACAGTTCAACTTCGGTTTTATATCCTTTTGGGGAAGGGAAAAAAAAGTTCCCACCATCCCACTATAAAAACAACACTGGGCTCCAGGCTCCCTTCCTTCTGGGCTGCTCAACGTGGAAATTATGAATTGCCTACAAAAACATTAAACTTTTCAACAAACTGCAATCAAATGGGGCTGTGGGAATTCCTGCATTGAAACCTGTTGAAATGGAGTCTACTCGACTTTCATTTTGTAAAAATAAATAAATAAGTAAATAGGGCCATCTTGGCTTAAGCATTTCATCCTTTGTTTAATAATAATGTTCTGGTCATGGCCCATTAGGGTTTCCCGCCTGCCCCCCCGCCCACCATCACATTTTATGACATATCTCAAGGAGGAAGCTTTGGACCTGTGGGCAAAGTCTTGAATATATATACACACCACCAATGGCCTGAAAGGAATCAAGGTGGTTTAAAGGCTTGTCGAACTGTCAGCAAAAAGAAAAGAAAAAGGCACACAGCTCTAATTTCTCCTTCTCCACCCTCCCCAATAAAAAAGGAAAAGCAAAGGCAAATGGGGAAGGTCTTCGAAATCAAAAGCTACCTCCAGTATCTACGTTCCTGGTGATGAGTAGGTACTCAAGTGGGCCTGATAGGGTCTGCTTCCAAAAAGGCATCCCTGTCCCCATGAGTCCCAATTCCATGACAAGGATGGCAAGAAGAGGGTACTTTTATCACTCCCTTCCACTGATGGATGGGCACACGGAGACCACCCCTTATTTATTCAAGGCAAGGCTGGCAAACTTCTTCTGTAAAGGAGTGTGTGTGTGTGTGTGTGTGTGTGTGTGTGTGTGTGTGTGCGCAAGCATGCACTCAGTCGTGTCCAGCTCTTTGCGACCCCCTGGACTGTAGCCTGCCAGGCTCTTCTGTCCATGGAATTTGCCAGGCAAGAATACTGGAGTGGGTGGCCATTTCCTCCTCCAGAGGATCTTCCTGACCCAGGGATCGAACCTGGGTCTCTTGCGTCTCTGACATTAGCAGGCAGATTCTTTACCACTGTGCCACCTGGGAAGCCCTCTCCTATAAAAGGCCTGATGGTAAATACCTTAAACTTTGTAGCTAGACTCTGCTGTTGTAACACAAAAGCCACGACAGGCAATAATACATGTATGTGTTATGTCATGGCTGTGTTCCAACAAAGCTTTGTTTACAGATGCTGACATGTGAATGTACTGTGATCTTCCTGGGTCTTTTCCTGGGTCAGGAAATATTATTCTCCTTTTGATCTTTTTCAACCATTTAAAAATAATGAAAACTGTTCTCAGCTCACACGCTGCACAAAAGCAAGTGGCAAGCAGGACAGCTTTCTCCCGTGGGCTGCAGTTTGCCATCCCTAGCTTAGGGGCTGAGTGTGCAGACACCTGAATCATGTCAGATGGAACACATTCCTTCACTGGGTCTTAAAGGCAGACAGGCACACGCCACCACATAGAAAAGCACGTTCAGTGGCCCAAAAGCAACGCTGTGGATGAAGCGTCACTGGCAGACTCAAGCTGGAGGGGAAAAAGCTTGGAAAGCCATCTGAGCTCTCTGGCTGTGACTCCCAGTCACAAGGTCCAACCACTAGACCACAGTCTCAACGGGAAGAACCATCCCTCCTTCCAAAATGGAAGTCCCAAGGCCTGAGCAATTCTGACTGGAAAAGGTCCACGTGTCCAGATGTTCTCAGCCAGTTCCCAGGAGACCCTGGCGATACATCACATGTCAGGAGTCACCACATAAGACCACGGGGCAGACATCCCGCAGGTCAGGGTGCCGTGCCCTGGAAGCTTTGGGATCGACTCTCGAGGTGCGGATGCTCCTCTCCTGCAGATTTTCCATGCATCACAACGCTGGAATTGAGCCCCTGCTGTGCCAACCCCATCTGCCATCAAGAGATGGCATCAGTCCCTGGCACGGGCAAAATGCAGGGTTCAGTGTGGGAAAGGGGCACCGTGAACCTGGACAGATTGTTCAGTGGAGATGAAGCCAGTCTCTTTTTGGAAAACAGTCCTTCCCATAGAAGGACTATCACCCAGAAAAGGGCTTGATTTTTACATTTTGAAGTCCTTGCTCCCCTCTCCTGGCCTGATATGCATTCTTTACCTAAATACAAAAATCAACCACAACAAAACAGCCTCTTCAATCCAAGCCTTTTCTCAGTAGGGGTGCTTTTTCCTAGGAAAATCCATTTTACAAGAATTCAAATTAATTGGAAACCATCCTCATGGCAAATTTGGACTGCGAGGTCTTCCTCACTCGCTAGTGCCAGAAAGCTGTACATGTCGTGTTTCTTATAAAATGGAAAGTCAATACTCTGCCTAAACACCCCACACTGAGAGCACTGCCAGCCATAGCCTATGACATGCAAGTTCACTCATCCTTCCTCCCCTGTAAGGCAACCTGCTCCCACCTACCCACTGCAGGCTCATCAGGGACCAGGCCAACTCTACGACAAAACTTTGCTCTAGAAGGTAAAAAACATGATTATGTTCTCATCAATGAACTTTACAAAAGAAAGGCTGGTGGCTCAGACGGTAAAGAGTCTGCCTGCAATGCAGGAGACCTGGGTTCCGTCCCTGGGTCAGGAAGACCCCACCCCCCACCCCCCACTGCCAGCGGAGAAGGAAATGGCAACCCACTCCAGTATTCTTGCCTGGAGAATTCCTGGCGGGCTACAGTCCATGGGGTCGCAAAGAGTCAGACATGACTGAACAACTAACACAACACACCAGAAGCCACTCATTCTAAGAGGGAAACAGGAAAACAGTGAGACAACAGAAAGCCGAATATTAATGCTGATGGCACAGACACGCTTCTCCAGGAGCTCGTATTGTGAGGATCACCCCTAACCCACATCCACAAAATTAGGTCTGTTAAGGAACAGGCTCGGCTGTCACTCCCTAAACCTATTTCATTTCTCAAAACTGGAAGATAGAAAGTCCAGCCATCTTCTCTCAATAAGCAATTTTGCCCTGGGGATCACAAAACCCCAATTTATCCAGCATGGTTAACATATACGAATCTGTGATTAATTTCGTACTCTAGCCCACCCTCATATCGGTACCAAAAGGTTTCCAAAAGTCAACAGTGATCATATATACCTAACAGTGGGAACTATGTGAGACTAGTTCAGAAGGCTTTGCATCCTGCAGGGTCCTCGAGAGCCCCCATTATAAAATTGGTCTGCTTAATGATGCAGATGCAGAGGGTATAGGAGATTAGGCTGTCCCGTTCTAGGTTAAGACAAAGTCTAAGAATCTCTTCTTTTGGAAATTCACAGAGAATCTAAGATAGAGGTTCTATTTAAAAGGCATTATTTGCCTAGGAAGCGTAACAGCACAGAAGAAAATTCAGGAACACGTGATTGCTACTGGTTGAGAATTAACACAAGTATTATGTTAGTACTATCGTTAGCTAGGAAAAGAAAACCAAAGATCTCAGAAGGTTGGGTATATTCTGAATTTCGAAAAGGAAAAAAGCTTTAAACACGTTCAATAAGAAGATTGACTTTTTCTTTTTTTCTCCCCCTATCTTTCTCAATGACACAGACATAAAGGAACTTAGACATGTTTCCCTTAAAGTCACAACCCCATTTCTCAACAGAAAAACAATATGGGGGAAAGGGCCAAGGGGTGGGGAGGGAAAGAGTGATCAAGGCATTTGGGCAAAACAATGTAATAGCTCTAGCTCTATGGGCCATTGGTTATATATTTTTTTTAAATGAAGTATAGTTGATTCACAAGGTTGCCTTAGTTTCTGGTACACAGCAAAGGGATTCAGTTTTGTGTGTGTGTGTGTGTGTGTGTGTGTGTGTATACACTTTCTTAGATTCTTTCCCATTATAGTTTATTGTAAGCTATTGAATATAGCTATACAGTAAATCCTTGTTGGTTATCTATTTTATATATAGTGGTGTATATCTGCGCATCCCAAACTCCTAATTTATCCCTTTCCCCTCTTCCCCTTTGGGAACTATAAATTTGTTTTCTATGTCTGTGAGTCTATTTCTGTCTCATAAATAGGTTCATCTGTATCATTTTTCTAGATTCCATAAACAAGTGATATCATATATCTGTCTTTCTCTGACTCACTTCACTTAGTATGATAAGTAGATAAGATTCTTTAAATAAAATCCTTAAACTTTTTGCTCCTAATCATAATAACTAAAGGGTCCATATTAATAGTATTGCTTCACATTCAGAGAGTATTCAGAGTTCATAACCACACTCGTAACAATCCTTTGAAATGACATTTGGTCACCAAGATGTTTCAACCACATCCTGACCTATCTTTCAACTCCCCTCTACCTTCTTTGGGTTTCTTATCACCTGTGAGGCATCCTCACCTGAACTCTAACCAGGGATCAGCGTCCCAAAGGGTACAGCTAAGGGAACATCTCAAGGTGTCCTCAAAGGAATAAACAAACCTCCACCATTTACCATCTTTCTTCTCCCCCATAGGTCACTGGGCAAACATTCAACTATATTCCTCCAAGGCCACCAAAAAATTATTTCTACAAGAGTTGCTGAGGACACAGATAGTAATGGAGAAACAAAGCTAAACAAACAAATAACTAACAAAGAAACAAACAAAATCCAATAACCAAAACTTGGGACTGCCTGCTTTGAACCTCTCCAACTATTCAACTTAGGACCCTAAGATATTTTTGCACTTAGCAACAGTGGTTTTGCAGACAGGTTATGGGCTAGCGGCTCATGGAAGTACAAGTAGCTCATGGAAGCACAAGGCTGTCACCAGGACCTTCTTCTCAAACCCAGACGGGCCCCTGGGGCTGGGGCGAGGCCTCCCTTCCACTTTCCAGAAAAAGTCAATCTGAAAATTATGACTGTGTGCTCCTAGGAGTCACACGTTGGGATAGAGTCTGGAAACCTACTTTCCAGACCCAGCTCTGCCGCTAGCTGGGCCATCATTCCAATTTCACTTCTTCACCGGGCAACCTCTTCCCCATTCTGGGCCTAAGTCCACAGCAGGAAATTGAGGAACATGACCCCCCAAATCCCTTCTGCTCTAACATGTGGATTCCTACAGCATTCACGAAGCACATGCTTAGTGTACAACGTGGGCTACATATTCTGAGGCCTAGAAAAGCTGTCTAGGACCCAGCCAATGAAACAAGAAGCTAATGAGCAGTACAAGGATGAACACAAGAAAGGTAAGAGGAAACATCATGAAAAAAGATTTAGTTCTTGATGGTGACATGATCCCTGGTTCACATACCATGCTGCTTTGTTTAGAAACTTTTCTCCTGACCCACTCCAGACCTGCTTAGTCAAACCACCTGGGAGGGGACCCAGGAGTCTGTATTTTCATTTTCCCAACTTGCCAAGTGACTCCGGTGATCAGTTATTAGCATAAATTACCAGTGCTAAAGCTCCAGTACTTTGGCCACCTCATGCAAAGAGTTGACTCATTGGAAAAGACTCTGATGCTGGGAGGGATTGGGGGCAGAAGAGAAGGGGACGACCAACAATGAGATGGTGGGATGGCATCACTGACTCGATGGACATGAGTCTGAGTGAACTCCAGGAGATGGTGATGGACAGGGAGGCCTGGCGTGCTGCGATTCATGGGGTCGCAAAGAGTCGGACACGACTGAGCGACTGGACTGAACTAAACTGTAGTGTCAATAAAGAGCTCACTAAGCGTATGCAGATTCCACCTTCCCTTCCAAAGACTCCTGTAAACATCTAAAATGATTGTCACTACATCCTTTTTAAGCGTCAAAGCAGATAATCTCCAAATCCATTTCAAAAGAAAGTGAGGTGGAGAGAAATTGAGTGACTTCATCATGCGCCTACTAGAGATTCTGAACCAGAATGTAATGTTTTGGGTATTTTCAGGCCAGAACTCAAAATGAGACTTGAGTAGAATGGGCAATGGGTGACCCAGGGGAGGGCATAGTGGGGAAAAAGGGTACAGCCCCCACTTCCACACAGAGACCAGCAGGAAACCAGCCTCAGAGAGACAGGGTATCACTCTGTCAGGACCAAAAGTCCCCACCAAGAGCATCTATGTTACAGTCTTCAACCAGCTTCAAGACTGAGTTCCCCACAAAAAAAGCCACGGGTTCCAAGAAATGTCAGCCCTGCTGCAAGTACTCAAGTCTCTGAGCCATGGGTCAGAGGACATGAAGCCACTGGAAAACACGAGAGGGGAAGCCCTAGTCCTCTGACTCCAGGCCGCCCGGTCTTCAGCATCACGACAGGCAGCTCATTCCCCACGGCCTCCAGATGGCGGCTGACAAACAACAAAGGCTCGCGTGTCAGTGGAGGGACCTCACACTGAAAGAAAAACTAGAGACGACCTACCTTTAGACAGAGAAACATTTACAGTCTTCTCAATGCTAGCCACCACATTTTTTATTACGGTTTCTTATGAAAAGGCCAAGCAGTCCTGTTGATTGTAATGTCCTAATTACCGCCTGCTCCCTTACAAGCACGAGGTGGCTGCAGGCATAAAACCAGGAAAGTAAGTTGGAAGTCCCATACTTGGATCCAGAGCAGATCAGGGTCCAAGTATGGCCATCAAGAGAACTCAGAATATGGAGCACATTGAGCTAAAAGGCCGCACCAGGCCTCAGCTGATGGATGGATAAGTAAAATGTGGTATATCCACACAATGGACTATTACTTGTCAACTAACAGAATAAATACTGACTCACACTACAACACGGATGACCCTTGAAAACATGCTAACTTAAAGAAGGCAGACAAAAAATGTCACATACGGTATGATTCCTTCTATATGAACTATCTGGGATAGGCAAATCCATAGGGACAGAGAGTAAATCAGTGACTGTCAGGCAGTACAGGTATACAGGATAAGGGGGTGACTGCTAGTGGGTACAGAGTTTCTTTTCAGGGCAATGAGAATGTTCTGGAAATAGTGATGACATTGGCACAGTCTTGTGAATATACTAAAACCCACGCACTGTATACTTTAAATGAGTAAATTTTATGGTACATGAATTAGATCTCAATTTTTCTAATTTTTTTTTTTTAAAGTACCAAGTCATTTGACAGTTTTCAGATTCATTTCAGACCAGCGGGGCAGGAGAGAACAGACACATTTACACAGACTCCACCCATAATGCCGAAGAATGAACAGAAAAACAGGTGAACCTATTCTTTAAAAAAACAAAAATCGTAATCTTCCAAAGTTCTGTGGGACTCACAGTTTGCACATGTGATTTTGGTTGGTGTCAAACCCTTGAGGAGGGACCGCTACAATGGCAGGTGAGCGAGACTCCATGAGAGCTGTATCACCCTGAATTAGATACCCTGGATTAGAACAGCCTGGGAGAGAGGAACAGAACTGTGTGCTGTTTCAAGGCTTGTGGCTAAAATCAAACAGAGCAGAGCAGTCGAGTCAGCAGAACCACAGGGAGTTCAGAGACCTGAATCCTGCCGTCCATCCTCCACTATCCCCGATGGGGCTGGTCACTGAAACCTCAGTTTCTTCATCTAAAAAATGGGCATGGAATTGCCCGCCTAAAATCTGACAGACTCCCTCACCAGCTTTCTTCCTCACCAGCTTTCAGAACTCAAAGGATAAACGGTGTAAATCAAGTAAAAGAGTTAACATAAAATTCAAGAGAGTTAAGATTCAGTTATTTTTTTCCCCTACCTGCACCAGGGATTTAAAAGTCAGAAGTTACAGGTCTACCATGGAAACTGTTAAGAGACAGAGCCATGGGATGACCCTTGAGAGGTAGGAAGCCAGACAGTAACAGGGTCTTGGTGACCTGGAAGGGTTATTTTAAATGCACGCATGATCAGATCACAGCAGATATTAAAATGAAGAACGCTGAAAAATTCCTTCCTTTCTCCCTGGCCGAGAGCTCTCAAGACTTGGGTTTTTCTGATTCGGGCCTTCTCCCTATGATTCCACATTTCTTGACAAGAACATCCAAAGTCCTGGCAACCAATAAGCAACCAATTAAGGCGCGTTAGTCAAGTTCACATAGGAACCAAACGCAAGACAGACCTCCGCTCCCATCCTCAAACTCCAACCGAAACCCTGAAGCAGCCTGCGTTCCCTTTTTATTTTTTTCCCCCTCTTGTCACATTTGAAAGAGGTTGGTGGCTCCAGCAAGGTCTCCCTGTCCGAATTTTTTTACTGTCCGATTCTAGCTGTGACAAGCATGTGGAGATGCTTCGTAACGCGACACCCAGGAAGGCGAAAGGTCAAGCAACGGCGCTGGTTCTTTTTGCCGGGGGAGGAACGAACCCCGGGGCCAGGGGGGAAGATTTAGTGAGGCTGACCTTCTGGAGGCCCCCCGACCCCCCTGCACGCAAGTCTTGCTGCCTCAGCCAGAAGCGGCCTGCCACTCAAGTATCATCTTGCTGTAACAAATTACTCCTAACCCAGGATTACGGCTCTTTCCAGATCCCTCCTAGAGAGCAAGGAAATAAACATTCTCTCCCAGGACTCAGCCCCAGTTGTTTCTCCTGTTGGTAATCCCCGTCTCTATTTGCTGCCCCTACAAGCCAGCGTCTGGGAGGTCTGCGAGACCATTCCGGCCCACTCTCCTTTCAGACACCGGCTGAATGTCTCAATTGTCCATCAGGCGCGGCGAAAGATGAAGGCAGGCTTTCTGTCCGGAGAAGCCTCACACAATAGTTCCTTTGCCCACACACTTCTCGTCCGCCGGCGGACTCCACTGGCCGGAGCCCAGTCACTCAGGGAAGTCCACACCCCACATTCCTTCCCTCACGTTCCTCACAGGGACGAGTGAGGACAGGTCGCCATCAAGCCGCTCAGCTCAGCTTCGCGGCATCGTGGAGAAAGACGCGGGGCTGCTCCCACCCCCGGGGACAGCATACCACTGGGGGGCTGGGGGGGGGGGCGGGGGGCTGGGGGGGGGGGGGGGGGGGGGGGTAGGTTCAATATAGGGAGAGAAAGATCTAGAGAAAGTGGGGGTAGAAAGATCTAGAAGGGAGAGGCAGGAGAGGAAGCTTCAGGCCCGAGAAACTGTCTCTGATCCCAGCCCGTGGCTTCCTCTAATAAACCACCAGGAGGTATTTTGAGGGCAATCACCTCATTCGGGGAAGGAAATACAGTTGTCCGCTTCCCGAGGCTCCCGTGGGGCACCAGGACAGGCCAGTCACTCGGGACACGGCGGGCTGTTGTGTGTTTTCAATTGTATACAAAGACCAGAACATGCCAAGAGGCAGAGGGAGCAGAACAATGGATGTTATAATCAAAGTGGGTGATTGGAAGAGACAGGATCTCAGGGCTGTTTGACAGGGACTTTCTCCCTGGAGAGACACAAGGATTAACATACTCTGAGCTGGGAGAGAAACTTTCCAAAATAACCCAAAGGCACTGAAGGGACAGACACACCTCCATCAAAACTTCAGACGACAACAGAGAAAGGGAAGTACCATATGATACCATTTCTATGTGGAATATTAAAAAAAAAAAAAAAAAGACACAAATGTACTTATCCACCAGAAAGAAACAGACTTTGAAAACAAACTTAACGGTTACCAGAGGAGAAAGGCAGGAGGAGAGATCAATTAGGAGTTTGGGATTAACATATACACGCTGCTGTATATAAAAACCGAGCATCAAGGACCTCCTGTATATAGCACAGGGAACTCTCCTCAGTGTTCCGTAGTAGCCTACATGGGAAAAGAATCTGAAAAAGAATGGATATGTAAACCTGTAACCGAATCACTCTGCCGTACACCTGAAACTAACCACACTGTAAATCAATGATAAGATAGAAACTAAATCTTAAAAAGAATCCAGACAACAAAACAAATTCTTGTTCCAAAAAAAAAAAAAAAGGAACACAAGGCAAAGAAATGGAGTTGGGTGACACAAGTCACTCTGAATTGAGCGCCACCTTCACCCTCCCACCTGTGAGCCCAAGCCGACCACCTCCCCGTGCTCAACAGGGCCACTGTGTGTCTCTAAACCAACTTGTTCTTTGCTTTTGTGGTTTTAGGCTTTAAAAGAACTTGGCTGGGGAAGGCGCAGTAACGATCTAAGCTAACCACTTAGCTCATTAGTATGTCATCTGGACAGGCAAAATCAATTCCAACAGCATCAAGTTTGGTTATTCCCTCCCCCAAAGGTCTGCACTATTAATAGCAAGAAAGTTTCCCAGGCTTCAGTTTATTTGTAATCCCAACCAGCCCTGACCACAGAACCTGGCCATCTCCACTTCGAGAGCTCCCAGAAATCTGGGAGAAGAAAGTTCAGGGCTCAGCCTCTGACAGCAGCACAGAGAGGTGGGAGGCAGCTGAACTTAAGAGACTTCCGGTCAAAGGGGGCTTCATCTCCGAAGAAGGGCTGGGTGGTCAAGGCGAGGAGCTAAGGACTGTCTCTCTACCCATCTAACAGTGTCTGTGTGCTCTCTTCTAGCCTGAGCTGACCCTAGGGACAGAGGTCACCACTCCTCCCCATTGTGGAGTCAGCTGACAGAAGCTTCTAGAAGAAGCAGTTTGGTTCAAAACAAACCTAAAACCTCACTCAGACCAGCAGAGAGCTGGAATGCCTGGTTTCAAATCCAGGATCTGCAGCTTAGTACTTTTAGGATCTTGGACAAATGGCTTCACCTCTCTCAGCTTCCTGACCCCCGATGCAAAATGAGGATAATGGCATGGGAACAGCAAGATGCCTCCCTCTTAGGCTGGGTCTGAGTGGTCATGCGCCACTGTAAACTACACCTTCCTGATGTGTGTGATAGGAGGCCAGTGGGGTTTGAGTTCATGGAGCGAGCAATCTCACTGCAGGGAGTAAAAGAGACGCATGAGTTTTGTGCAATAAATGCAGGAAGTCAACAGAGAGGCTGGTCGCGTTGGGAGCCTGACGAACAAACTAGCTGACAACGACCCACCATTACTGTCCACACGCAAACGGGAAAGTGAGAAACTGTTCATTCGAGTATTTAAAATAGATCCCTCCTTCCTGCCTTTATGTACCCTGGCAAAGGGCTTTGCCTTGAGAATTCCACTGCGCTGTCTCAATTACCGGACACCCAAATGAGGGGAAGCCAAGTTCACGAGGCCCCGCTGAGTGCTCCTCAGGTACAGGTGACTGTCCAGTCATCCACCTGAAAGGCCCACGGGAGTCCACCCAGCTCGCTCTGCAGACACAGGGGTCACTAAGTGAATCACACGATGCCGCCACTGAAGAGGAAACAAATCCAGCACATTCTCTTGAGTGACAGTCCACACCATGGCTTTAATGTCAAAGGACCCCAGAAGCCTTGTTCTTGCCTCCACCAAGTCGCCTTGCTCCCTTTCTTCTGGACCACTGAGCCCCAACTGGGTTCATCGAATCTACTACTGTGAGGACTTAGAGCAGCAAAACAGGGGTCATGGGGGCTGCACACACTCAGACCAAGTTCCTAAATCACATTCAGAAGCAGCTCAGACCTGGGTTCAAACCCCAGCTCTGTAACTCCATTCAACTCACCAGAGTATGCACGGAGTGCCCAATGTGGGCCAAGTGCTGACACTCAAAGAAAATTTGAGTTCTTTAAAAAAAGATATCAAAGCACACCATCTATCTAAGTAGGGTGAGCTTGGGCTAATCATTTCATTACTCTGAGCATTAGTTTTCTCATCTGTAAAATGGGAATATACACAAAAGCCTATCTCCCAAGTTCTCGTGAGGATCAAATACTTGGCACAGTGCCTGGCATATGGCACGTGCTTAGTAAATGCTATTATATCATTACAAGCACTAATATTGCTATTAACATGATCAGTATCAACAGAATAAAACCCCTGGAGCTATTGCACAATTCTAAACCATCCAAAAAAGTAAATCCTCAGATACTATCTTAAGCTTTAAAGGGAAATGAACACTTAGCTCGAAGTAAAGCAAAGTGACCGAAAACACCCCTAGTTAACCAGCCTCACCTCTCCAGATTATTCCCACCCCCATCCTTCAATTCATTCACTCCCAGCCTTCTGGTCAAGTGGAATTTTTCTGTTACAGCGTTTGGTCTTCTGCATGTCTGGTCTCCAACCGGGTATACCAAAGCTCAGCTGCAGGCCTGGTGTTCTAAGCCATTGCATCTCCTCCCTCTAACTGACCCTCAGACTTAAAGAGAGTTCTTAAACGTCTGCAACCCCAGCAGAATTCTGATTCTTCCCTTTCATGCTCTGCAAACAGCAGACACATAAGGCACAAGCTGGCCCACAGACAGGGGGCTGCCATGCACTAGGTCAGGCCCAGCAGCTGCTGCTCCAGGGCTACCAAGAAACCACACGAAATCATCACCCAAAAGAGGCTTTACAATGTGCATATGAAAGAAAAATGACTAAGGAAAAAAACAAATCCCAAAAAAAACCAAAAAACCTACCGCTTTTCTCCCAGGCCATGTCTTGATTTTTTTTTTTAACTCCTCTATCTTTCTTTGGAGATGTCAATAAGATTTACAACCTAGTCCATTAAAAATATTGCCTAAAGAAGGGATACACCATGGGGAAAGGGAAATTTGAAGGCCTTCCTGGTGCCTCTGGCTCACCACAGTCGGACAGAAAAACAAGATCAGCCATGGGCACCCTGGTTCAGTCCAAAGACCAGAGTGGATTTCCTCCTGAGCTGACCATGTACTTTGAGAATGGTCAGAGCAAAAGTCCAGGCTGTAAACGAGCCGAGTGAGATACAAAGATGTCCAGAACGAACACATGGGGAGTTAAGTTCTAGGTGCAGTTTATAAAGAGTGGGAAGGGGAACCAATTCTGGTGCAGGAATCCCAGTAGTAATAAGTGCTCAGTTGCTCAGTTGTGTCCAACTCTTTGCAGTCCCATGGACTGTAGCCTGCCAGGCTCGTTTGTCCATGGGATTATCCAGAAAGAATAACAGAGTGGGTTGCCATTTCCTACTTGAGGGGAACTCCCTCCCCAGGGATTGAACCCACGTCTTTTGCGTCTATTGCGTTGGGAGGCGGATTCTTAACACTAGTGCCACCTGTGAAGCCCAAGGGAATCCCAGACCACCACTCAGACCCTCAGAGACTTTGGGAGGACACCTAGCCTCTCTGAGCTCCAATTTTCTCATCTATAAAATGGGAGGCACAACAGCTCTTTTGATCAGAGACACTGTCAAATCAGGACTTCATGTGGTGGCACCCAGGAGATGATTAAGTGCTCGAGAAACAAATGCCAGCTCCATGACCATGATTGTTACTACGAAGCTGATGTTCGTCACATTTGGGGATTTTGGTGATACTTCAGGAATGCTTTCTTCACTCTTATCATCCAACGCTACAGCTGGTCATCAGAAATTCACTCTCTAAGAGGTAGAAATAAACAGGGAAGATGTGTGATAGGAAAAATGAAAAGAAAGCAGTAAGTCAGGAGGAATCATCTCCCGTTTGTGTTCTTACTACAGGAAATGCCCTCCGTCAAGTCCTTACCCAGTTTTTCAGATAAGTTTTCAGGAAACCGAGCTGGGAGAGCCCAGGCAACCAGCCCAAGGTCACAGGATTTGGAAGTGAGGGTCAGGAGCGCAGGAAACACGTGTGTGTGTCTCTATGCCCCTGTGCCAAGCGCGCACGGTCTCTTTAAGCCTCATTTAACATTCGACAAATATTTATTGATGCCGGAGCCGGGCATTATGCTGGGTGCCAGAGACAGAGGAGAAAGATCCACAGGGCCTGAGAGTCAAGTGACCTGGGTGTAAAATCCTAGCTTTTACCCAACCTGCTGTGTGAAGGTGAGTCGAGATTTCAGCTCCCCTGACCCCCAGTTACTGCAAAATAATTTCCCTCATCTACCTCCCTCATGGGGTGAATGTCAAGATTCCCCTAAACCAGTACCTAGCTGCCTGGCAGTTTCTAGCCGAGCTTCAGGATTTAGTCAAGATTGGTTCCCTGGGATGAGTGCATGGATGTTTAACAGGGAGGGGATGTGTGCACACTTATAGCTGATTCACTCTGTTGTACAGCAGAAACCAACCCAACCTTGTAAAGCAATTATCCTCTAATTAAAAATAAATTTAAAAATAAAATAAAAAGATTAGCTCCCTTCCTTCTTTCCCCACAATCCCCTCCCGTCTCCGCAGACAAGCCCTGGTTAATATATACTATAAAATAAAGATAATAGTAAGGTATCTGAAAAGCACTTAGACTGTAAAATATCATATCAAATGTTATAAAAGCAATATTGTTATTAGAGGAACGGACCAGCCCAGCATCCACTGGCCTCACTGCCACTGGGAACTTGCTATTCGCAGAGTTGCAGCAAAGCACCTTCCCATCAGGTGAAGCCAAGCCAGTCCTCCACCCCTGGAGGGGAGGGAGGGAGGGAGGGAGGGAAGGGGGAGGAGGGAGAGGGATGAGGGGAGGGCAAATGGGAGCTGAGCTGTACAGGATGCTTGCATTTCCAGGCAGGAAAGAGAAGCACAAAGCACTAGTACCAAACTGGATCCACACGCAGCGAAGGGGAGGAGAAGTAGGGGGTGTCTGCATGCTTCTTTTCAGCTGGCTCGCCATCTGCCTGGCAGCCATTCCACCTATCTCCCCAGCCCTGTATCAATCAAAAGAGCCTTCCAGGCCCCTACAGTAGGCCAGGCACATTCTGGGTGACCAGGACCCTCAGATAACTTGGTATGGTGGCATGGCTGCCCTCCAAACTCATTATCTTCAGACCCCAAAGAATCATTAGTTACAAGAACACAATACACATACTAACTTTTAAAAAGCTCAACCCAAGGGCCACAGCACTTCCCAGTATTTTAAGAGGCATCCATCCACTCACCACCTATTACTGCTGCTTTTAAAGAAGGGCAAAGGTGACATCTCCGCCTGTCGCTGGCTCAAAGGTCACAACAAAGACGCCAACAGAGTGCTTCTGGGTTGTCAAGTCTTTAACATAACGTCAACCTGCCTCCCCCGATGCCAGCCACAGCGAAACCAACAAATACAGCAGTGGTTTACTTTTCGTTAAGGGGCAGGTGTCAAGCCCGGCTGAAATCCACATTTACAAAAAAAAAAAAAAAAAAAAAAGTTGGCTGTCCATGTGATCACGTGCATCCCTGAAAAATCAATATAGCCAAAACACTCGTCTACTCACCACTTTGAAAAAGAAAAAGCAACCACCCTTAGTAATGCTTTTTCTCTAAGTAGTGGGATCATGGACCATTCTTTCTGGTTTCTTTATATTTTCTAACACACCATTTTACTCCTAAAGAAAAATGTTTAAAAAAAAAAAACCTATTTTCCAGTAAACTAGCAGATAGCTGCAACTTACGCAGGACATAAAAGGTCAAAGGGGCCACCATGTCTGGTGACATTCGAACTGGTTATGTTCGCTGGGGTCAAGTCACTGTATCGCTTCCCCATAAGGAAGCGATAAAACGGGCCCCTAAAACCACCAGGGGGCCCGTCCGATAAACCAGGGACACAGTCTGGTATAGCTTCCCCTGGAGCCTCTTGAGGACTTCTTCAAAGGTGCCTCAGTCACAGGGAGAACCCCATTTTGGGTCTCACGTGCTGTGTCCCAGTGGCCCCAGAAACCCACCCTCACTCCCGTGTCACGTCTGGAAGCGGCTCCGATTGCCACCAGCACACCCACAATAACTGTACTCTGCTTCCTGGTTCTCATGGCTGCCTCCCAAGGTCATCTCCTGCTCACCTCTCTCCAGCTCCCAGCACTGCAGCTGGCGAGTGTGAGGCACTCAGCAAGTGAAAGAAACAAGACACTTGGCTGTCCCACCCAGCAAGGCTCTCACAAAGGACTCAGGGTAAAGCCTGCAGGGCTGGCTGAGTGCCTTGCACCCATTCTCAATGCCGACTCATTGAGGACCTCATCCCAGTCTAAAGGACATTTTCAACGCCTAAAGCACAGAGAGAATGCAGGAGAGAACAGCAGAGCCACATACCCAGAGAGGGAATTTAATCTCCTCCCACATCTTCAGAGGCTAATCTTTATTGAGCGCCTGCCACATGCCAGACACCGGTCAAGCGCTTGCCATAGGTCATGGAATCTTCACCATCATGATGGAAATGTACCTGTTTCCTCGGCAGTGATGGGAGATGAACTGGGGGATACGAATCCAATTTCTCAAGGCCTCTTAGAGAGACCAGCAGTTCCTCCATCACCCAGCACTGGGCCTGCTCCATAATTATGTGTCGATGGCCCCGATGCCACCTGACTCAGCTCCCCCCAGCCCTCTTTAATATGCTACACAAAAGCCTGGTTTGCAAAGAAGATGCATTTTTAACGTGTAAAGGTTTCTACTGAACCTCTCTGAGCCTCGATTTTCTCAGCTGTAAAATGAACATAAACATACTGTGCTTGTTTAAAGCTGCTATGAAAAGTAAATGAGACACAATTAATAGACCCCAGCAAGGAATTTAATACAAATTTGGTTCCTCTGTCTTTTTTTCTGAGAAATAAGGTGATCAGGAAAGCTATGTCTGGCTCCTCCAATAATCAGATTCTTCCTTAGGAGACTCTGTAGGGTGCATGTCCTCCAAGGTGAAAGAAAAGTCCCCAGTGGCCACAAAGGGTGGCCAGCCTTCCCCTTGACTCCGACGCTAAGGGCCACATCCAGGAGAGCCCTTCTCAGCCAGGCTGCGATCAAGAGGGGCCCATTTAAAGGGCCAGCGAAAGAAATGGTGTGGGCAGCTGCA
This sequence comes from Ovis aries, assembly GCF_016772045.2. Taxonomy (NCBI): domain Eukaryota; kingdom Metazoa; phylum Chordata; class Mammalia; order Artiodactyla; family Bovidae; genus Ovis; species Ovis aries. Next base: position 33,061,185 of record NC_056075.1, on the reverse strand, counting down.
AAGCACACCCAAGGAGGGACCAGGAAGAAAGAGGCTTAGTTCTCCATTGCTGGGCAATTCCTTTGTTTCCTCAGGGGTAGAAAGGGATAATGCCCGCTTCTCCCCACTACCTCAGGCCCTTCATGCCTGGTTCACAGAGGAAATCACTCAGAAACCTCTCAGGCCTGCCCCACATCTTACTACTCCATGGGACTCAAATCCCTCACGGTTTAGGAAAGTCTTATAAACCACATCCACGGGGCCTACAAGAAACAGTTCAGGTCTAGAAAACACAGGTCAAGTTTTGGCTTCACTGCAAACTAGGATTTGAGTTTATTCCTGGCTGTCCCATGTCAACAGCAGACCAAGAGGAGAAGGTAATATGCCAGGGAGCTGCTGGTACAAGAATCCGCAGCTCTTCTGGCCGGGGGCTCTTTGCAAACTGGAGATAAGCCTCAGGAAGTGGTCAGTCCCCTGGGTTTCTGAGCCTCGGGGCAGAGACACGCCATCGAGTTCACAGAACACCAGGCAGCAGAGGCTGCCAGGGGCTCACGCCATGCTCCTATGTCAGAAGATGTCAGGATAACTTGCAAAGGCTTTTACTGGGGGCGGGCAGCAACCGTTCTGCTGATAAGTAGAAGGAAAACCAAATCTTTCTTTTCAAAAAGGACTGGCCCAAAGATCTTCCTTCCTCCCTCAGCAGTCCCATCTTGGCCACCAACCAGGCAGCTGATAAATTTAACTGAAGAAGGGAAAAGAGCCAGAGAATCACCCTGCTCTGCCCCGAACTGCAGGGAACCAACCTCGGCATGCTAACATTTGATGAGGAAGTGAAATGCTGATACACACGTACTTGAGGCCAGCATGAATCAGTCTGAACAGCACCTCGGAAGGAAAGCTATGACAAATCTAGACAGCCTATTAAAAAGCAGAGACATCACTTTGCTGACAAAGGTCCGTCTAGTCAAAGCTATGCTATTTGCAGTAGTCACGTGCGGATGTGAGAGTTGGACCGTAGAGAAGGCTAAGCACCAAAGAACTGATGCTTTTGAACTGTGGTGCTGGAGAAGACTCTTGAGAGTCCCTTGGACTGCAAGGAGATCCAACCAGTCCATTCTGAAGCAGATCAACCCTGAATGTTCACTGGAAGGACTGATGCTGAAGCTGAAGCTCCAGTATTTTGGCCACCTGATGCAAAGAGCCGACTCACTGGAAAAGACTCTGATGCTGGGAAAGATTGAGGGCAGGAGAAGAAGGGGATGACAGAGGATGAGATGGTTGGATGGCACCATCGACTCTGGACATGAGTTTGAGTAAATTCTGGGCAATAGGGAAGGACAAGAAGCCTGGCATGCTGCAGTCCGTGGGGTTGCAAAGAGTCAGACACGACTGAGCGACTGAAAAACAACCACCATAGCAAAAGATCATTCTCATTCCCAACTCTCTTGACTCAAGTACATCTGGGTGTCCAGGAAGCAGATTCCTTAGCATTCACATCACTGAATCAAGTGACACTAAAAATCACAGTACGTGGAGCACAGGCAAGGAGGACTGAAGGCAAACCCCACTCACCCCATGCCCCACAGGCACGGCAGTGGTTGAGAGGTCCCTGCTCTGGACTCGCGGCGTGCCCACGCTCCTCTCACCTCACCTGGCCACAGTCTCAGGCAGACTGTACATGACTGACTGCGATCCCGCACATCTTCAGTTTTGTCAGGCAGAAAGAGACAGCAGAAGGAATGGGCTTGGCACCGGCGGAAGGGGCTGCCCATTCTGGCTCAGACTAATAATAAATAATACTACTTTGTGCTTCTCTGCTGCCTTTCATCTGAGCATTTCAAAGTGTTCTGCAAACAGTAACTAATTATTCCTCCAGAATCCTGCAGAGACAGCCAAGGAAAGGAGCCGATGCAGCATGGACTCAGAAAAATTTCAGGATTTCTAATGCGCAAAAAATTCCCAACTCTCCCCAGGACGACAGTGCCCTGAAGATGGCAGAGGGGAGGTGGCAGCAAGGTCACAGGCCGAAGCCACCCCACGATTTTCTCCCTAGCGCTAGTCTACAACTTCATCAAATGATGCAAAGGTCACCAGCTACACCCATCTCAGATAGTAACAGCAGCAACCATACAGTACATTGGCCAAGCCAGGGCACTTCTAAGAATAAGAGGGGGCACAACTCTGAGCCTTGTATGGAGTCTACTCATTTCAGGATCCAGGCTTCCTGCATTCACACACCAACATAATCAATGAACAGAGCTCCCAAGTACCGAGTGTGTACTTCCATTCCAGAAACATCATCAGGCCTTGAAACTACCCGACAGGATTAATCTGGTTCCAGATAGAGTGATACTTATAGCTACAAGCACATGGCCCTTTCACAAGACCCACCACAGTCCTGAAGCCTCCTACCTATGCCTTTTACAGTTCCTAGATCATGAAGACTTGGGAGGGAAATGCAGAGCATATCGTATTTCAGGATTCTGAGCGCCAGAGTTTCAGCTGCATGCTAACCCGAAACTAATACATTCTCTGTCCAACAACCCCCATTACTCAGAGGCCAGTCTATTCTAGAGGCAGCTCCCTAAGTTCATGCACCCCTGTTCTCACATGCTAACATTAGTAGTTTCTGGATCCGAGTTAAGTTCCAGCCACACATTCATGGGTTCTGAGACAGTAGAATATACAGAAAGCCTCAGTCAGCACTTTTAGGTTCTCTCCAATCAGCAGAAACTATTGAAAAATGTGAATTGTAGATGAGCATTATTTATAAGAAAAATGTTTTAGTTCCTCCAAACACTTAAAGTAACCCCCAAAGATGCAAAGCAAATATTCCTTAGAGAAGATCCTTAAGGAAGCTACAGAGAAGGCAATGGCACCCCACTCCAGTAGTCTTGCCTGGAAAATCCCAGGGACAGAGGAGCCTGATGGGCTGCAAGTCCATGGGGTTGCGAAGAGTCGGACACAACTGAGCGACTTCACTTTCACTTTTCACTTTCATGCACTAGAGAAGGAAATGGCAATCCACTCCAGTATTCTTGCCTGGAGAATCCCAGGGAAGGCAGAGCCTGGTGGGCTGCTGTCTATGGGACTGCACAGAGTCGGACACGACTGAAGCGACTTAGCAGCAGCAGCAGCAGCTAAGGAAGCTGCAGAAATGGTTATGGGCCAGGCAGGTGCTTATACATGAGTAACAAGGCTTCTACAGGACCTGGGTGCAGCAGCAAGTTAATGGGTCCTCTACCAGCTCATGGACATGAGTCTGAGTGAACTCCAGGAGTTAGTGGTGGACAGGGAGGCCTGGCATGCTGCAATTAATGGGGTCACAAAGAGTTGGAGCGACTGAGCAGCTGAACTGAACTGAACCAGCTCATTAGTCAATGCCCACCAAACCCTTTCATCACAGCAAGAAAAAGAGATTTCAGTTTGGGGTCCCAACCAAATTACCTGTGATTCAAAATTCCCAAACATCGTCCTTCCTAAAATGCTTCTTCTTTCAGAACCCGTCTTCCAGCTAGTTCAGACCATCTTAACAGCCCCCAGAACAGTACCTGGCCTGCTGCAGGCACTCAGCAAATATGGCAGACTACATGAATAAAGTCAGAAAACAACTGCAATCATTCTCAACTCCATCCAATCCATCCTCTCCACTCTACAGATGGAGCAGTTAGTCCCCCAGCTCAAGTTCAGCAAGGACCATCCCACCCCCTAGAGCAGTCTTTCTCAATCGTGTATCCAGGAGTCACCTGAATATCCTTTAAACACCCCGTCATCTAGGCTCCCGTCCCCCTAGACATTCTAACCTAACTAGAATGGAGCATGGCCGGGGCATGAATATTTTAAGTTGCCTGGGTGACACTCTCATGCAGCAAAGTTTGAGAACCACTGCAAAAAACAGGTATAATAACAGCAGCAGCAAGTGCTGGGACTTGGGAGAAATGCAGACTTCCAGGCCCTGTCCCAGGGCTTCTGTACCAGAATCTGCATTTTAACCAGTGCTCCCAAGGATTCAGTCGCCCATGAGAACTTAAGGCCTCTCTAGCACATAGCATTCAAGGTCCTTCACAGTAGAATCCCAAACAACCATTCCAGCTTCTGAACCATCCACAGCCACCACTAGATCTAACTGCCCTTTGACACGGTATTGCAGCCACCCGCCTCTCTGAAACTCCATGACCCCGTGGGCCTTTTTGCTCATGTGGTTTCCTCCAACCTGGAATCTTCTAATCTTTAGGTCAGAAAATGACTGCTCAAATGTCAAGGCTTAAGCATGCAGGTACCAAATGTTTTCCAGTTCACCAGAGCAATTCCTCCACCCCCACCCCCCAGAGGTCCTTAACCAGGGCGATGACGTGGACTCTGGAGACAGACAGACATGACAGATACACCTGTATTCAAAGCCTCCTTCCACCGAAGACCACACAGTGACCTTGGTCAGGGTGCTCAAACATCTCTAAACTCCAGCTGTCTTGCCCATAAAATGGGGACCACACCACCTACCTCCTTAACTGTTCAAGGATCACTGAGATGACTCTTCTAAGTATGTAAATATCATACATATTATATGTAAATATTACACATACTAGACTCCCCTAGTAGCTCAGTTGGTAAAAGAATCTGCCTGCAAGGCAGGAGACCCAGGTTTGATCCCTGGGTCAGAAGATCCCCTGGAGAAGGAAATGACAACCCACTCCAGTACACTTGCCTGGAAAATTCCACGGACAGAGGAACCTGGTGGGCTACAGTCTACGGGATAGCAAAGGGTCGGACACGACTGTGTGACTTTCGCTTTCATACATATACACATGCTGATCTGGTGAATGATCAGTATAGGTGATTCAGAATGCAAATGATTCTAGTCTTGTTCTCCTAAGGCAGCGGTCCCTAAACTCTGGACTAACTTAGGGATCTTTACAATTACTGATACCTCACTCTTCCCACAGAGCAGGCGCTGGGTAGTGACATTTTTATAAAAGATGTCCGGTTGATTTAAATGTGCAACACACTGCGGGGAGCACTATCTTAATACCTGACGGGTCAGAGACATCCATGGTAGGAGAAAACGACTCAGATGTACACTCTGGGCACCTGCTCCGGGGAGCCCTCACCTGGCTGCCCGACCCCAGAAACTCTCACTAGAAGGCCTTGCCCAGCAAACACAGAGGAATGCTTCTACAGACTCCATAAGAAAACTCAAAGTTGCCAAAGACCCCCCAAAACCCGGTTCTTCAGTCTCCAATGGTCTGTCTCAGTGGATAAGGTGGAGAACAATGAAAATGGAGCCCGCGGGGGCCCACAGGTAACTCACAAGTATATAGTTAAAGGAGACCAAGAAAAGATTTAAGACCCCCAAGTGAAAGGTAAATGAACACGTGTGTTCATCTTTGATAGTCTCCCTTAATTACCTAAAAGAACAGTCCACGCTACCAAGCAGGTCTGGAGAAAGTCTTTCATCTCTCACTTGCCTCATTCCCCCAGGAGACCCGACAGGTTTTCTTAAATGTATGAAAGGCTCTGTCCAGAAATGCTAGCTTCAATTCACCATCCACTAAGGAACATGACTTAAGAAGCTAAACAAATTTGACAGTGGCCCTTTACAGCTTTAAGCTGGGCAAAAAACACCCATTTCAGGGAAGCCCAAAAGGTCACTGAACTTCAGGGATTACAAGCAGCAGCACCCTACCAGAGCAGTCCTTCAGGATGTGTCCCTAAAGCTCTGGAGACTCCTCCCCAGAGACCTGCATCTTATATTTTCTAAGGATATCCAGAAGCCCACACCCGTTACTGGCAGGAGATACCTTTTCAAGAATATGCCCAGTGGCCATGTATAATGAATGCAGCTGAGAGCCTCAAGGGCTGAAAACCTAGAACCACAGGAAAGTCATGCCAACAACTCCGATCAAGAGGTGGCAGGGATTTGCAGAGACCTTTCAGAAGGTGACTCAACCCAGAGCAATCTCGGGCTGCCCCAGCCAGCTTCACCATCCACCTTGAAAAATGGCAGCAATCTGAGGGCTTGGAGAAAACGTCTACTGATTTAGACAGGCAGCACGGAAAGCGATGGAGAAGGAACTCATCTGACAGGGAATAAATTCTAGTCACTGCAAAACTCATCTCCAGAAGCCTAAAACCACTGCCTGCACAGAATTTTGAATACAAGCAGGAGCTAAGCAGAGGTCAGCTGGCCTCAGGAGCAGGAAGAGAAAGATAAGACAGCTAAGTGTCAACAGATGCCCAAAGCTGCAAGCCACCAAAACGGGAATCGAGGGTGGGAGGTGGGGATTGCTCTTTTAAAATACTGTTTCCCCAACTGTGGGGCTACTGAGCATGGTTTCAGGTGGTACAAGATGTTACCTGAGTAGTAACAGGATTAGATTCCCGTGTATTAGAAAAAAAAATAATAACTAGCACATCAAACTCATAATTTCACAGATGTTAAGACTTACAGTGCAACTGAGTTTAAATAAGTGAATCAAACATGTTAATGCACCAGAAAAATATTAGTGCAGGTGGCATATAGTTATGCCAAAGATCATGAAGAGGGTAAAGGATGAGAGAACCTTAAAAACCACACCAAAGAAACCTAGCGGGAGTTATGGTTATGTCATGCTGAACTCATCAGGGTTGAAAGATCCTGAGGAAAAGGGGTTGGCAGCGGGGGGAGGGGTGGGGGAGGGCAGGGGCAGGGGGAGTGGGGAGCACTGGAGCACCCTGCAGGGACAGACAGGTGAATACCGGGAGGAAGGGAGAGCTGAGAGTGAGAGGGAAGTAGTGGCTCTGAAGGCTGAGCAAAAGCACCCAGGAAGCTTGAGATACACAAGAAAGAACCCAGGCAAGTCTGGAAAAGATGACCAGCTTGAGGAAGCAAAATCACCCCCCAAAGTAAACCATTTGCCGAAGGTGTTGAGGCCAGAATGTGTTAGAAAACTACTCAAACACAGCTTTGGATGAAAATCTGAAAAAGAAGCATTCCAGAAAACGTCCAGTGAAACAACCTCCACAGAAGTGCCCACAAAGCTCGGCGGAGAAGCCCAGCGGAGGAGCCTGAAGGGCTGATTTCACCTCGGCTTCTGTCGTGAGTCCCTTCCTGGCTCCAGGGCCGGCTTGCCCTCTCACTGCTGCACTGTTCAGGCTGCACAAGACTTCCCCCAGCCCCAGCCCAGCTGCCTGCCTGCGGCCTTCTTTAGATTCCATCAGAACTCAGAAACACCCAGCTAACCCGGGAACACTAAGTGGTGCAGAGGTGCCACGCGCAAAGGCAGGCAGACAGCTCACGCTGGAATCAGGGACGGCGGCGCTTCCAGGGTGTGGTCCATCCATGGGGTCACCCCTCTCTCACCATCCCTTTGGTCTCCATTTCCCCCTCCTCCTCACACCCTCAATACACATCTTCTCTCCCAGAAAGGGGGTGAAGGAAAGAGGCTCTCCCTGCAGCCCAAAAAATCATTCCAAATGCAAATGAAGGCTTTTTTTTTTTTTTTTTTTAACAACAGTGTTCCATCTCCAGGAAAATGTGGCGGAATCGCCATGTTTACTCCAGCCTCTGCGATGCTGCCAGGACGCAACACAACCTTCAGTCAAGCTATTAACTTGAACGTTGAACTTCACAGCCTGGCTGTCTTCCTCAGCCTTCCTTTTGATGTTACCTCCAAAGCAAAAGATCAAAGGCTTTGAGTGTGGTGAGGGGAAGTCCCCAGCTCTTAGCCTACCAGCCTGTGATATATGTTAAAGTCCTGGCCAAGAGAGCGAGCAGGCGAGGGAGCCTGCTCCGGAGAGGCCTGGGGCGGGCCGGGGTGCAGGAATGAGGCTGGACAAGAAATGAGGTCACTCGTGACACAGACATCAGGGACAATGACGGTCCTTGGGCTTGAAACATCTCCTACCTGGAATCCCCAAGAACAAAACCGCCTGGGCAGGCGTCGTACGCCCCCCGCCACCAGCACACACACCCCCTGGAAGGGCCACAAGCTGCTTCATGAGCCCTTCCGATCAGGCAACCGACTGGAACTGGGCGTCCACTGCGCACCAGACACTGCCCTGCTCTCCCTCTAGAGGAAAAGCGCATGTTAATCCAATAATCACACCAGGCAATGCTGGTTACAAACAGAGATGCCAGCCCTGCAGAGAAAGGACTGAAGTTTTAAGAGGGTGCAAATTACAGCAGCCACCCCAGGAGTCCCCCCGAGGTGGCAGCAAGTGGAGGATGGGAAGGAAAAGAGCAGGTCAGGCTCGGGGGACAGTAGGCACGGAGACAGGGCATGGTGTGGGAAGGAGCAAGAGGGTGGAAGAACTGAAAAGCCCCAGAGGATGGTCAGAGGCCAGTCTCCCTGGCTGCAGCAACCTGGGAGCGTCCCAGGCAAACGTGTGCTCCAGGCTTTTGTACCTGTGATTCTATAATTCTGTGATACACAGATAAGACAAAAAGCGTTCTAATGAAATAGCTAGAGATTCCAATAGACTGGATTTGGGTAAGGAGGAGGGGTATGAAAGTAAAATTAAAACCCTAGGGAGATTCTATGTATATGAAATTCAAGAAGAGAAAAGCTATGGTTATAGAAATAAGAAGCAGTTCTCTCTGGGAAGGGGCACGACAGGCCCTCTATGATGCTGGACAATGTCCTTTATCTTGATCAGGGTCATGGTTACACAGGTATAAACATGTAAAAACCAGACAGCTGGATACCTAAGGTCTGTGCACTTTTAAGTTATCGTCTAAGTCAAAGGGGGAAAAGAGAAAAAAGTTCAATGGATTGCACCATGTGGCCAGTTCCTCCAGTGTGGAAAGGTCCAGGTTAGGGAACCTCTGGTCTTTCTTCTTCTGACCCAGGATAATGGACTTGAAAACTATAAAATCTGAGGTTTCAACTAAGAAAATAAACAAGCCTATCTCTCCCCCTTCTCCTCTTTTAGAAACAGAAATTTGCTAAAAGGATAGAACAGAGAAAGAAATTCTTGAGGGACAACCTTTCATTATGGACAGAATGTGCCGCTGCCCATTTTGCTACATCTCCCGAGTTTCATTTTACTTTTTTCCAAGAAAAGTCTCTAAAAGGAATCAGAGGCCCCCAAATTTATCTTCACTTCAAATCTAACAAACTCTTTCTCTAGGATGCCAACAGAGCCATTTTTCTCCCTCATCCCCACATCTCTGGAATGTTCTATCAGCCCCCGCCTTTTCCTATCTCTGTGGATCCCCCAGATCAGTCTTGGTTTTTACTTCCCAGAATATATAACAGCTACATTCCACATTTAGACAATGACACCGTGGCCCAGACTCTGGTCAAAAGAAAACAATTTTGACAGAGGGAACTCCCAGACCCATTAACTGAAATCCTTGCCCAAACCAAGCCTGGTTTTTCGTCTTTCATTCCTGCGGGTTCCAGGCAAGAACCCCAGGATGACGAGGACACACACTTGGGAAAAACTTCCTCCTGCTCAGTAACCCATCCCTTCTGCAGACAGGACCACCTCCAGGGGGCAATCCTCACTTCTCAGTGCCAGGAGGGGCTGTTCAATCCCAAACCCTCAAGCAAGACAGGGAGGCAGGGGTGGGGAGGAAAGGAGGTGATAACCAGAGAAGCAGCTAGGGGCCAAACACTGAAACACTTTAGGAATCACTGCTCTCAGCTTCAGGGTCATCAGGGGGTGAGAGAATTTCCAACGCAGAGTGAAGCCCAGCAGAGAACACCAACGATGAAGCTCAGGATACAGCAGAGGACTTAGAATTTCGCCAGCTCAAACCCAATTTAAAGCCTGGTGAGATGCGACGTCCTCTGCAGTGATCCTGCCAGCTAATGTTATTCACAGACCTCAGACTCCTCCCCCAAGAACCAGGCTTTCCCTCTGCACATCACCACAAACCAGCACCATGCTAACTGCTCACTGGACAGTGAAAGGGCCCTCTGCTCACAGTTACAGCATGTACCACCCAAATGATCCCGCAGCACATGAGACCATCTATAAGACCACCCGAAGCACCACAGGCCTCAAACAGTCATTCACTCCCTCATTCATTCATCTTTGCCCTAACGATGAATTCCAGGGGCCAGGAAATATGCCCAGGGTCTGAGCGCCACAATACAAAGCCCCCGCCCCCATTCCCCTGAACTGCAACAATTACAGAGGCTTAGGCAGGAAGACGCTCTGAGGGATCCAAAAGAGGGTTTACAAAAAGCAGAGTTGTGCGAACACCCACACCCCACAAGATACTCTGATTCCGGGTGGAAAATTTAATGTGAACTGTCTGAAAACATATGATGAGTCACAGCTGGGAGAAGAAAAGTGCCACCTCAATTCCAGACAGGGAAATCTTCTGTAAAAAAGTAGGATTGGGGAAAGGAGTCTTGTTTCGCTGTGGCCAGCCACCATCTCTAATTTGCGGCAGAGCTGGACCCTATTAAGCTCTGGGCCTGAATAATTACCAAAGGACCTTAAGGTACCACTGACCACTGTGCTACCCCTTCCTCCAGGGGAAGGTCGCAGCTGCAGCTCCTCACAGCTCCCTAAAATACTGATGGGTCCTGTTGGAGTCCACACAGACCCAAAACATCCTCTGGCCGAGAACCCTCCCTGCTTGGCCCTTACGTGACTTTCCTACCCCAGAGGCTCTCGCTGCACTTCCTGCCCCAGGCAGCACCCCACCCCAGAGCTTTCTCCACGCCCCGGCGCTCCTCCTAAAGATCAAAAGTCCACCCGCTCTTCAAGGAACCGGGGGAGTCGCTTCTCATTCATCAAGTACACACTAACTGATTGATCTTGGGCAATCAACTTCCCCTTTCTCTGCCCGTTTCTTCCATCTGTGAAGTCCCAATGGTTTACCAATCCCAGGCTCGGCTCACTGCTTCCAGCCCCCAGGGGAATCCCAAAACGCCTCTGAATGTGTCCATTCTCCAGGTTCCCCACACAGAAAACACATGTCCACAGCGCCTACTGCCTCTATCTAGGTGGGCATGGAGCCTCCAGCCTCAGAGCCCCACCAAGCTCCAAGCCATCTATGCTTTTTATAACATTTGGGTCTTCATTGAGGCATGCAAGATCTTCATTGCAGCATGCAGGATCTTTTTAGTTGAGGCCTGTGGGCTCTTAGTTCCTACACGTGGTATCTAGTTCCCTGATCAGGGATTGAACCCAGGCCCCCTGCATTGGGAGCACCAAAGTCTGAACCACTGGACCACTAGGGAAGTCCCATCCGAGTCATCTAAACACAATGGCGGGCGGTCGACCACCACCTCACAGACAGGGTCTGGGGACCTAAGTCAATCCAGTCACTGAGACCTGCTGCCTGCAGACCCTCAGGCAAGTTCCCCAACAGAGTCAGGTCCCCACAGTCAGATTCCCCACTTATTTAATGAGAATCCCACCTACTGGCATCAGAGGGTTGGAGAAGTGACAGTGACCAGACTCCGGGGCTGGCACAAGGCAGGTTATCTTAGACAAGCTCCTTTCCCCCTCCCCCAGCTCTTCCATAACACATTTGGTAAGTTACTAGAAACAAAGATCAAAATGACTGGGAAAGGGGGTCAGGGAGGAGAGGGGAGGGGGGAAGAGAGCACAGCCATTATTTCTAAGCCCAAAAGTGACTCCAGGAGGCAGCCAGGTCCAATCACAGAGACCATCCCCAGGCCACACTGGGACTCTGGGGACGGCTGGCCACAAAGCAGATGCTGCTGGCACCACATGGGTGGTTGGCAAACAAAGGTTCTGGCAGTCAGAGGGTCTCCAGGGGCACGTGGGTGAGATCCCACAAAGAAAGAACATCAAAAAGAACCCCAAATCAAGACCTGATCACATATCAGCCACAATAAATAATGTTTGCTCAAAGGTAGGTGGAGTAAAGAGAGGCCCTCACTGGAGAAGGCCAACTTGCAAGTCCAATGTGAAGAAAAGCTTGTTTTGTGTGCTACACAAAGGGGACATTGTTCACAAAACGCTTTGCCCATATACATAATCAGGGCTGCTTCTGGTCATTACATAAGTCTGATGACTCAAGATTCAACAAATTAATTTCTTTCTATAATTACTCATATATATGTATGAGTAAAAATACATTCATATGTATATGATACATATATTCTCATACATATGAATACATATATACATACATGTATATAATATATACTCATACATAAAAATACATGTACACACATATATATATAAAGGCCCTGCAATGGAATTCAGAGATGGGCAAAATTTATAGGCATATCACACTATTAAAGCAGTTACATCTGAAGAGGTGGAGAACTCTGACTCCTTCACTAGGCCATCTTCCAAGACAAAGTGGAGGGATAATGTGGTTTTTCTCTTCTTGTGTGTTTTACTGTAATTTTGGAAGAGAAAGTCTCAAAATAGAGGCGAAGTCAATTGAATAGAACCACAAAATAAATCAAATTAAACTCTTTCTCCCCTTGGATCTCAGGGCTCTTCACAGGCCAGCCTCCATCATGATGTTCCCATAACCAGCACCAGGGCTGGGGTGCAGATGAGCACTGCTCCCCTGCCAAGTGATCAGTGGGGGCAGCACATGTGGGTCTCCCTTCCCAAACATACAACAGGAAACACACACATGTGCTCACTCACACCAGACACTCAACCAGGGATTCTCACCCTCTGCACCACTTGGGCTGGACAGCTCTTTGTCTTGCAGAGATCCGCCCTGTGCACTGCAGAAGGTTCAGCAACACGCCTGCCTATTAGACACCAGTAGCACCTCCCAAGGAACAGCAACCCTCAATATAGCCAGACATCGCCAAATGCCCCCTGGGGTGCAAGATCATCTCCGTTTGAAAATCACTCAGCTAAACAAGTTGGACCAGGCAGCCCCAAGAACTTCAGAGAGGCTGAGCTCCCAGCCAGCTTCCTTGGCGGCCAGCTCATCCATCGTACAACACGCACTGGTTTTGGGTTCAGCTGCTGAACCCAAAACTTCTGGGCATGAAGTTTTGTCAAGCCATCTTGATACTCTCCCAGGGGGTTCATATAAGGTTGAACATGATTCACAGATTTCATAAGTCACAGCTTTATCTTCCTGAGAACAGGGACTGAGGTCTGGAAGCTGCCAGCCCATTGAATTCTCACCTTCATCCAAGGTGGTGGTGGTGTTCAGTCGCTCAGTCGTGTCCGACTCTGTGACCCCATGGACTGCAGCATGCCAGGCCTCTCTGTCCATCACCCACTCCTGGAGCTTGTTCAAACTCATGTCCATTGAGTCGGTGATGCCATCCAGCCATCTCATCCTCTGTCACTCCCTTCTCATGCCCTCAATCTATCCAGGGTGGCAGAGATTATTGGGCCATTATACAGACGGAGAAAAAGGTGAGGCCCAGAGAAAGCCAACCATCAATTCCCTAAGCAGCTGGACTTGGACCCCAAAGCATCTCTGTCTACGCTGATAAACATAAACAATGAGTGTTCAAAGGATTTTTAATTCTTTAGGACGTTACTTTGGGGGAAAACAGACTAATTTAGTGATGCCTGGCTTAGACTCACATCTCTTCTGTTTAGCTTTAAACTCAACACTCAGAAAAACAACAGAAGCACCCTTCTTACTAACAACAGGCATCTTCAAATGTGATTTGGTTCTCTGGGAAGCAGAGAGAAGGCACATTCATTCCCCTCCAAGCTTTCTTCATGGCGCAAACCAGAAATGCCAGAGGACCCTTTGGAGTTAACATGCCCAGAGAAAAGTTTAGAGGAATCCTCCCTTCGCACCACATGAAGGAAAAAAAAAAAAAAAAAAAACCACTTAATCATTGAAAACTAAGGCGATGGAGAAAACAGTCCATGGCCCACTACCCCATCCAGCCAGCTGCTTCTCTGAGCACCAGCCTACCAGCTAACAACACAACTCAGAGCTGGCTGGCTGGGGTTCTGCGTACCCTGCAGGCATTTTTCTCATTTCAAAGTTTCTATTAACTCCCTACTGATGTGCCCTAAAAGAATTTTTAAGGGCTTGGAAACACATAAATAAAATAGTCTTTGTTGGACCAGCACAGCCAAATGAAAGTCTTTCACCTGTAGTCGTGATGATAAAAGTTTCAGGCTCCGCTTTCCTAGGAGCCTTCCGAAGGCTTGGGAAAGCTTGGAGCTCTCCAGCCCTCCCTGGCTCCCCCGGCCTCCCAGCAGGCACATCCCCACCCCAGGGCAGGGTGACGGAGGCCCGCCCACTGGATGCAGGGGTTGCAGGAAACATTCCTGACTCCAGGCCTGCCCTCTGGAGCCTTCCAAAAATACCCAGTTCAGCATCATGATTGTCAAAACCCAGTTTGCACACAGTTAAAAGAGATGAGGAGGCTGTGGCTGGCTGGTGCCACGGACGGCTGGGGAGTGCAGGGTGGGGCACGAACAGGGAATTTGGAGGAGGAGAAATATGACCCAACCACATCAAATACCCTGAAACAGAAAAAGAAAAGTGTCTGTCCAACCGAAGGCAGCGAAGCAAATCTTGCGCCGTGGCTCGCATGGACACAACCAGTGGACCACGTGGTACGCTCGTGTCCTCAGAGCCTTCTACCAGAGGCGCAATCTCTGGCCCTCCTCTCCAGGCCCCAGAGATAGTTTGCCAGCGCTGGGACAACAAGAGCACCGCCAAAGGCCATCCTGAGCAAACAGCGCTGCTTACACTGTCCAGGAAAGACATCACCCCAGCACCATTTGGCAGATTAAACAGCTCTGATGTCTTGCTCTGAGCGATTCGTTAAACCTGAGCCACTGTCAGTGAACTGCAGCTCGTAGGCAGGTCACACAGCCTCTCTGGGCCTGAATGAAGACTGCTCACCTTTGAAAAGAAGAGATTGGCCAGACCACAGCCAACTTTCTGACAGTTATTCAACTCACTCAGTGCTCAGTCGTGTCCGACTCTTTGAGATCCCCATGGACCATAACCTGCCCAGGTCCTCCATCCACGGGGTTCTCCAGGCAAGAATACTGGAGTGGGTTGCCATTCCCTTCTCCAGGGGATCTTCCCGACCTAGAGATCAATCCTGCGTCTCCTGCACTGGCAGAAGGGTTCTTTACCACTAGCACCACCTGGGAAGCCTGCACACTTCTATTTGCCAAGGGTCTCCACCCCCAGTCCCAGTGGGTTTTGATTTGTCCTCTTCCCTCCAGAGCTTGGTTTCCTGGGTGATGAGTTAGGGAAGCACTAGTAATGCTATGCTCCTTCTCTCACAGCCTGCTAGCCCAAGAATGGGAACCACCCCTTGACCCAGCGGACACGCCTGTGACCCATGTCAGATGGATTAAAGAAAGGGAGTGAGATTCATCTTACCCCTGGGAGACTGCTCAAGCATCACCTAATCCCACAGCTCCCAGGGGGCACTGCTCAGGCCAACAAAGAGCTATCTAAATTCTCTTTTATGCAGGACTTCTCAGACCTTTCAATGAGCATCTGAATTCTCCAAGAGGTGACCACTCATGCAGACTCTCCAAGAAGTACTCAGCCCCAGACCTTTTGAGGAAACTCCTGGGGTCCCACGCTAAAAGACATTTATGAAGACAGCCCACTCCTCATTTCATCTTGCAAAAGAGAAAAGGTACCTCCTTGGGGAGGTACCTCAAGGCATCCAAGATTAGGTCCAGCTCTCCTCAATCCAGTCTGCACAACCTTTTCATTTCAGCACAATACAGACAAAGGTATTTATAGGCAAGAGTGGTCAAAACTACAAGCTCCTTGGCATTTCCAAGGATCTACACGGTTCCTGAGATCCAACACCCATTGAAAGTGAAAGTGGTAGTCGCTATAGTCCTGTCTGACTCTTTGCAAGCCCATGGGCTGTAGCCTGGCAGGCCCCTGAGTTCATGGCATTTCCCAAGCAAAAATACTGGATTGGGTAGTCATTCCCTTCTCCAGGAGATCTTCCTGATCCAGGGATCAAAGCTGGGTCTCCAGCTTTCCAAGCAGATTCTTTACCACCTGAGCCACCAGGGAAGCCCAAAATTGAACAGTAGCACCAAGTTCTCTTCCTTTTTTTTTTTTTTTTTGGCCACACTGGACACCCCATGGGATCTTAGTTCCCAGACCAGGGATTGAACCTGCACCCTCAGCAATGAAAGCGCAAAATCTTAACCACTGGACTACCAGCACTAAGTTCTACTAACAGGAAGTCCTCAGGCAGGACTGTTTTCTAACACAGGCCTTACACCTATGGGATAAATAACTGAAATGCCAGGGTGTTCAATTTTGTATCCAGACCAGGAGAGGATGACCCAGCACCCCACTGACCTGTATTCAAATCCCTCACAGAGGAACTCAAGTCTTCGGCAGCTTCCCCCTCTCCTCGAAACAAACCACGATGGCATCTGCAGATCACAGACGGCTTCCCCAGAGGAAGGCACCAAGCTAAGCCAAGGGCTCCTGACCTCGCCCCACGGAGACTCCCTCAGGTCCAACACCTCCTAGGCTGAGGGGTGCTGCCTTCAGGTCAGGGACGGACTGCCTATTCGGCCACACGGTATACAGGCACGATGACCCAGGGCCGTTTCCACTAGCCCGTTACGCGGGTCTGGACGGACAGAGTGGTCCTGCAGCAGAGAACCCCATTAGCTAGAAAGCCCCACAGACAGGGAAAGCATGGGGAACCAGCGTCACTTCCCAGGGCCCCGCATTTGCCCCCCAGCTAGACGGGTGGAGCGGACATGGAAAGAACCTCTCACTCTGCAGAACCTGCCTCTTCATTCGATGTTCATGTGGTGATGGCTAACAAATGTATTCATTCTAAGTTCATGTGGTGATGGCTAACAAATGTATGAGCCCATGCGAAGGCATTAACCAAATTCTCAAGGGCCTGTGGTCACGGCATATGGTTCCCCATCAGCAAATACAGAGCAGACATGAATATTAATGAGAGGAGATGCAGCATCTAAATGCTCGGGCTTGTAAGCCCTTCCTTTCTGTGTGACTCTGAGCAAGTCACTTGCCTTTCCTGTGCCCGTGTTGGCTCAGTTGGAAGAGGCGTGTGCCTCAAGCAGCGATGGCACAGCAAAATGTCTATCAGGGGCTTAGCTCTGTAACCACTCGGTGACAGAGGGTGGTGTTAAGGTCTGATGAAGGGAGGAGAGTCTGTGTAATTTTCACCACTTAAAAATGGGTCTTCGGGAGGGGGGTTCATGTTTGGGAATGCATGTAAGAATTAAAGTTTTTAAAATTTAAAAAATAAAAAACTAAAAAACTAAAAAAATAAAAAATAAAAAAATAAATAAATAAATTTAAAAAAAAAAAAAAATGGGTCTTCTCGGGACTTTCCTGGTGGTCCAGTGGCAAAGACTCTGTGCTCCCAATGCAGGGGGGCCCGGGTTCGATCCCTGGTCAGGGAACTAGATCCCATATTGCAAAACTAAGACCTGGCACAGCCAAATAAATAAATGAAAAAAAAAAAAGGGGGGTCTTCTGGTCCCCTGAGCTGGCAAACACTTTCTCCTATCAGCATTGCCCTCTGGTATCTCCCCTGCTCCATAAAGCTTTACCCCCCGCCCTTTTCCTTTCATGAATGCTACCCTCCAAGAAAATTTACACTTAAAAAAATAGGGGGGTTTTGGTCTTTGTATATGAAAAACCCAGGAATATTTTTAGTCCAACTCAATTTACAAATAAAAAAATAAATCCGGAAGGCTGGTTTGTACCACCAGTAAGTGACTAAGCATGAACAGAACTTCGGCTCTGGTGGCCTGGGCCAAGGCCATTCCCACAACCATGGACTCCTCCCCTCCCCTCAGCCCCCACCCCTCTCTCTGCAGCTTCTAGAATAAATCAGGATATCCCTCCCCGCGCCTTTTTAATTGTCAAGGCAGATAATTAACCATCTCCTCCATAAACATAACACACCGGAAACCAGAATAAAGTCCATGTGGAAGGTGGCCAGGTATGACTGATTAGCTTACAATACTGGGTTGCAGATAAAACTGCTCAGAGAGGACAATGCTCACCTCCAAGAGCATTCATGAGGTAAGGGACTGGGATTCAGTACAACACCCCAGCTCCACAGGAAAAGAAACCAACACAAAATCTCCTGGAGCTTGACCCCGGGTCTGAGAAGGCAATCCCAACAGGCAGGACAGAGTGGATGAGACCAGGAGGCACTCTGAAGGTGCAGTCACTTGGTGGGCTGGTCCTCTCTGGCCCCTGGCCTCCTCCCTGGTGGGGGAAGGGTGTCAATCCTCTCCCTGAAGGCAGCAGCTCAACAAGGCCCTTCCTGGCGAGGCCCATGGGCCTCTTTCTCCTTTGCAGCCTGTGGGGGATGACCATGTGGCCATCAACCAAAGGCATTATCACCATCTCCTCAAGGCTCTCACGATGAACCCCTCAGGCCTAGTACTCTGCGACCCCATGGACTGCAGCCTGCTAGGCTCCTCTGTCCATTGGGATTCCCCAATCAAGAATAATGGAATGCATAGCCATTCCCTTCTCCAGGGGGTCTCCCCAACCCAGGGATGGAACCCAGGTCTCCCACAGTGCAGGCGGATTCTTTGCCAGCTGAGCCACCAGGGAAGCCACAGTGGGGCACCTCAGGCCTGGTGCCTCTCAGCTTTCATTCCACTGCCCTGCAGATGAACTCACCCCTCCCTTCATGTTAAAGTTTCAAAACAAAGCGTCACAACTCAGACCAAGACAAACCATAATTTCTCCACTGCTTATATACAGGGGCTTCCTGGTGTCTCAGACAGTAAAGAATCTGCCTGCAATGCAAATGCCCTGAGTTTGATCCCTGTGTCAGGAACATCTCCTGAAGAAGGGCATGGCAACCCACTCCAGTATTCTTGCCTGGAGAATTCCATGGATGGAGGAGCCTGGCAGGCTACAGTCCACAGGGTTGCAAAGAGTCAGATACAACTGAGCAAAACACTTTCACTTTTCATGTGTGTGTGTGTGTGTGTGTGTGTGTGTGTGTGTGTGTGTGTGTAATTTTTATTATTTTTTGGTCACACTATGCAGCATGCAGGATCTTTGTTCCCCAACCAGGGATCAAACCTGTGCCCCTGCAGTGGAAGATCGGAGTCTTAACCACTGGACCACCAAGGAAGTCCCTCCCATCTACTTTTTCAGACGCTGATGGACCTGTGGTCTGTGTAAGCCAACCTACCCCGTTAGACTGAGGTCCCCCCCAAGTTGAGAAATGCTCTACCAGCTGCAGATGATTCTCATAGATGTCTAGCTGCCAAGGCTGAGTCACTTACCCAATAGCAGGCAGTAAGGAGGGAATTATTAATACCCAACTCACCATGTCCCAGGGACAGGGGAGCCTGGTGGGCTGCCATCTCTGGGGTCGCAGAGTCGGACACGACTGAAGTGACTTAGCAGCAGCAGCAGCTACAAAGCCCATAGCAACCAGGCTTCAAGATCTCTTCAGAAACTTCATTGCTTTGTTATTTTCTGAAGAAAAGGATACCTGAGCAGGGGTCTCACTAAAGTCCTTAGAACCTCTTGGATTTCAGCTCAGCTCCGCACCACCATCCTCATCATCCCCCACAATCATGGCAGAGCAGGAACCCCACCTCTTGTGTTTTATCCCTCCCCTAAATAAATTTTAACCTCTGAGGAACACAGGGTCTCAGAAGACAGAAGGCCCTTGCGAAGTACCCCAAACCTGCAGAAGTTTCCCCTCTGGAACCCTGGGCTCTAGCCATAGCTCCGCCACAGAGGAGCTATGGCCTTCACCTCCCTCTCAGTTCCTGATCTGAAAACAAGGAGGTAAATGAAACTGTCTGTCTGGCCCCTTTCTGCTAGAAGGCCCTAACCTGGCACAGTGTACACCCCGCATCAGCCTGCGGGCTCCACACGTGCTAAGTGCTGCTGCCCAGAGAGCACCACGCCGTGTGGCAGCCAGCTGAGGAAGGAGAGGTGGGCAACCGCGGCCTCTGGCCTTGCTGGATAAGCATCACCGGTGAGTACTCCAGCCCCTGCCAAGGGCCTCACTGAGGTTTGGGCTAACTGCTTCCTGCGGCCGTCACTCAACACTCAGGAAGCCCAGGTCTTGAGTGATGGCTGACAATGACAACCTTATGGATCCTGGGGAGGGGTGGGAGAGGGGTGGGGGTGGGGAGAGGCGAGGCCAAGCTCATACTCAGCTCTTTCCACTGACTGGCCAGCATCAGTATCCTAGGCACGTGGACTAGCACATTACCGCTTTTCTGGTTTTGGGCAAAAACCAGTTCAGCATCACCTTGGGTATCACTGAAGGCAGAGTTTTTCCCTGGTGCCCTAACAAATACCTTCGACAGGAAGCACAAATCATTTTGGTTACCATCCTCCTCCTCCCCCAAGTATCTTTTTTTCAATGCACGGGATTCTTTTTATTTGTTAATTCCCTCCCTGGAGGCAACAGAGAGCTAAGAGTTCTAGAGTGGGATCAGGGCCCTAATCTAGGCTGTACTTCCTACTGACCTGCTCCTCACCCTATAAACCAGGAGGCTGTCCATGACCACCAAACTTGAGGGACTGTGATAAGGTATAACAAAGATAATAAAATCCTTAGCCACATGCAGGACACAAGTTTTTCAATAAATGTTGACCATTATTTATTGGGTCAGATTGTTTCATAATCGGAACAAATTTTTTGACCAGACTAATATTTATAAAGTATCAGAAAATGACATGGTAGTTAAATAAATGTTATTTTTTAAATCCCCTTAGACAACTGCCCACCCACTTCCAGTTTCCTAGTTCAATGTGATAATGCCTTTTACATGGTACAAACTTTTTCTAAAAGTTCACATATGCCCCAGAAGAGGAATACCACAAAAACTCCTGATTGTCATATTTTTTTAATAAACAATAAAGTGGGCTTATCAGGTGCTTAAAAAAAATGTTGACCATTATTATTTCTTCTTGAATACAATTTATTAAATAAAAGAAAAGGGTCTCAGCTCCCAGAGGCTCAAAGCTACATCCCCACAGTCACTGGATACTTGAGGTAAAGACTCAATAACTCAGTTACTCAGGATATTTCTGGAGCCCCCAGACAATGAGGAGAAAGCAATGAACTGACGCTTCCTGTCCCCCTGGTGTGAACCTCCAGGTGGGGAAGGGACAACACAGGTGAAGGAAGATGCCAGCCAGTGAGTGATCACTATACAGAGGGAAACCAAGGAGGAGTCCTAAGGAAGGCAAGGACCCCTGGGAGGAATCTTCAGAGAGGCAAGTGCAGATCGAGTGACATTTATACCAGTTTCACCGCAGCACCCGGCAGCGGTAGGCTTAGGAGAAGATGAGCTGATCCACAGAGCAGCCCAGGTGAAAGGTCCTCCTGGAGCAGTCCCTCCCTCTGAGCTCCCGGCATGTGGTGACATGCCCAGGGCCACCACAGTAAAGCCCAGCACTGCCAGCAGCTCTCCATCCCTCATCAGTCCCACTCCTGCAAGACACAGGGGTGGTCGCCTGGTGCTCCGCCCCCAGGCTGAGACAGAAAGACCACCTCGCAACAACCAAGTCCAGCCACGGTCAAGGAAGCAAGGACTCTCTCAGCAGTCCTCTCAATGGGTAATTATGTGCTTCAACTCGAAAATAATTACAGCCAAACTGTACAGAGGTTTCAAGAGATTCCCCTCCCCCATCCCAGCCACAGGTCAACTCTCACAAGTTCCTCCCATTTCCCTGCCCAAGTCCCTGGTTCCCATTTACACCCAAGGGCACTGGGATCTTCCTAGACTCTTTCTACTCAGCACTAACAACCCCGTCTCTGCCTTTTCTTCTCACCCTTGGGAGAAAGGAGAGAAAGACGCAATAGTGACTTGTGAAAACTCAGGTCAAAACTCCAGTAGCTAGAGATTCTGATATAACTGATCGGGAGATGAAGCTTTTATTTTCTAGAAGCTTCCAGGTGACTGTATCACGCTGCTGGGGTCAAAACCCCCCTGGGTTACAGGAGGGTAACTGATGGTATCCATCCAATTAAACCAATGCCTGGGGCAGGTGAGAGGCGGGGTTGAGGGGGGAGGAGAATTTAACGTGACCTGTTTTTTTAACAGGCAATCTTTATCTTGTCTCTGGCAAAGAGAAGTCAGTCACATATTGCCCAACACAACAGGGCACATCACAGAATCCAAAGTCTGAGAAATTTGGCTCTTCCTAAAAAAGTTAAACGTAGAGCTATCAGCATAAAATTCAGCAATTCCACTCACAGGTATATACCTAGGAGAAAGGAAAACATACATCCATACAAAAATGGATAAAGAAAATGTGGTGTATACCCATGCAATGGAATATTATTTGGCCCCAAAAAGGGATGAAAAACTAATATATGCTAAAAGATGGAGGAACCCTGAAAATATCATGCTAAGCAAAAGACGCAGGACTCAAAAAGCTATATATGTTATAATTCTTTTTATATGTAATGTCAAGTATTGGATAAATCCACAGGGGTCACTAGGGGAGGGGAAAATGAGGAGTGACTGTTAACGGGTATGGGGTTCCTTTTTGGGTGTGTGATAAAAACCTTCTGGGACAAGATAATGTAGATGGTTACACCACTCTATAAATATACCCCAAATCATCAAATTGTACACTTTAAGTAAGAGAATCATATGGACTGTGAATATACATATCTCAGGAGAGCTACTGGTCCAACGCAGGGCGGGGAGCGGGAGGCAGCCCACGGCAGAAAGCATCTTTACAAGCGTGTTATTCCTAAAGACACATTCCCAGGTCCTGCCTTCAGAGATTCTGATCAGTAAATGGGGTAGAAAGAGGACACACAAGAAATCTCAATTTTCAACAAGGTAAGAGTTCTCTGATCACAAAAGCCTGAAGCATAATGACCTAACACTTCTTTCCAGAATCTCAGAGAAGGATCAATGCAGATTACTTCAGGAGAGGCCTGGGGGGCGGGGGAAGGGCAGGGCCTGGAGCCTTCCACAGGATGCTCTAACCACCTCCCATCCCATGTCCCTCTCCTCCCGGGCGCTCCAAGCCCTTGGTGAAGATAGCACAAAGCATAGCACCCAGCAGCATCTAGCTCCGGGGGCCTCGCTGGGCAGGCTGCACTTCTTTTTGATTCCAGAAATGTTAGCCCAGCGCCCAGGCAATTGGCAGTGAGCTGGAACTCAAACCCAGGAATCCCAACGCCCACGCATTCTCACCTCCAGTTCCCACAAAAGTCTCTTTGTTGGGGTTGGGTGTCTCCCGGAGGGCATGCCTCCCTCCCAGGGCTGGGGAGAGGAGGCGAGGGTGGTGTGTGGAATGGAATCTATGCCACCGACGTGCATTGTCTGCTCGCCAGGTTGCCCAATCCCACCACCCGAGGGGACGGATGGGAAGCGCTCTCCTGGGCTTGGCACGGGGCATCCTGGAGGGAATCGGGGCCTGCCCCTCCCCAGGCCTCGCTGCCTGCATCCTCCCGGTGCAACAGGGCTTGAACAAACAACGGGGCTCTTGTTCAGACACGCGTTTTAGCCAGGGAGGTTACCCTCTAGAAACACTTCTAAATACATACATAGGCCAGTCCATCCTCAGGTCTACATGCTGCCCAGCTTTCAGCACGATGCTGGCCCCCGTGGCATTTCATCTCCCCAGTGGCCCCGGCAACCACCTCTGTCCTCCTTCCTGACCCAGGTGAAGTCTCCTGGGGAACCAGAGGCAGAAGCCACAGGCTCACTAGCCTGAGGCCAAGTGATCACAGTAAGCCAGAGTTCTCCTCCCAAAGCCCCTGCTGCCTTCCCCAGGGAGATCTCTGCCCAAGGTGCCAGGCGGCCCAGGCTGGCAAAGAGGACCATCCCGGCCATGGGGTCACACCCTGAGCCCTCTGGGCAACAGGAGACACTCCTCCGTGGCTTTTCCTACCCTGGAGGAGGGAGGGGGGCCCTGCTTTCTGAACCCCTCAGGAGTCTGAATGCAGGATGGGTACTCCACTAATAAGATCTCTGCCATACCCCCACTTCCAAGAGAGGGAAACTGAGGCCCCAAAGGTGCTGAGAGAAGCCACAGCTCTGGGCCCCTCTGCCTGGCCAGGAGAGATCCAGTACCTGAGGGTTCCTAAGGAAGGCCACAGGAATGCCCACCTTGATGGGGCTTCCAAGAAGGCGAGAGGCAGCTTTGAGCTATAAAAATAGGATGATGTGGGGTGGGAGGTGGGAGGGGGGGTTCATGTTTGGGAGCTCATGTACACCCGTGGCAGATTCATGTCAATGTATGCTAAAACCAATACAGTATTGTAAAGTAAAGTAAAAATAAAAATTAACAGTTAAAAAATACAGGATTCAAGACTGTGACCAAGAGACACAGAACGGTCTCACATTTAAATGCTTGCCTAACATCACTTCTCCCAAGAGGGCTTCAACCACACGTTGTCCCTTTTGGTGCTTTAAACTTCCCACTGGATGAGAAAGGAAGCACTACTCCCATTTTAAAGGTGAGAAACACATTTGAAAATGTGAAAGAACTAGAAGCACCTGTCAAGTTAATTTTTAACATCCTTTCAGAACGTGAGATTGTGCACCTGCTCCCAAATTTAAGGAATTAGGAAGTATGGCTGGGGGGTGGGAAATAAATTTTACCAACCTGAAACTGCTCTGATATTTAATGGCTGTAATTAAAAGTTGTCCTTCAAGCAATGGGCCGAAATAAAAAATAAATCTGTCTAGTTTGAGTTGCCCTGGGGATCTGCAGGAGTCACTAATAAAACACTCCGGCCTCCATTGCTGTGTGTCCGATTCCGTGGAGAAATAACTATTTGTGGACCACGTGCAGGAGTCCTAGGAGGCAGGCAATTGTCTTTATATTATTAACAGTAATGGAAACACACTACTCAGAATAATCATTCCTACATCATGCCAACCTGAACTTTCATTTCACTGTACGAGCTACTGGGCATCAAAGCTAACAAATTCGCAGAAATGCTTGGGGAAGGAAGGAGGGGGAAAGAGAAGAAAGCCCAGCCCCCTACCTACCACCATCCCCTCACCCCATCCATTAGAAAACATATTCCTAAATAAATCATGAGAAAGCCCGATCTACAAAATATTCCATAGCGCTAGGTGAGCTGAAACCCCCAAAACATCATTTAAAAAAAAAAAAAGAATGTTCAGACCTCAATCTCACTGATTCATCTACCCCCACCTCAGTCCAAATTAGATGAAATGCTATCATGCTGCTGTTTTAAAACAGTGTCCGAGAAGGTAGAAAAGGTTACCCACAGCAAGCAAGGACTGCCATCCTCACCATAGCAACGCGCCTATTTATAATATGGTCTACCTGCTTCAAAGGCTTGTACAAGACACTCAAGGCAAGTCTAGTGCTACATCCAAGCCGAAGATGAGCCGGAAACTCTCATGAGCATGTCAATGAAACACTTCCAATTACATTACATGCCACAATTATTAGCATTGACTATAAGTTTTTTTTTTTTTTCCTTTCCTCTGAAAGCAAAAGCAAAGGGGAAAATGAATTAAGACAGATTCTAGGACATAGGAGAAACCCAGCATGTGACTTTCCAAAGTGCTCTGGCTATTTTTTCTTAATGGTTAACCCCAGAGGCAGAGGCAGGAAAGAGGGGTTTCACAGGAGACCCACACCTGGGGGTGCTGATCATCAGCAGGGTCAGGTGCACGCAGACTCACGGGCCCACAAGCAAGGCCTCGACCATGCACCCCACACAGAGAAATTCAGCCCAGACTCAGATCTACACTGGACCTTGGAGGGGAAAAGAGGTTTTTGTTTTAAAGGCAGATATGGGCAACCACATCCAATTACTCACTTGCAAAAGGATTCCAATTCACCCCCAAGGTACATATCTCCAAAGAGGAACCCAGCGATATTCCCAGCAGCAGCCTTCCGTTTCCACGTCAAAGTAGCAACTACACAGCATCCAACCAGGCCCCAGATGCAAATCACAGTGTGGTCACTTACTAGCCATGTATTTGGGGGAAAGTCCCCTAACTTTTTTCAGTTTTCTCATCTGTAAAATGGGGATGATGCACAAAGTTGCCCTGAGCATTCAATTTAAAATTATACTGCACGTTCTAGAAACTGACACATAACAAAAGGTCAACAAACAACATCTATCCTCTTCTCTTCTCGCTACTCATATTAAAGTTCTTCCTGCAGTGATGACTGCCGAGTGAGCAAAGCCTCAGTTCCCATACACGAGAGAACCACGAGAACACCTCAAACGTGTGAGGTATTTACCCTACCCTTATCACACAGCCATCTCATTTCATAGATAGAAAAACTGAGGCAGGACTCACATATGCACCAGTGATAAGGCAAAAGTTCAAACCTGGGGGTGTTGGGGGGAAGTTAAGCAAAATAGAAGGGTGAGTGACTTACAGGAACCACGAGCAGAAGGCAGACAGAAAGAGACCCACACCGTTTCCATTCAGTCAAATGGAAGACAGACAAAAAGAAACCCTTGGACCAAAGTGAGTGGCACTGAAGGCAGGGAGCCACAGTTTCAGACACCCTACTCTGCTAAGCACTTTCTTCTCCCGAAAGACTGTGCAGCCCTACAGAGCAGGGGCTATGCCATTGCTTCCAGGCATCCCTAGAGTAATGGACCCACAGCAGACCCCAGATAAAGAGTCTATTTCTGCTGAATGCATTCAGGGCTGTGGGCATGGGGGGAGCTTCAGCTTCATGATATTTCCCCTGAAGTGTTTCTTGACCAAAATAAAGGCAAAAGCCACAATGTTACTTCATTCTGTTATCACCATAATCCTTGGAAGAATTTTTTTTTCCTTTTTTATTTTTATTTTAATTGGAGGGAAGAATATTTTTTACTATGCTTATTTTACAGGCAGGGAAACTGAGGTTTAGAAAAGTACCAGCTCAAGATCATACAAAGCCTCAAAACAGCAAAGCCAGAATTCAGAGGTGGGGCTGTGTAACTCTAGAGTCAAGCATTTAACCACTGTTATTCTTGATCTTCCTCTTGATGTATCACGAAGAAGAGTTGTTAGTGACAAGCAGATGCCAATAAGTGTTTTCAAAATGGAAACAAAAGAAACGGGCAACTCGAGTTATAACTCCCGGGGCTCACAAAACCCTAGATCAACCACAGCTGAGAGCGCTTCACCTCAGCCTTGCATACCCACTGCAGACATCTTGGGAAAAAAAGAATTCAAAGCATACCTTCAACCACCCATCTCTGCAAGAGAAAGCCCAGAAGCAACACCAGTGACATCAAATGGTCTGGATTTGTTCAGGTTCAGAGTCCCTTGGACTGCAAGGAGATCAAACCAGTCAATCCTGAAGGAAATCAACCCCGAACATTCAATGGAAGGAATGATGCTGAAGCCCAAGCTCCGTAACTTTGGCTACCTGATGCGAAGAGCCGACTCCCTGGAAAAGACCCTGATGCTGGGAAAGATTGAAGACAGGAGGAAAAGGGAACGACAGAGGATGAGATGGTGGGAAGACATCACCGACTCAATGGACATGAGTTTGAGCAAGCTCTCGGAGTTGGTGATGGACAGGGAAGCCTGGCATGCTGCAGTCCATGGGGTCGCAAAGAGTCAGACACGACTGAGCGACTGAACAACGAAGCAAATTCAATTATTCCAAACCAGGAATCAAGCATCACCCAAAGAAAAGGGAGCAGGAGGTCAGGGCAGCACCCACCTGGGTGGAGTTCTTGAACTTGACACCTTCTCAAAATCTTAGTGGTGGGGGAGTGAAGGCCACGTGGAAAAGGCCCTAACACATCCTCTGAAACACAGCCTGAGTACTTCTCCACCAGAGAGAAACATAAGTGCAACAACAGTGACTTCTAAGTGTGCAGGCCGATTATAGCTTTACTTTCAAAAGAGCTTTGATTGATCTTTTTTGATAGACCTGAAATAAATTAAACTAGATTGACTCACTTGAGAATGGACTCTAATCCTTTAGTCAGATCCCGGAGAACTCAAACCAAACCAGCTGTTAATTTAGGCTTTATAAGATAAAGCATGAGAAATCCAAGCTGATGTACCCCAGAGCAAAGCTTACATCATCTCTGTAAGCAATCAACTCACTGCTTCTTTTAGGAACTAATCAGTTCCTGGGTAAGTGGGTGCCAAGCCTGCACTCTCACAGTGAAACTGGCTCAGAGAAAGGAAGAAAGGCGAGAGAGGAAGAAATATCCTGAGAAACACTGGGCTGACTCACTCCTCCACGAGTTCAGAACCAGCCCAAGACATTTCCCTTTGGCTTTCGCCTAGTCATCCATCTCTGGCTTCAGAAACTGCAACGGCTTGACCGGAGGAGCCTCAGCACCAAGAGAGGAAGCCACTAACACTCTTAATATTTCTTTAAAAAAGGGAGGGGGTGCAGAATTACCCAGAAAATATTTCCCACTACTTTTTTATCCCCTAATCTTTGAAGATCATACTGTCCCCTTTATCTTGGCTTCTGGGTGCCTTTGATTTGAATATAGGAATCCCAAGGCTTTCAAGTGGTGGCTGCCCATAGCATTAATAGAGTTACCAAGCACATACATACATATACATACACATACACACACACACACACACACACACACACAGACAACTGCAGGCTTCTTCCGAAGCTATGCTCTACTCACTGACAGGCCGCCCTCCCAACTTTCACCAGCATTTTTTTTGGAAAGGGATTCATGCCTGCATCCCAAGTAAAGATGGAATTCACCTCTATGGGACCCCAACCACAGCATCACCCCAGAAGACTCCAACACAGCCCCTTTCCTTTTGAAAATAAAAAAAGAAGAAGCAAGGCTGCCAGCCTCTTGCTCCTAAACAATGACGTTTCATAGAACACTCTGTTTACCGAACATAAGGGGATCAAGAATTGAAATCCAATTTAAGGAATTATAGTGCCTTCAGACTGTTTTTCTTCAACGATGAAAAAAGACAGGCATGTTGTTTCTGGAATTAAGCCAGAAGAAACTGATCCTTGTAGTAATACAAGAAAAAAAAAAAAGAAAGAAATCAATGTATGTGTTTATGTATGTGGTTGGGGGGAGGGGAACAATTAAAACACAAGTTAAAACCTGAGCAGCAAAATGAATTTGTCTCCTGCTATAGAATGATCCTGAAGCTGATTTCAAAGCCCTCTTTTAAATACCTATTTGACAAGGAGAACACAGTTCATCTCTTGATACTTCTGAGAAGCAGAAACAATGTAACCAGAAAAGATGGCATGAAAATCCACCAAGATGCCTGTCCACTCACCTTCATTAGTAGCAAAATGGACTGGTACCTCAGCAAGAGTTAGAACCTGGTAGGCAGACAGACATCACCCCCTTTAAGTAAAAGTAACCACTGCAGATCCATACTCAGAACTGGCCACTGTATGCATGTTTTCCTATTTAACCTTCTGAGATCCCTTTTGTTCCTGTTTTATAGATAAAAGTGCTGTGCTGTGGTTAGGGAGGTTCCAGAACTGGCCAAGACCCTACATGCACTAAATGGGTGTGATTTGAGATCCCAGCTGTGTCTAACTTGAGAGCCAGAGCCCTCATCCGTCATCCTAGAATGTCTTCTTTTTACAGCAAAAATTGCTGAACTCCTGTTAAAAAGGCACTTTCACAGCTTCCCACCACTGTGCACATCCTGTGGAGGCATTACACAGATGAGCAAACTGAGACCCAGAGAAGAAAGCTCTGCACAGCCAGGCAATGCGGTGTCTTTAAACCTAGCTGTGTTCTGAGCTCCTGGACCCCTCACTCTAATTATGAAGCTGCACCCTCAGCCTTAATTAATTCTTCCCTACTGCCTTCCCAAAGACAAAGTCCTCCCTAGAGGAAAATGCCTTGCCTCACCAAGTGCTGCCTGGGGAAAGAGTTTTACGATTGGTGTTAATTTGGGGGGAGGGGGGCAGAGAAAGGAGGCAAAACTATTAGATGAAGTAAATTAAGACATTTCTGAGAGGTATGGAATAAATCATCACTTAGGGGCACTGACCAATTAAAAAGGTCCAGCATTGCTCTGGATAAACGCTATAGCATCAGCCAGGATGCTACCAACGACAGAGGAAGGAGGCAGGAGAAAATGCAAGCACCTCTGCAGCCCAAGGCCACTGACCAGCTACAAAGGTCTGGCCAACGCCAACAAAAATTCCATACCTTTCTAATGAACAAATCTGCTCAATACAAGTCTTTTTTTTTTTTTTTTCAAGGGAGGTGGGAGGGCCAGAGAGCGTAAACACACTCATCCATTGTTTTACACCTCCCAAAGCCAAAACAAAGTCCACTGACTGATTTCTGACTTCTCATATTTCACTCTCTTTTCATTTTGGCCTCTGAAAAAGCTCGAGAGAGAGAGCCATGAGAACAGACCAGTCTCCCAGACCTGCGTGTCAATTTGACCTCCTGCAAACCAGGGAGGTTTGAATTGGACCTTCCGGAACCAGGAGGTGTTAGAAACAATGGCTGCTGTCAAGTCAATTGGAAGAACCAATGTCATTTCTTAACCTCCATTGAGAATAAATCATTCCAGACAAGCTCCCGACTGTATCACTTTTGCCCAAGTGGAAGTGTGAACAGACCTGAGTTCCTCATCCACTAGCAGATTCTGTGACCAGGAGAAGTTCCAGCCAGGGGACCTGTGTTGTGGGCAGGGACTAAACTGCAGAGACGCTACCCGCTTCCCCCATGGGTGCTGGCACCCCGTCCCGGAGCAGCTGGCTTCCAATCACAGGCTTTTTAGGCCTCTTGCCCTCGGTAACCCACTAGGGCCGCTCGTCTCTGAGGCAAAGTGCAGGAGGAGGGGGCTGTTACACGCTTATTACAAATCCAGACCAACAACAGCCTGACCACAGCAGCCCTAGGAAACTCCCTTATAAAGAAAGAAAGAAGTAAGAGTTATTGGGTTCACAAGCCAGGAGCCAGCCCCTCTGCCTTTCAAGGCCGCAAAAGGATGCCTTTTAAAATCTATTTTCTTTAATGAAGTTCGAGGCAATAGACATTTGCCCAAAGAAGAGAGCAGGCCCTACGACTTAAAGGCCACAAATTCCTGTCTTGCTGTCACTAATTTCATGCCCATCAGAAGCTGAATAATTTGAAGTCCAGTCTCCCGATTGGTTTTTTGTCTGCCCTCCCCAGGGAGATAAATTATGTCACAAAACAGACTCTTCCACCCTAGGGCTCTTCAAAAGGTACTCTGGCCTCCTGACTCGACCCACTCTCTTACGGGAGAAGTCACTCAGAGCCAGATTCTTTTGTCGGCAAGAGGGGAAGAAAAAGCAGAAAAAGGTGTGTGACACAATTCATCACCAACTTGTCACCTCGGCAAGAGTGTTAACAGCAGTGTGGCCAGGGTGATCCACTGTCCCCATCTGCCTGGGGCCGATGGGTTTCCTGGGACACCCAACTGGTAACAGTAATCACACCACGTAACCATTCTCGTGGACCAAGCGCTGGACTAAATCTCCTCGCAGCATCTCACAAAAACCTACACAGCAGGCAAGCCCTCTTATGAAACCCATTTTCCACAGACGTGAAAACTGAGGCACAGAGCCATGAAGCCATCTGCCAATTTAAAACTTTTCGGCTTTATGTAAAATAACAAAATCAAGAAACAGAAAATGGTGGAAATCAAATGCTGGGATAAAGAAAAGTTCATACACGATGGGAAATTCTGACCTGGAAACTCGTTAATGAGGAAAAAAATATTTCCTGCCAAAGGAGACGAGAGGAGAGAGCAAGGGAATCGGAGGAAATTCAGAGAACAGGAAGATCAATCACAAGTTGGTCTAGATGTTTCCAAAATAGTCCTTAGAGGCATTACATAACTAACACAGAAAGAGAGAGGAGAAGCCCCAGGTGGGGAGCCTGTGACCAGGACGGGAACAATGGCTCTGTAGCCACTTGCCAGGGCACTGGGGCTCCAGGAGAGATCTTCAATCTCAATATTCCTGGAGAAGGCCATGCCCAGGCTCCCTGTCCTCAGACTCCCGCAACCCAGAAGCCCTGGTACCTCTGGTTCCCAAGCAGCCAAGCTGACGCGCCGTGAGGGCAACTAGAAACCACAAACCATGGAGGGAACCAGAAGTCGGTCGAAAGATAAAAATCCACTCTCACGGAAAAAGCAACGATAACAGAACCACGGAGGCCGAAATCAAAACCATATCTGCTTTGCATGGGGCATGTGGTTTTGTGTGTGTGCTTTCTACATGTCAGCTCATCCGTTCCCCGTCACGTGCAAGTCACTGTCGGGCTCCTGTAACTGCTATGCAAAACCAGGGACCCGGAGAGAAGCCTTTGGGCCAAAAATTCCAATAAGAGCAGAGGAAGAAAACACTAGATAACTCTATTTTTTTTTTTTTTTTTAAAAAGAAACCTGCCTGATGGTCCAGTGGTTAGGACTCCACACCCCCAATGCAGGGGTCCTAGGTTCGATCCCTGGTCAGGGAACTAGAACCCACAGGCTGCAACTAAGACCCAGTGTAGCTAAATAATAAATAAATAACTTTTTTCAAAAACAGCTGTGGAGGCAGGACACCCACATCAGGCTACAAGGAGGATTTTGGTGCTTTTCCTACACTCTCCTCAAATGACAAAATCATAGCAGGAGTGACGTGCTTCTGTGGAAATGATTAAGTATATTCAGATTTATTTTTTGATGAAGATAAACTGGCAAATGTAACCCAACTAAAAAGCCACCAGAGTGAAACACAGCATTTTTTGTTGTTGTTGTTGCCTTTTTTTGGTGGGGGAGGGGGGGCAGGGGACCCCCTCCAAGGAAAAAGGGTCTACCATGTGACTGAAGCTTTTTCTTCTAGAAATCAGACCCTGAGTGCCAATCCTTCAGACACAAACGGCTTCACACATCAGGTTTTCGGTGGGGGGACATTTGTCATCTGCTTTCACTCACCAGTGTGAAAATGTGACAAGTGACAAGTTTTTTAAAGACACAAAGCAAAATCGGGTGCACAAACCACACTGGTGGTTTGCTAAACACATCCTCTTGAGCTTGGGGTCATTTTAGAACATTCCTTTAAGTTCTCTTTCACAAAAAAAAAAAAAAAATTGCCTGCCTATGTTGGGTCAGTGAGGGTTTTTGGTTTTTTTTTTTAATTAACAGGAAAATTCTTGGCTTCTGCAGCAATGGTTAAGAAATAAATGCTGCTGGATTCCAAAATAAAAACTAAGTGACTGGAGACCAAGAGGAGAGAAGAAGCGAGATTTGCTTTCGATTTTAAGGATAGGAACCAAACGAAGAACTCTCTAAATCCGGAAACATCTCCTGAATTGTCTTATAGACTGCATACATCAATTAATCTCTTACGGAGAAGTTGATGGCATAAGTTAATTTTTTAATTCTACAGAAAATAATTTTAACCTAAAGAGTTGATATTATCTATTTCATTTTTGTACCATATTTTAAGTATTCCTAGGTCTTTTACTATATAATTACATCTTAGGATCTAATCAAAATGGCAAAAATGCCCCTTTGCGCACATGACTGCCAGATTTCAGCTCCATTCTGTTCAGAAAGGGACAACTTAGTCAAGAAAGCAACCCTCCAGGATCCTGAAAAGACTTACCCCTAACACGAACAGGCCATTCTACCCACTCGGTAGATGCTTTCTTTTCTTTAAGAGTCTATTTTCCAAAAACCCCCTGATTCATTGCCTGCCCAGTGTACACTGTCTATACCCAACCCTCAGGAGTATAAATCTTGAAAGCACTTTCGAGCCAAAGCAGACAGAGGCCCCCATAAAACTCACGGAATGCAAGGGATGCTCCTTCTTTCAGTGCAAAGAAACTTCGTTGAGATTCAGAAGCCCATCTTGATGTTTCTCCCAAATTCATTTAGCTACATGACTTATTCTGAAATGACTGGGAGGTCTACCCACAGGCAGGCCAACCTGACGGCTTCACTGTGCTGGTGGGTTTTGGTGGAGATGACAGTTTAAATTATCTCCAAGTGTTCTGCCTAAGTTCTACTGCTTAACTAGTTCAGAACATTCAGATTCAGTATTGGGCCATACTGGTAAAGTCTTAATTTTTTATCATCATCCTGAGATTGGTTCTTCAATGGAGTTGAAGAAAGGAAGCAAAATCGTAATAAATTTGCCTCTGGGAAAAAAAAAAGGTTGCCTGGAATGGACACTCAATGTATATACCACAACCATATACAATGACCTGTACCCCAATTACAGAAAAGAAAAAAAAAAAAAACCTCCTAGGGCTTTAACCTTCATCTACACCAGCACTCCCAATGGTTAGATTTATGGGCTGGGGGCAGGAGTGCACACCCATGAATTTCTTGGCGGTTCACTGCCAAGCTCCTTACACACTCCAGTCTTTCAAATGCTCCTTTCAACAAGCCAAGAGTCCAAGTCCAGTCTACTCCACAAAAGAAAAGAAAGAAGAAAAGCCAAAACCAAAAGAGAAAAACCAAACAATAACAGACTCAATGGGAGGCTTTACCAACTCCTCCCAAAATAAAAGGAGGCTAACTAGAGTCTTCTAAGAACACCCTGGACCAAACCAACACGGGGTGGGGGCGGCGGGGGGTGGGGGCGTGGACATCAGAAATCCAGAATACAAAGTCCTTATAGATCCTAATGAGTCTGACTTGTGGGAACACCAGTCTTTAGCTCTAAATTCGACTTTACTAAAGCCCAGTGGTGAATACCTCACCAGTAGATACTGAGCACCCCCAACACACAAAGCTGGGTTACCACTCAAGAACTATTTTAAAATAATAGAAAAGTTTAAACAGACAAGCCCTTCCAAACTCTCTTCCAGATATGCACCCTATATGCATTTCAGAATAATCACGCCCTCTTCACCGCTTTCCAGTAGAGAATCAAATGCCCCAAGGTTATCAGTTTAAACTTAGCTGTTCTTTTTCCTCTCTTTCTCTCTCGCTCTCTTTTCCTCTCTTAAATCATCACCCAAGAACTAGAAAGAGCATTTTCTAGGCTTCCTACTACAAGGCTTGGAGAAACCCACAAGGATGTTGGGGAGCTGGAAACACAGAAGAGGAACCTCAGATTTCCTTTCTATTTTGGACTGTCAGCAGCATTTAGGAAAAACACCTCCTCTCGTTTCCGCTTCACACGTTTTCCTTATTGGTTCATTTACACAGCGCTGCTCTGCGGACAGCAGTTAGTACATTGTTCTGTCATTTCTGCCTTTCTCCGCCATTAGTGCAGGCTGCTGAGACGACACCCCAGCTGCCTCCCCAAGCAGCCAGCAGCATCCGCACATCCCTTCCCTCCAAGCGGTCCCCCGGTTGACTAATGCTCACCCACACTCATACATCATTCCCAAATTGGTCCAAATGAATTAAACACAGCTCTGCTTAACATTACGAGATTTAAATGGATTTTCTCTCTACAGGTCTGCCCCATAATTGGGTTTATCCATCTTGTTGAAGTACAGTTTACACTTGCTAACATCACGCCAATTCAAGCTACATTTTCTGCTCCAGTGGCAGGAGCAAGGCAGATTTGTCATCGGATCATAACAGGTAATTCAAACAACAATTAGTTTGATGACGGCCCGTATGTCAATGTCTGCTCCCAGCAGCCCGACGCACACTCTCAGCTCTCTGTTCCTCAAGATGAATTGTCTTCACAATTCTTCAATTTCAATCATCAGCAATGCTTACTGAATGAACTTAAAAACTATTGACACAAGACCATCTTCCCTACAGGGTAGCCTCACCAAAGCCCTAGTCACCTTCCTGCCCCGCCAAGAACGGGCTACTACCACACACACATTCATTTTCAAGCCTTGAACAATTTCTGACTGTCAACCACAGTTCTTTATTATTCCAGCGTCACATCGAAACCTCAAAATTCAGGGAGGCACAAGGTTTGGGAATAGAAAGGAACAAATTTGCTCGTGCAAGCTCGTGTATCTACAAGAAGGAAAATGCTTGTTGAATGATTTTTTTGTTGTTGTTAAGTCCCCAGCAAGAATCCATAACAACTGTCAAAGTCTGAGAAAATGTTATAATCCAGTGGATAACACTACTTTGTCATTAAAAATACTGATAATAAGTTAACTAAACGCCAAGCATCTTGAAAATTAGAAGACAATCACATACATATAAACCAGTCCAACCATGCTTACGCATTGTTTCAGCAATGCCACAGTCATTAAGACAGGGTCCAAATTCATGTGCTGAAGGAGAACTGAAATCAAAACGAGAGATACCTGAGAAAGAAACTCAAGTTTACATAGTGACTGAAGGCCTATCTCAAATTATTTGGATGAGTACTAAAAAATATACATATTGGCCTCTCATGTTGTGAAACAGGCTGTTTTGGGAAAAAATACCACCTTATATACTCTGTCGCCTTTCTGCCCACAGTATACAGTATGTAAACACATTCACTCCCCTGCCGTACACCTACTATGGCCCAGGCATTCCTGCACAGCACTCTAAGGAGACAACGAGAAGACAGAACCTCAGAAAAATGTTACAAGGACAAGGCAGGATTTTCAAGTGACATAAGAGAAATGTAAACAGCAACCAACAGGAGTCATAAATCTTTGTTACCCAGCAAAGATAGTCCACGTTATCAAATTTATCATGTGTGATATTCTTGACAGGAAATAAAAAACATACAATGCATGCCGGAATAAGGCAGATTCGAAATCTATAAACGAGTACTTCACATAGTTCTCAGTTAAAAACAGCTGCTTGTATGTATCAGTCCGTGTGCCACTGCCCTGCCCACCTCATCACAGACCTGATGGTACTTCATCTCCCCACCACCTTCTGAAAACAGGCACCATTATTAACAGCATCATCCCCATTTTGCAGATTAGGAAATGGAGGTCTGGCAGAAACTGGATCTGAACCCAGGTTATCTGACTCCAGAAGCATGAGCTGAACACACTTGTACCTGTTCCTTTAACAGGCAAAGCAATTTCCCACAGCCTTAATGGCAGGGTGCTCACTCTACGCCGATAAACTGAGCTCCGTGGTTCTCAACCAGGTGCAATCTGGGCCCCCAGGGGACATTTGGCAAGATCTACAGACATTTTTGGCCGCAGCGTTTTTGTTGGGTGCTAGTGGCACGCAGAGAGTAGAGGCCAGGGCCAATGCTAAGCAAACATCCTGGCATGCACAGGACAGTCTCCTGTGCAACAAAGAATCATCCAGTCCAAAATGTCAATAGAGTGTTGTGGTGGAGAAGCCTGCACTAAGGCGTCATATCTCATCCAGCCCACAAGGACATGCCAATATCCGGCCTGGGCCTCAATCAGCATAGAAGCTGGTGCAACGAAGTGTCTTTCTGGCTGGCACCTCAAAACACTGTTTTGTGAAGATGGTTCAGAGAGTCCACAAATATTCAGTTCTCATGTTTCATTTAGTACCTTTGCCTACTTTTAGGCTTTACATATTTTTAAAGTCTCACTGTATTATTCATTAAAACATTAACCTGCCAACCCCCCCCACCCCCCCGCCCCACAAAGGTTTTGGCAGAACCTTCAGGAAGAATGGCCTTCCATTTCTGTTTAACAGAAGAGTATCCTGAGATTCCAAGGGAAATGATTCAAAAAAAAAAAAAAAAATTGCAGCCACTTATCAGTTTGACCAGGATGTGATACCACGCAACCAAACCCAATTCCAGAAACAAATTAAGTGCTAAGCTTGATAAGCCTGCAAATGTCAACCATAACCCACTTAAAAATGTCTGTGCTTAGCTAAACGGCCCCACGATTTTCAGGGGCTTTATAAAAAGCAAATACTATTATTAAGTGCAACTTATAAAATGAAGTTACTAGGAATTCCCTGGCAGTCCAATGGTTAGGACTCAGGGCTTTCACTACTAGAGCCCTGAGTCCAATCCCTGTTCAGGGAACTAAGATCCCACAAACTGCTTAGGAGTTTGGGATTGACATGTACACACTGCTATATTCAAAAGACATAACCAACAAGGTCCTACTGTATAGCACTATGAACGCCACTCAATATTCTACAATAACCGGAATGGAAAAAGAATTTGAAAAAGCATAGATACATGCACTTTGCTGTACGCCTGAAACTAACACAACATTGTTTGTCAACTATGCTCTAATATAAAATTGTAAATAAATAAAGGGCTGCAAAAAAATTTTAATAAAATGAAGTTACTAAGACAATGCAACCAGCTGACTGCCACAGACCAGACCTTTACACCTACTGGCTATGGTCCAAAAGGGGGACACATATGGCTGATCAAAGTTGTTTCCATCCTTTCTGGGTGCTCTAGTCAAAAACAAACAAACAGACCTTCTCTCTGTATCCTCATCAGCCCTCTTAGAGGCCATGCAGGCTGGGCCCCAAATGCCTTAATATGGTGGAGAATGAACAGATACAAATATCTCAACTCGTACAAATACAGTGATGCAATTAGAACAGATAGAAGTTAAAAACCAGAAAGTAAAAACTGGACTGTTTTCTTTTATCTGGCCAATGTAATGCAACTGCTCTTGGCTCAGACAAGAGGATAACTTCTCCTTGAAAGATAGATATTAAGCCGAGTTGGACCCCTGGATTCCTGTTCTCAGCCCTGTTTCTACCAAGCAGCGGGAGCTCGGACAAACCAATTCACCCCTTTGTGCCTCAGTTTCCTTGTCTTTCAAAGTAGACTCTGCCTTTACTCCCCTCCCAAGAGTGCTCTAGGACCCAAGACTGTTAGCCCCTCTTGAGAGTGCGTCAGAAATGCAGAATCCCAGGCCCCACCCCCGAACAACTGATTCCACATCTGCCTTTTCACAGCAAGGGAAGTCTGAGCAGCACTTAAGACTGCCAGGCCCCTCAGCTTCAGGCTCCCATAGGCCCTCACACAGCAACAGCAGAGTCCCTCCTTCTCTCACTGGCACTGAATAACTCAAAGGACAATAACCATCACCGAGATTACCTGGTAAAGAAACGCTCTCAAAAGAGAAGACTCCCACCACTGAACGGACATCCTTTTAGAACTCTGAACCCAGTCTCTTCTCCCCCAGGGAAAGAGTCAAGCTAAAATAAGCCAACGAACAAACAAGAGATTTTACAGTAGTTGTTCTCATGTAACAACATGCATCAGAATCACCCAAAGAGCAGGCTGGGATACAGATTTCGGCATCCCCCTTGGCGGGGACATTGTCTTTAACACTCCCCTGGGGACTGTGATGTGAAACCAGAGTTGGAAATGCTGCCCTTGCTCAGTGGGTCTCAAAGTGCTATCATCAGAGAAGGGACATCAATCTTACCTGAAAATCTACTAAAGCTGCAAATGTCAGGACCTACCTAGACCTACAGAACCTGAAACTCTGGCGGGGCCACAATCTGGGTCTCAACAAACCCCCCTGGCACTTCCCAGGTGATGCTTGCTCCAATATGTGAAACAGAGACCATTCGTGATGATTGAGGACCTCAAAGGGGTTGAAACCCAGGATTCTGTATTTCGGAGCCCCTCCCAGATGGTTCCTCTGTATACGCTCAGAGAGCCGGTTCGTCACCACCGCTTTAGGAACCCCAGAGCCCACTGGGCATTATATTCTGAGCAGAGAGAAGTCAGCACAAGGTTGTGCGGTACAGGCTCTCTCCAGTCTGACTGCCCAGGTTTGAATCCTAATTCCCTGACTATCTATGGGCAAAACATCTCTGGCATCTGAATCTACATTTCCTGATTCACAAAACGGGGATAATGGTGGTAAAGAGTAGCTACACCATTTGGGTTTCCTTCTGTGTCATTATGAAGAATCAATAAATAATTCGCATCCAGCACTTAACACCAGACCCAACGCGTCGGGAGAATTCAATAAGCAGAAGCTGCTATTACTATCAGCAGTTGCTACTGCCTCTCATCCCTAAGACCAAGCACATCACTGCCCAAGCTGCTCTATCACAAACAAAAGAAATGCCTCTTCAAGAGCCATGCAAAAGTATCTAGTTCTCCTCGAATAATCAGGGGGGAAAAAAGGCCTCAAAAGCTCATCAGAACCCAAGGGCAGTCTAGTTTCTCACTCAAAACGAGAAAAAGTTACCCATCAAATACTCGGCCAGCCGTCAATTTTTACTTGGCAAGAGAAAATGACTGGGCAGCAGATAAGTGATCAATTGACTGATTCAGAAGCCTCTGGGGCAGCAATTCCAAACTCAGAACCCTGATTAAAAATGTAAATCTTTGGACCAAGTGGGGTGCTTATAAATCAGTATCCAAATCATCACTAGAATTGAAGCTCCCAGATGAACTCCCCGTGAGCCTGGCACACACATAATTCACAATAAATATTTCTGAATGAATGAACAAGCCTTCTGAGGTGTGGACTTCAATTAGACAATTAGGCTAAAATGCACCACACAGCAAATGAATGAATCTTTTGAATAAGTTAAACCGGTAGCCAGAGGCCTTGTCAAATTACTCTAGTGAAATGGCATCTAGGTCTGTCTCTCTCTCTCTTTCACATACATAAACACACACAAACCGCACTCCTTGTGGAAAGTGGACATGAAGTCTCACAGCCAGTCTGGTGACGGGACTAAAGAACTGGACCAAGAACTGAAGCTGCTTCTTGGGGTTCTTCCTCTTAGCCCAGATTTGCTCCTCAGGGAAGACAGCAAATCCTCAAGAAACCTGAAAGGCCAGGAAACTTGTGGAGCAAGGGAGGGCCTCGAACACAAGAGATGACCGCTTGAAACATGAATTGGGGAAAGGCCAAGCCCTCTCAAACATCCCACCCAAACCCACTGGTACAATTCACTGACCGTTTTTATCACAAACACCAACGACCCCAGTAGTGGAGGAAAGAGATGGACTCTGAGCCACAGCACCTCAGGAATCTTAACAATGTTAAGACTCAGACAAGACTCTGCGTCAAGTTCACATTCAAGACTAAAGGACCAAAAGGGAACAAGGACACTCTCCAACTTGTGTCCTTTTTCTCACTGGCTCCACAAAGCACCCAGGCTCCGAAGGAGAGTCCCTGGGCCATACTGAATCATGGCAGATGAGTTCCATGACCAAGCAGAAGGGAATGGGCTGGTGGAACTCGGATGGAAGCCTGCAAGTCTGAGGATGAAAGGGAAAGCAACACCCACTGCAGAGTTTCCACCGCTCAGCTGTGTAAACAAATAAAACGGCCCATTTCTTCTGGATCCTCTCCTAGTTGTCTTTGTGCATGCACACAGACACACACACACACAAACCACTTCACATCTGAAAAGAAAAACAACCAAGAAAGGTCTACACAGTTTGTTTTTGCTGCGTGTGGAGTTTTTTTTTCCTAAATCACATCTGACTTGGTGTTAAAACATCAACCTTTGGCCAAAATACTCTTAAAACAAAGGCTTAATTGGTTCTGAAGTCGCCCTTTTGAAAAACAAGGGAAGTGTCTTCTGTGGGTCCTGACCTTGATTCCAACACTGCTCATGGGGTTGGAAGGAGTGTGGGAAGAGCTCTCTCTGGGGAGGCAGAGGAGATAGTGCCTAAACAGTTATCCCAGTCAACTACAGGGTATGCCTGGGAGGCACTGGAAAGGTGGACCCCTGGGTCCACCTCTGCGCTCAGCCTGCATGTTCTCTTCCAGGTTAATAGAGGCAGTGGGAGGAGTTCCGAGGAGCTGGGGCCACTGGAGCTTGGGCAAACTGGCCTCTGACCCCACTGAGATCTTTTTACTGCTCCCCTTCCTATGTATCACTCACATACCCAACCACTACTATGTTGGCACATTTCAAATAGCATCACTTGAAATCCAGAGTTCAAGTCTCTCTTAAAAGGGCAATGCAAGCGAAACACGTATGACTCTACCGTCTACTCCTGAGTCTGAACAACAGAGCCTAACACATACAGTCCTCCGAAAGATGCAGGTGAGAAAGAAACTAGGGCCTTCTATTCGTAACAGCGGGACACAGGAACAAATATCCATTAGGAACCCAAATATCCTAAAGCACAGAAAGGACACATACATCATGGAACATTAAGTGATAATTTAAAAGTAAAAAAAAAAAAGGGCAAATTCTTCCTACAGGAAATAACAGGGATGAAACCCACACATAATGCTGAGCAGAGCCAGACATGAGACTGTATTCTACACAATCCCATTTCTAAGACGCTAAAAAGGCAGGCAAAACTAATCCATGGTGATAGATGAAACTAATCCATAGCAAAAAGTTTTGCCAGCAGTGGGGGGAAACTCTGAATAAGCAAGACTGCAGGGGAGTTGGTAATACTCTTTTGCAGGGCCCAACAAACTACAGCCTATGGGTCGAGTCTAGCCACTGTTTTTATAAATAAAGCTTTATTGAGACCCAGCTACATCTACACCTATTCCCTTAGGTATTGTTTTTGGCTGTTTTCACACACAATAGTAGAGTTGAGACGCTGCCACAGAGATTGTTTGGCCTACAAAGCCTAAAATATTTACTGTCTGGCCCTTTATGGAAAAAGCATTCCACCCCATTCTACCTATTGAGCTGGGGGATGGTTTCATGGATGATCACAGAAGTAAGAATAAGAAGTTCATCCACCTCTCCACTAAAAATCTGTGCACTGTGCTGTACTTCAATAAAACTCTCTACAAGTCCAGAGAATTAAATATCTATGTCTTTTTTTTTGAAGGCCTTTGAATTTGTATTTCAATTATACTTGTGTTAACCATTTAGGATGAATACGGCTTCTGTGCTGCTCTTGTCTTTTCAAACTGAGAGGAGCTAGGAGATTCTCAAGAGTGGGGAAGCTTCCAACACATCACGTGATATTGTGTCCAGATCTCTTAGAAGAATGACGCCTTCACAGGATCACTCAGTAATTGTTGTTTGGTCACTGAGTCACGTCCGACTCTGCGACCCCACAGCCTGCGGTGTGCCAGGCTCCTCTGTCCTCCACCACCTCCTGGAGTTTGCTCGAATTCATGTCCATTGCACAGAATCACTCAGAAGCCATTCATATAAGCGCTGCACTTGGCCAAGTCCTGAGATTACAGGAGGGACGGGAAGGGAAAGGAGTGGGAATCTCATGTGATACGTGGTGTCATGCTACTCGAGGTTATTTTAGGGTATAGCTTAGGAGAGCAACCAGCTCAGCTCAGATTGAAATACAGCATGTATTAAGGCTAAACAGTCTTATATTTCCAGAGAAGAAAATTCTGCCCTGACAAGCACGTCGCATGTAAGCCTTAGTGGAGAATGGGGGATAGGGAAGACATCCGCTCCACTCTGCACCAAAGAAGGGTCATCCTCTTGTTCCACCACGACTGGCTACTTGGCTGCCATGTGCCTGGGGGACAATTTTACTGTGTCTGAGGTTTCCTCTTTCTTTCCCTTTGCTTCTTTTGTTTTGGTTTGCCATTTAGCCTTTGATGATCAAACTACAATCACAGCTAGACGCCTCTTGGCTTCCCCTTGTCCTGGTCCAGCAGAGACTGGGGGAGAATGAATA
This sequence comes from Ovis aries, assembly GCF_016772045.2. Taxonomy (NCBI): domain Eukaryota; kingdom Metazoa; phylum Chordata; class Mammalia; order Artiodactyla; family Bovidae; genus Ovis; species Ovis aries. The sequence goes on along the minus strand of NC_056075.1, from coordinate 33,017,954 downwards.
TGCAAAGGCATGGCGGTGCTGGGTCTCTCATAAAACGTGTCTCTGTGTGCCCACATGGGCATCAGGCCTCGGCAGGGAAGAACAATACTACCTGTTCACGGAGGAATAGCAATGGTTTCAGTCCTCCAAACAATGAGCTCTGTAATTTACTCCATCTTCCTCCTGAGAACGCGCTTCACATGGCCCGCACCGTGCCAGGTGGTTTGGAGAAAGATGAACTGCCCGGTCTAACAAGGGACGCTTCAGCAACGGGTGTAAAGACACAACAGCTGCTCTGGTCTCGGCTCGTCTCCCAGTGACATGGCCCCAGCCAGCCTTTCCACATCAAGATAAGGGTCATGATGCTATCCAACCTCGACAACTCCCACACCCTGGGCAGCAGGACTTCCCAGCACGCTACTGAGATGTCGTGGGCCTCAGGACACTGTTCCTCATCCATTTACCATGGGTTAGGGTTTGGGTTTGTTCTCCATCCAAGCCCTGAGCCTGTACCTTTTTCCGGGAGCAAAATTCACTGTGCTGTTCATCAAAAGGAAAAAGGGTCCCCCAGGGAGAGGACCAGCAAGAACAGCAGCCTTGGAAGCCTCTAGGGGTGGAGGGCCACTATCAAAGAGCTGCACTTCCCCCTAAAATACACACATAGGTCAGCAGCACAACTGCAGAAGGAATCAAAATATTTTTAACGTAAGCTACTGTCACCTTGAAATGAGTACACAATATTAGAGCCCCAACCGAATAACCGTGTCTGCCGAGCCCAACTTTTCACTGACGGAATAATTCACAACGGACCTGGGGCCAAGGGCTACTGGAAAGTCTTCTCCAGGCAGTTATAGATTTGAAACAGCACAGCTACAAAGACACGGTGTGGCTGTGGACCACATACACACACACAAGTTATCTATCTGCACACGCAAGGGAAGAATGGAAATGCTATCACCAAGCGACACCAACTTCCACGGAGAGACGACCCCAAGGCCAGACTTGAACACTCCCAGGAGTTTCAAACACCTGCCCTCGAAGGGTTAACGCAGAAGCGGAAGGGCTCAAGAAGTTTCGGCACCGTCAGTTACACCCATCCATCCATCCATCCTGGCCAGGGCCAGGCAGACAGACGAAAATCGTGTTAGTCTGGTCTCCCTCCACTACTGCACTCTGTTGGCATCAGTTCAGCTCTGAGTCTATATTAGTCCGTGATTTGTTTAGCCTTTGGATTTAAGAGAATGGAAGTACTACGTGAGCAGGAAACAGGACACTCAGCAGAAGCTCCGTCGCCTTTCCCTCCCAGCACTTCCAGTGTCATATATCAACAAGTCCGAGAGAAATCAACATTTCAGAACAATCAGGTCAAAAGTGATATTCTTAGCACCACTTAACATGATTTTGAGCCACCGGAAACAACTCTCTGGCTGTCACACAGCCTCTTCTCCCATCTCATCCCCCTTAATTCTTCCCGTTCACACTGTCACCTCATTTGACTCCCAATTTAAGACCCCTCCTGAAGCAAAAAACAGTAGCCAAACTGGCGTCCGTGTGCCCATCGTGCCTGATCAAGATGCTCTTGACAAAAAAAAAAAAAAAACACATCGGTTTCTCCTGCTTTCTCTATCTTTAAATCATTTTAGCAGCTTTCCTTCTGCCTTGTTTCTTCTTTGCTCCCCACCTCCCCCAAAGAATCAACCACCACCACCACCACCACCATCATCCCCACCATCATCATCATCCCCACCATCATTATCATCACCTCGGCTGGGGAAAGGGTGGAGGATAACAGACACAAGAGACCTACATATTAACAAATCAGACTTTCAGGATCTCTTGCATGTCCTACCTGAATTGCAATCTGGTGTTCAATCGTTTTGTACGCAGAGTAATGTGTGCTCCCGGACTGAAAATGGAGCTGTAGAAAGAAACCAAATCAAAGCGTTCTGCTTATGTCACAAACTACAAGAAAACATCTTAAGCAGTTTATGAATAGCAGACAAACCTTCCTAGATTGAACTGCAGCCTTGGCATTCAATCAAGACCTGTGTATTTTTATTTGTTGCTATAAATAAGATGCTCATAATAATCTAAAGTTTAAAAGAAAAAAAAAAAAAGCACCTATTCAATAAGCAAAAGGGAGGGAGGTGGAGGGGGCCAGGAGTGAGGATCAATGACATGAAAAGGAAAGACGGATGCCCATTAAGACATAAAGGAAGCCAGTGTGCTGAGCAAGATGCTGCAGAAAAATTAACTGTGTGCTGCAAAAATCATCAGAATTGCGACACGTAGGCGAGAGGGAAAGACTGGGAGAGAGAGGATGTGAGAAGCCACAAGACTGCAAAGGTACAAGCCCCTCCCCCACCGCTCCCCCTGCCAGAGTTTGAATAACTGGGCTCTCACCCTCAAACAGAATTCTATTTTGGGGAAAACAAATGTGGCAGGCAGAGAATTCAGGGGCCACCCGATGCCTTATACATTCTTTCACAATGACTAAGCTATCAGTCCCAGGACAGCTCAGGACAGCTCTTGCAACCCGCACGCACTCTAGGAATCCACACTTCCCCAAAGAGGGAGCCAACCAGTGCCCAAGAGCCACTGAAAGTTCTGAAGACCACCTATTCGGGAGCCCAAGGGTAAAGGTATGCCCTGGGTTCACCCAGACTTGGCCCCCCCACCGCCCCCTGCCACAGCAGAAGGCTAAAGTCTCTTCTGGGCCTTTCCCCTTGAAGACCTATAGATCCCCCATCAAAGAAGTGGGTAGCCCCAAATAAAAAGGAATACCAAGATGGCTCTCCAAATTTTTCTTTTCCCCAATAATACTTGTTAATCTTGGGCTCCTATCAATTGGGAAAACAAACACCATTTGCTGACTGATTTTATAAACAACACAACAATCACCAAAAGGTCTCAACAATATCTGAAGATGCATTTTAATTGACCATAAACGAAAAAATGATGAAGAATCACATGGTCTTATGAAATTGCTGTCCATCCTCCTCACAGCAATAGGCAGATCAGCTGCATTTCCAAACACAGAACTGTATTACTAGAGCAAACTACTGCTATTACGACCACTGTACTGTTTCTATTACCAGAACCTTCCCGTAAAGCAAAGCATTACCTAGCCTAAGTGAGTTTTAGACCCCATTATTTCATATCTTACTCCCTGTAAGAAAAATTATTCATTTTATATAGGTTTTTATTTGGGGGGTGGGGGCGGAATTCATATAAGAACTTCTGAACCAAGTCAAACTAAACACAACTCAGTAGTAATAAAAGTTTTTAAATAGCCTAAATCCATACTGCTCATGGGATAAGGTAGTACTGTTCCCAGTTGGGGATACAATGGGTTCTGAGACCATTATGTCTTTTCCAAATGAACAAAAAAACACTGCTTGTATAGATATATTAGGAGTCCCCCTGGTCTCAAATGTAATAGTAATCAAAGTTAAAAGGGAGCACAATAGAGGTTGGGGGGGGAATATATATATATATATACACATATACATATTCCTTTACCTGTCAATGCAGAGTAATGAATCAACTCCCAAAAAGAACAAAAGATAAAGGTTGAGCCACTGAGATAAACCCCTCCCATGCACAGAGCTGCCCTTGCTGCCGCACCCCAACACACACACTCAGGAGCTATCCATCCAAAGTGAGTCCCTGCAGAAGACAGATGAACTTGCCCCCTCGGCCTCCCCCCCCGTCCTTTTTGTGAAAAATGCCAGTCAGTAAGCGGAGATTGGACTAATTACTGTGACAATTGTGCATCGTGTTAAAACAACTTTTGTGCGCGGGACAGGTTCCTCTGCGAGTTTGGAATTCTTGGCTGAGACCAGCTCTGGTCGAGTGGAGCGGGGGACTCTCCCGCTCAGGAAAGAAGGCAACACTGAAAGCTCGTCCTCCTTTTCAGCCGGTTTTATTCTTCCCTTTTCCAACTGCCTGATGCAGAGCTTAATGGAAACTTGTCCAGGCTTTTCTTCCCACAAACCCTGCGGAGCCCTGAGGCGATCTTGCACTCAGGGTAATCACAGAAATCTTCTATCATCAATTAAAACTGAATGGACACCTGATAACTAAGAAGACATCGTGGAAACAAAATTTCATACGATCACGTCCTTCCAAACAAATTAGTGAAACTGTGGCTAATCAGAATTCAATTTTCACTTGTCCGGTTCCATACTTAACAACACAACTCCAAAGAGTAAGCTACTAATACAATTAGGACAGTAAAAAATGCAGCTCCAAGATCCTTAAGAATCTGATTGTTGTTCAGTCTCTGAGTTGTATCCAACTCTTTGGGGACCCCACAGACTGTAGCCTGCCAGGCTCCTCTGTCCATGCGATTCCCCAGGCAAGAATATTGGAGCAGGTTGCCATTTCCTCCTTCAGGGGATCTTCCCCATCCAGGGATCGAACCCAGGTCTCCTGCACTTGCAGGCAGATTCTCAACAGGAATGCCCTAAGAATCTGGCAGGACAAAGCTAATTTCACCTTCACACACACCAATCTGCGTCCCCAAGCAATGTAACTTCATTCCTCAGGTGTCCAGGCACACCGAACAACGTTGACCAGCTCCTAAATCCATGCAGCACAAGCTCCAATCAGATCTTCACTCCTAACCAGAACCCACTGTGTTGGAGAGATTCTGAGCTAAACTTCCCCCAGCAACAGCGACAAAGACTTAAAATTTTCTCATTTCTCTGTTGCATTTCCACCCCCTCTTTTCCCAAATACTCTCCTCTAAAACACACTCTTTAAATGGCTTTTTCCCTCCCTGTAAAACACAGGGATGCCTTGTTCATTATAGTGTAGCTTTTTAAGACGAAGATAAAATACAAGGACCCAGTAAAAACTTGGCATTCTAAGATGAAACAATAATTTATTTATATCTCCGTATAAAGCTAGAAGAAAGAACAAGAGAAGGTTGGCCCTCTGTGCTTTTGTTTGTTTTTGGAAGATACGGGGAGGCTGAGAGATCTTAGAAGGCGAATTAAGGCTTATGTGATTTAAGAACCAGGTTCCCCCATGCCTGGACTCTTGGGACGCCCCCCCTGCTCTGGTCACCTGCAGCACTGTCCATCACTTCTGCATCCAGCAACTGTGGCTCTTATGCCCTGAGCCTGCACCATGCCCTAATGTGGTGCCTACCCACCACCCCTAGCCCCGATCCCAGCCACCTCCTCAAGCAACACCAAATGAGAACTCCAAGGTACTTCTCATGTTGTGCCTTCCTGTGAAACTCACAACAAAATACACCTTCCCTTCCTGTGTGTTTCTTCACAGTGGCCAGCCCACCCACCATTCTAACACTCCCAGATGACCCAGCCATGCCTCCCCCAGAGAAAGAGCCATGGAGCGCTCTGCACAGCCTGGCACACGTTCTCCAGCAAAGCAAAACCCAACAGTTCACAATCCACCACCTTCCTTATCAAGAAATCCTATCTTGATTTAGCTTGTCTCATTTCTAAGTACTACTGGCCCTAACTTTGATGTTTCCAACACAAGCCATAGAGATACCCAGAGATGGGAGAAAAGCAGTGCAGCTTTTTCAGCCACGGAGATCTCATCCTCAAAGGCAACTCAAAAACTTGAAACTCTCCACTGGGTTTTCCAACACTTAAGTGAACTTCCTGTAGGATGAAGATTAATTTTGTATGCCTACTCACACCACTAAACTGGGAAGAGGGGGAGCATTTGCTTTATTTCCATTTTTATGAATCACCTAGCTTTCTATTAAAAAAAAAAAAAGAAGAAGAAATCCAGATTCATTTCCTAAAAAGTTCTAGTTTAGGGGAATTCTTGGTTCACCTTCCTCCCCGCTGTAGCTACCACCAAAAGGCACTTGTAAGTGCCTTTAATTTACCTTTAATTTACATGTCATTAGCATAAAAGACAAAATAGGGGCCTAAGTAGATCTAAGACCTCTTCTTAGGTCACCAGTCATTTTTCAGGACAGTGACAGCACCCCCAAGCCCTATGCTGGGAGCCTCTTACATTTAGTGGGAAATAAACTTCTGACCAGGTCTCTGGGCGTCTGTCTCCCTACCCCTTTAAAAAGTGCCAAGGGGGCTTCTAACTTCTACAGGGAAGGCAAAACCAGCACAGACTGGTAGGTATGGAGGCTTAAGCATTCCTGCAAAGATCCAGACACAGAACATCTGTACCCTCCTAAAACAACAACTTAACAAAGGCAACCCCTTTTCTCTTCCTGGCTTTCTCCAGAAATTATGCTACAACAAAACACACGCCTTTAGACACAGGAACAATCTCTCCTACTGTCTCGACGTTCCATCAAATGTCTATTTACCCTCATTAATTTTTTCTTCTCTTTTCCTCAACCTGAAACCATCAGCCATGAGTCAGAGAACGATCATTAACTTTTACAGCTTTCATACACATCCACCTACTCACATTAGGGGAAAGAAGTATTGACTTGCAACACTGCCTGAGACCAAAATTCTCTAAGAAAAAAAAAAAGGTAGAGAAAATCACTTTGAGAAAGTTGTATCTATAGGTCTATGGGGGGGGGGGGGCGGCGTAGCTACATTTATTATTTATTTTTTCCCTACTGTGGTGCAGTCACTGCAAAAAGTTACAGTGGAACTTGGTTATGGTGATGGGCATTTCTGGATTTGTTTTTTGAGAGAAAATTAGATGATTTTCTTTAAACATCAAACCATAATTACAGTTCTTAAACTGTTTGGGGGAGAGAAGAAGAAAGTGAAGCAAGTTTCCTGCTTTTGTCCAAAACACATTTCCAGCATATAAACACACGTGGGCTAAAGTGCTGAGACATGTTCCTAACACAGCATTTCTCATTAAAAGTTGCTACACTAACACTCTTAAAATAATGCCCCGTCATTACTCCACTTAGCAGTCACAGTGCTGCAACTCATAACGAATTAATTTGCATTAATGTGGGTTTCACGTGTCCTTCCCTGGGTATGCCATTGTGATTCAGGCTTAATAAAACTGACAGGACAATAACATAGTGCCTTTTATTTCACTTTCCCAAATAAACCGACCCACCCAAAGACCCACACAAATCCTCTCGATTTTTTAAAGCATTTTGCTAATATATTTAGTACATCATAATTGGCCCAGCACGCAAGAACCTAGTTATCTTCTCAGTAAATATTTATAGCATCACTCTTTCCCATTCATTCTGCATTTTCTTAGAGAATCTCACTGTAGCCTACATCTGCAATTCATTGACTTTACAATTTACCACATGTTGGGATGGGAGAGGTCTTAGCTCTATTTGAATCACTACACAAATATGCAAGTGATTTATCGGTTTCAAACTAAAGACTCCAAGAGAAGGACTTCACTTTTCCTGAACATTACTTCTTCTGGCAGACCATGAACAATTACAGTTCGTACTAATTAAGCTCTGTAAATGTGCTGTGCCTTACTAATGCCTACCAGGCCTCAAATTTATTTTCATGATGCCAAACTTTAGCAAGCAATTTTAACTCCTTCAGAGCTGATCCCATTAACAGCCATCCCTTTTCCCTGCAGAAAGAGTTGTGTGGGGCTACTTCATGACCAAAAGAAAAGAATAAAATATAAAAGACCAAATTACCAGCCCCAAATCAGATATGCCTAAGGAAGAAAACAGCCTATCCTAGGAAAACCGAAGAACACCAGGGCTGATAACCTGTTCAAAGATCCCACAGCCCCATCTCTGTAATGAGCTGTTAAGGGATTCATATCTGTCCCAGAGGGCTAGTAAGTTTCTGCATTCCATTGATTAGAAAATAAAACCGTTCAGCCTCGGTCTTTAAGTTTGGGTTGGATGGAGCGAAGGACCCAGCCAGAAATGAGAGAGCCATCAGCCCCGCCCCTCTTTGCCACAGTTTCCCACACACCTCGGAATCCCACTCCCCCTTTTGCCATGTGGTCACACACACACTAGGGCAGCCCACTTCTTTTTTAAGAATAAATGACAATGCGCAAGGTAACTGGCCATCTCTCTCACATCGGGGGTCTTCACCACAGATGCCCCATCCCCAGACTCTTGCATGGTGGGAAGTCACATATCTGCTGCACAGAGCTCTTCGGGTGAAAAGTAGATTGGAACCAGTTTTTACTGAGCACATCAATATGGTTGTTAATACCATCCCCCACCCCACCTCCCAGTCATGGTATTTTCACCTCTCATAAGAAACTTCGAACTCCTAATTTCAATGAGGCCATTTTTGTCAAGCCCAAATCTCTGCCGCATCTTTTTATGCCTTTCTAACCTTTCTTAGACAAGCATTTATTCTGCCTTCTCTGTTACTTTTCTATGTCCTCCACCAAGACACCACTGCACATTTCCCAAAGGAATGGCCTTCCCATTCCCAAAGCAAACTTGGATTTTTTTTTCTCATCTATTAATTCTTTTAATCAATTCTCCTCACTCCATGTCACTTTTCTTTTAACCCTCACGTTAACTATCGCACTATGCAATTGCGTGCGTTTTCCCTTCCAGCTCAGTGAAACATCATATAAATTGAAGGGCAGCCTCCCATATCAGGTTTCTTTAAGTATTCTGGGAAATAAGCACAATAAAGACAACAGGGTCTCAAAAAAAAAAAAAAAAAAGTCAAGAAAGAAAGGAAAAAGGGATAAACCAGAAGAAAAGGAAAAAAGATCCAAACACCTAGAGCAACTTTGCTTTTGAAAAACATTCGTGCAGAGCCCCCACTGAATTTCCATTCCTGAAAGTGCTCTTTATAAATGTGTATAACAATAGCCTGGAGGAAAAGTACAAGTCAGCTGCCAAAGGAGGAGGGGGTGTCTGTCTCGGCTGGCTCAGATTGTAGGGGTGGGGGTCAGAGACGGGGGAGAGGGCAGCTTTGGTGATGGGTTGTCCCCACCACCCCCCAAATCTCATTGCTTATAATTAGTGAGAGAAATTTGAGCTACTGCCAGTGTCTGCGGACCTTGAATATTATAAGGCCAACGTGGCGTCAAATATCTTAACATTCATAAGTGTTATGGGCTGTAAATAAAGCCTGTGGATTTATGACCCGGTGGTGCTTGCCAGCAAAGGACTAGGGCACATTTCTTTCAGCAGACCTGTCGAGGTGCGAGTTTGCCTTTGGTTGTAAAATTAACCATTTCCTTCACAAATGTGCTCAATTATAAGTCAGAGTTGAAGACTGACTTACACGGTTGCCAATATCCACTCCCAGAAGAAACTCAGACGCCCACATCACACACCCCTTTCAAAAAGAAAAGCCTCAAGAATTTGATTCATCCCCCTCCTCCTCCAAACTTCTGAAATGTGTCACCTCGAAACAGTTATAAATGCGGTTAAAGATATTATCTAATTCCACTCACCAAGACTAAAAAGCTTACACCTACTTCCTTGGAAAGTGCTTATTTATTTGGCAACGCTATGGTTTAAAAAAACAAAAAAGGAGTAAATCACTCCTAGCCTGAAGTCCCTTCCCCCAATATAATGTCATCTACTTCCTGTGTAGGAGAGTCTTTGCTAAATCCAGGTTGTCTCAGACTTAACTGCCAATAAAGCTAACTTCCACAGAACTTCCAGACAGCTGGGGAAAAGGTCCCCGGAGTTTTAGTCATGGTCCAGAAACACGCGTCCGCACAAAAATTTGCAGCTGTCCTGTCTCTGCAGTGCATTTTTAATGTGATTCGGGGGCCCCTGTTGTGAAACATCTGACAAAATGTAAAATCCTCTTAGATACCTTCCAGTTTACCCACTGAGCCTGTGTAAGAGAAGTTGCACCAACATTTCTCCACCAAGAAGTCTGGGTGCTTTTCGTATGCACACAGGCACCTCGTGGCATGTGAGGAAACATTCAAAACCTGGAAAGGCTTCTACTGTAATCTTTAAAAGCACAGCCTCTGGTGCAACTATTAAAATGCTGGTTTTCTAAAGCAAATATTTTTTTAATGGCGTGCAGAACTGCAGTTATCCTGAACTGCTAACAGAACAGCATTCTTGATCTGCCAGCCCCCGGAAACCTTCCTGTAACTTTTTCACAGCTTGCTAAGAAACAGAAAGCTGACCAGTTTCCAGCAGGGACTCTAAATGAAATCCATATCAGGAAAATTAAAATCAAGGTGGAAAACTCCCAGCCAGAGTGGGGGATTGTTTTTCTCCAAATCTTTTCTCAATCAGATAGGGGTGCATCAATGAAAGCTACTTTCCTCCAGCAGTCAAGTTTCCAAAAACACTTCTTTCAGATAAACACTCTAGGCTCCCGAATGCCTCATAGTTTTGTTTCTGGGGTTTTCAGAAGGCTTTCATTTCAACAAACTGTGGAAGCGCTGGCATATTAAATTTATAATCATTAAAATATGACTTATTGGGTGAATGTTGAGCCCATAATCCAAACTGCAGACGTTAAACCCCAACCTAGAAAGATTAGCATGGAATTAATATTGCTGCCTTGAGATTGAAATCTAAACATGTTTGCCATAAATATTTCTCAAGGAGATGAAAAACAATTAGCATAAATACCAAAGAAGGGCAAGAACACCTGTTCTTTTTCAGGGCGATAAGCATTTTATTGTTCTCTATTTAAAATGTAATGACCTGTGTAATTACAGTAATATTACATTGTTATGGAGGGGCTTGGAATGTCACACTTTGAAAAGTGTTGTCAAAACAATCAGGGGTGAAGGTGGGGGGTGGGAGGACAACAGGGAAGGACCACCATTAACCCTTCACACTCCAAGGTCTAAATCTTTTGTATTAGAAAGGATTATGTTGTTTGAGCGAGGAGAAAACATCCATTTTTCACCAGGCAGAAAGAGAAGTTGCTGCCCAGCTAAATAAAACCCCAATGAATAGGCCCCTCTTGGTTTCCTTTAAATGCTGGATTCCAAGTTCTAAAATGAATTCAAGATGCTGCTTATTTATTTGTTCAACCTAGTAGCAAACAGTTTCAGCTGAAAAGCAAATAACTTTGGATCAAAGAAGATGCAAAAGCTCTAATAACCAAGTCCTTAATAAGAATTTCAAACCTAACTGGAATTTCGGCCACCAAATCCCATATTCTCATTTGGCAGGAGGGAAAAAGAAATGTAAAACTAGTTTTTCCTATCAACTTTAATACGGAAACAGTATTCTTATCTTTAGTATATACAAATGTTACCACAATTCTAATATTTGCAGTTCTATCACCTCTCATCTGCTTAACCAGACCTCTCGCCTTAATGCTTTTTTGTATTCGAATCTTTTTAAAAGCCGTTCCTATTACTGTATCAAAGGCTAAATTAACATGATGTAGAAATCTTTGTCATTTTAAAATAAAATTACTACTATCAAGCTTTATGGCGTCTCCAGCAATTAAAGCATTATTCTTGAGATAATGTATTATTCATCATAAGCCCATTTAATGATACTCCTTAATTCTTTACGTTCTTAAATAGAAAAGCAGAAACCAGGAACCCAAAGAGCTTGCTTTTGAAAGAATGCAACAGCTTACAGGTACACTCATAAGTAACAGAAAATATAGCAAAAAAAAAAAAAAACCACCACCACCAAGGAGGGTCGGGAAAAGAACAGAGCCAATTTGTCTTTACACCTTGCCCTCAAAAAACACACTCTATGAAGCACTAAGAATTTCAGATGAGCATGAAAAGACCGCTATCTTGCCTATAGATTCCTTCGGCAGCTGTATCAAATCTGGAATTGCAAGCCGGCCTTCTGATTGAAGAGGTCAGGAGTGACACATAACAGCCTCTCAGCCTCATTTCCATGTCTCTGCTTACCGGCTTAAATAAATAACTTTAATTTTGGAGCACATCAGCTAACGCAGGTAACAGATAGGAGGGAGGAAGGGACTGTGCGCACAAAAGATGTCTGTTGGGTGTTTGACACGCAAATATTAAAACTGCCTCCTGAGTTCAGAAATGTCTTCTCAATCTGATGTCACAGCACCAGGCCACCCGCTATGTCCACAATTAAAATCACAAGACACCGAGTATTCCTACAATGCCCACAAAGGGGACGGGGTGGTTGGGAGCTTTCCTTTTCGCACCGGGAAATCATTTATTTGCCTTTAACAATTTCCCTGTTTCTTAATTACAGCACAACACAACTGCTGGAGTTTCAGGAGACAGTGGGGCAAGCCTGCCAGCGGCCACAGACAGGAGTTTGCAAGGAGCCCAGAAGGGCCAGCAAGCCCGCCACCAAAGCTCAGTATTCAGATGGGCTTTCAGATGGCCAAGTGGATTTTAAAATAATATCAGAGAGACTCCCATCGTAGGGGGAGGGGAGGAGAAGAAGAAATTCTCAGGGTTACTTTGGAATGTCGCTTGGTCGGCTTGGTCATTACACAAACTCTCCGGTTCAAGATGCCCACGAGCTCCCAGGAAAAATACAACGTAGCCGGACTGTGTTTCGCCTCCAGCTGCAACCCCACAGACCGGCCCCTGCCTCCAGAAAGCGCTGGCCATCTAAGAGGAGGTCGGGCTGAAACGGTCTCCCAGCTTCCCAAGCCTGCAGAAGCCCGGGCGCAAGGGAGGGCGGGGGGGAATAATTATTTCTTTCCTTGCCGTAAAAAATGACCGGTCTACCATGCCCTTGCCATTTTTTTTTGCCGGGGCCCCAAAAAACAAGTCAAACCTGATAGTTAATATTTTAATGCTTAAAAACACTTGTAGATCGGATCGACTCCTGTCCGGCAAGCCCTCGGCCATTAGCACCGAATCCACGGCTGCTGAACAGTGGGTGCACTATTTCAAATTGCTAGCTCGAGTTACCGAAAAAGAAAAAGACAAAAGTAGTGTGTGTGTAAATAAGAGGTAGGGGGACTGAGCCAGAGAAGGTGCAAAATAACAATCGAGAAGCCGGGCACAAACGTTTAGAGATCGCGTCTAGAGATTCGGGATCCACGCTTTCAAGAGCAGGGTGGGATGGGGGGAAGCGGTTCAGGGCGAGGGCAGGGGGCAGAGGTCGGTCGGGGAAGGGGGTGAGCCCTATTAACAAATGTCAGGGGTGGGCTCGGGGCGCACGCTGAGGGAAGCGCCCCCCAGAGCCTGGCACCCCGCTCCGCCCTGAGGCCCTCAAAGTTGGGTGGCCTGCGATCAGCAGCCCACTCCCTAGAAGGACAGGCGCCCTGGGCCTCCCTCAGCCTCTCTACACCCTTGGGCCCCCGCACACCCTGGTCTCTGCCCCGCTAGGGCCCGCTGAGGGCTTTCGCTAAAGCTAGCGAGAGCAGACCTCGCTATATAACCCCAAAGCACCAAATTCCCTAGAAATACATCAAGTCCATCCGGAGGACGCCATCCCGGCTGCACACAACCCAAGAACCGCGGCTACAGGGGCCTCTCCACCCCGCGCGGCCCAGGAGAGCCCGAAGCCAGCGCGCCACGCCGCCGAGCCAAGCCACGGCGCCCAGGGCGCTCGCGGTCCTGCGGGGTGGCCCCCAGGAAAGGAAGCCCGGAGCCCCCCAAAGTTTGCAGTGGAACCCGTCTAGGAAGCGTGACCTTCCAAGGGGAAAAGGGGAGGAGGGCTGAAAGCCAGCCACCGACACTAGAAAGCTAAGCAAATCAGCGGCCGAGAGAGAAAGCCGAGGCGCTTCTCCAGGGCCCCGGGCTCCGCGCGCCCGCTAGTTCGCAAGTCCAAACACCCGGAGGGACAATCCGCTCTCTAACACCGCGCGTCGGGCGCAGCCCAGTCACTCCGTCCCCGGCCGCGGCAGCCAAAGGGTTAACCGGGGGAAGCCCAAGACGCCACAGAAGAAGGAAGGAAGAGAGAGGGAGAGGGAGAAAAGAAAGAGCCACACAGTCATCTTCCCAGGGTGAAGAAACAAACACCACCAAAGGGGGCGGGGGCAATCAGAGCGCAGAAGGAAAAAAAGAAAAAAAGTTCTTCTGATTTTTTTTTCCCCCTACCACCACCCTAGCAGAGCCCTGCTTGGAAAGCAGTCTCCCCAACATCACGAGGCAACAAACTGAAAGCAAGAACATGGCGAAGTGCAAACACATCCCAGTCCACAAAAGGCAGAAAAGTTTGGAGAGTTTCGGGCTGCTGGGCCACGAGCGGGGGAAGGGAGGCGGGGAGGGGAGGAGGCGGGGAGGGGGAGGGGGGAGGAAGGGGAGGGGGAGGAGGGAGGGGGCAGGGCAGGGGCCGCATGCGGGGCCGGGCGGGCGGGCTGCGGGCGGGGGGCCGGGCGCGGAGGCACTTACAGTTCGGGCGGTGGGCGAGAGCGATCCGTTGGGGAGGTAGGGGCTCGTCAGGTCGGGGATCATGATGAAGGGGTAGCCGGGATACGGTGGCCCCTTAAAGAGCCCTCCATCTTGCCTCTTGGCCGCTAACATGGCGGGGCGGCGAGGGGACGGCGGCGGCGGCCGCGCGGAGCGGGAGAGAGCGAGGAGAAACTTTTTAGAAAAGTGCCCCAGGTGGCCGGGGGCGCCCGGGGCCGGACCGGCGCACGGCCGGGCCGAGCGGGGCGCGGGGCCCGGGCGCGCGGGGCGGCGGGCCCCGGAGTTGGGGGCCGGGGGTGGGGGGGCAGCTCCGGGCGGCTGCGGGGCCGCGCGGGGCGTACTCACCTTCTTCCAAACTTTCCCGGGATTTATCTCGGAAACTTTCGGAGCGAGGCGGAGGCCGTCTTTCCGCCTTCCCGGAGGGGTGGAGGTGGGGAGGGCGAGGGGCAAACGCCACGCAGAGGTGGGGGAGAGAAGGGGGGGAGAAAAAGGATCAGCGAGGTGGGGGGTTTGGGGTGAGGGGGAGAGAGAAAAAAACAGGGTTACAAGTTTTTGCAATGGTGGCCCCACAAGCACACGCCGCCCGCCTGGCCCTGCGGCGCCCCGCCGCCGCCCCCAGCCCCGATTTCTCCCCTCTCAGCAACATTTGCCAAGCCCAGGAAATAGATTAAGAACCCCACCAGCCCGAGGGGCTTTTCCTACCTCGGAATCGGAGGAGCTGTTTTGATTCGTTTCTGATTCATTGACTAGAGACGATTTGACATCAGCTAAATCCCTCTCCGCCGAGGAGTTTTCGGAGCTCTTCTCCTCCTGCTCGCCCTCGTCTTTGAAGGAAATCAGTTCGTCGTTGGCGCCTAGGTCATCTCCTCCACCGCCGTTCAGCTGCGGCATTTTTTTTCACCCACCAGCAGCAATTTTGGAAGAAAAATGAAGTAGGAAGAAAAGCCAAAAAAAAAAAAAAAACCCAAAAAAGTTTTGCCCCCCCAAAAAAAAATTGCAAGAAAAAGACGAGTCCAAGGTGAACTTTTTTTCTGCTTTGGGGTCTTTTTCTCCTGGGGAGGGGAAAGAGGGAGGAGGGGAGGGGAAGGGGGGGGAGATCTTCTGCACGCGTGAGTTTGGGTTTCTTTTTTCTCTCGTTCCCAAGGATCCGATCAATGTGCAAAAAAATAATAAATAAAAAAAGGGGGGGTAAAAAAAAACACACCAACAACAACAAGAAGTCAGATATAAAGAGCAAAGGGGGGGGAAGCCGAAGATACAGGAGGAGCTCGTGCCGCTCGGATTTGAGTGAGTTGAAGTTAGACTGAGAGCTTTTCAGTTCAAAGGCGGCGCTGATTGACAGATAGAAAAAGGGGGATCGAAATCCGGAGGAACGGAGTAGTCTGGGAGCGGAGATTATTGACAGGGCGAGAGGAACACACTCGCTTAATGAGATGCCGGGGGGCGGGCCCGGCCCGGTGACGTATGCATAAATAAACAGCCGGGGTGGGCGGGGCGGGGGCGGCTAACAATGATCCTTTCGGGCGCCGGGAGAGGGAGGAGGAAGGGAAGAAGGAGGAGGAGAGGGGCGGGGGAGGAGGGGGGGAGACGGAGGGAGGAGTGTGCAGGGGGGAGAGGCCTGCGCCGAGTGTGTGCGAGCCCGGGAGTCTGGGCGAGGGAACGGGGACTCGCTCCGGGTGGGGGGCGGCTTCAGAAAAGACAATGCGGAGTAGGAGAGGAGGGGAAGGGGGGGTGGGTGGCGATCGCGTCAGGAATCCGAGTCGAGGAAGGCGGAAGGAAAGCCCACTTGGGGGGCGGGGATGGGGAGAGGCCCAGAAAAAGTGCACTTTAGAAATATTAGAAATAAGTCTTAAGGAAGGAGAAAAGGAGGAGAGTATTGGGGAAAGGGTGGGAAGTAGGGGTTTAGTGGTTAAGCCAGCAATGAAATCAACCACCCTTGGGCGGGATGTAACAGAAGTGGTCAAAAAGAGAGATCAACCCTCCACTCTCAGAGAGCTTGGGGAAGTGGAGGGCTGGGCAAAGTTCCTGGTCATCTGCAGTGAAAGAAACTATTAACCCACGAGGTCTTCCCTCCCCTTTTTTGTTGATTAATAGTGAATCATTTCGTTAAATCGTAAGTCTCTACTAGAATAAATATGCCAAGATGACTTTTTATCCAAAAAACAATCAAATACTGTAGTGTTTGTCAGGAGCATTAAAAATATCCTTAAGGAAAAATACATGATTCTTGATTTTTTTCAATGTAGAATGTTGTTCTTTTTTTTTTTTTTTTAACTGACCTTGGAGGTGGTAGGAAATCAGCTAGGATTCAAAGTCCTGTCTGACTTTGGAAGTGAAAAGTTTGGGCGTTAACACCGCCAGGGAAAATAAAACTGAAAGTTCACCAACCCCAGGGATCAGTGGTACTGGAGTCTTTCTGGAAGGAGATCTGAAATGAAAGCCCCCAAAGACTGACCAAATAATCAAGATGTAGATGGTTCTGGCAGGAAATTGCTAACCCAGCTGATGCTGGAAGACCTCAGGGAGGATATGGAAAACCAGAGGGTTGAGGCAGGTATTTGTTGATTTTTAGGCTCTCTCCTGGGGAGCAAATTGATTTGCTACAAAATGGGGAAGAAAATTATGTTAAAGGGGGAAAGGCCTGGGTCCCAAAACACAGTGTTCCTAGAAAATGGAGCAACAACACTCATTTTCTTGCAAATACCCAGTGAGAGGTGAACTGGAATCTGCAATAGGAAAGGGGACAAAAAGAACCAGGGAAAAAAAAAAGAAATCAATAGGGAATTAGCAAATTTTCTTTTAGGAACAGTGTTGGTCTAGAGTCCGAGATGTACTAAACCATTTCACCCATCCCTTAAAAACACATCTCACCTGCTTTTCAGCTGGCCCATCAGCACCTAAGGTTTCCAAAAGAAAGCAAATTTACCATGTAATATTTAGAGAGTTTCGGTTTTCAGCAAAACTGTTTTATAGGCTAAGGTCTCAGAAAGAAGACTACTAAAAATAATGATACCAAGATTGACAAGGCCAATGAGTTCCCCTGCACTGGAAAAAATTCATAACCACATTTGCACACTAAAGAGCAAGATGTGGGCAAAATAAAAATGTGGTGGAGGGGGGAGGCTGTGGAGGAGAATCACAGTAACTCCCAACTTTAATATTAATCAGAAAATCACAAGTAGAGTGAGAAGGAGCCTGAAAAGAAGTAAAACAAATGTGTACATTTAATCAGACAGGATTGCATAGGATACAAAGCACAGGGCTAATTAGTCTCAGCAGGTAGGACTAACCTTCAGACTTCATAAATAAATAAGGCGGGCACAGTTTCTAAGAGGGTGAGTGGAGACAGAAAGGGGATTATTTTAAGACACCAAGTAAAAACATGAAGAATGAAATGCTTCACTGTTAAATCCACGTACAAATGGATTTAACAGTTTCCTTTTTTTAGGTCTTTTCACTTGGTTACCTTTAGATTTACACATTTATCGAATGGCCATAGCTTTTCACACTTGCTAATTGTCACCTGTATACTTAGTGTGCCTGAGTCTGTCTATGTACAGTGTAGACTTTCCTAAGGCCTGTTTCAAGGCCTTATTTACTTAAATGAGAACACATTTACAGTAACTCAATTTTATGGCAATTTCTCCTGTGCAATGGTTCTTTTATTTTACTCTAACCCTGATCTGAATTAAATTGGATACTGAGGTCTTCTATGTCCTTTATAGGACTTACCTGGATAATAAAAAGTCATAAATATACTGAATCGAAATTTTAAGGACTGTACTTAACTGTTTTTAATGTCCTGGCCTGCATTTTTATCATATGTAAATACTAAGGACTTTCTTTGGATGATTAGTAACCTCATCCATTTTGGCATATCCTTATGTTTCTCATTCAAAGGAAACTCTTAACATCTCTGATTTAATTAATAAATTTAGAGTCATTCCATCATAGCACATTCACCGCATTTAATCTTGTTGCTTTGTGCCATAGAAAGACTTGAGACCAGGAAGATCTCAGAGCATCAATTACCCCTGAGTCTCTGAAAGGGCTTTAGGTAATCTGGGGGGATAGGGGAGAAATGGGGGAGGACGTGAAATTAAAGTCAGCAAAAAGCAAGGTAATACAATATTTAAAAGAATGGTCCGGTTGGCCTACGATGTAGATATATCGTTTGTAGATTTGCTGTGAA
The DNA here is from genome assembly GCF_016772045.2 of Ovis aries. Classification (NCBI taxonomy): domain Eukaryota; kingdom Metazoa; phylum Chordata; class Mammalia; order Artiodactyla; family Bovidae; genus Ovis; species Ovis aries. Next base: position 32,999,599 of record NC_056075.1, on the reverse strand, counting down.
ATTTTAAACAACCGCTGGCTGCATCCAGGTGTTGAGGCTAGATACTGATGACTGACTCTTAGTTTAAAGGACAGAGAGTTCTGCCCAAATAGCAGGGGTTCTGAACATGGGGAGGAAACCAGACCAGTCTGACTTTAGCCTGAGCCAAGGAGTTTTGCATTTAAGAATCTAGGACTTCTTGCCTCAGAGCCCTTTCCCAGGGCCAGCCCAAATCCTGAGCTGTAAGCAGACTGCCCCTCTGCCCTCGTTTCTTTCTCCTGCTCCCCATCCAGTGTCTTTTGGCTTCTTCGCTTCTCTGTTTTCTTCTCCCCTTCAACCATCCCTCTATTAAATCTCTGTGGACCTTGTTGCTATTAGTCTGCATTTTAACCTCAGAAATTAGTTTACCTCTCCCCCGGGTACTTCCTTGTTCATCCCTATCGGAGAGTGTGAAAGGAAGTTTCAGTTTATATATATCACTTTTCAGGTATTGGTTTTCTACTGGGGGTTGTTATGGAAGAGTGGTAAGTGTCCTCTGAAATAGGGGACTGTGCTTGAAGGGATATGGCGGAAACAGGCTGGCCATTGGCCTTGTTACCTATGACCCCTTTGTCCTGTCTCACCTGACTGGTGAGGTGGTTGGACTGGATATTTTCTTAGGTCCTTTCTAACATTCAGAAAGTCTATGATTTCATACTTTCAGCCTATACCCCCATTATGCTGAGAGGCTCACCTTTATAGGCTCACCTATATAGGCTGAGAGGCTCAGCCTATACCCCCATTATGCTGAGAGGCTCACCTTTATAGGCTCACCTATATAGGCTGAGAGGCTCAGCCTATACCCTCATTATGCTGAGAGGCTCAAACTATACTGGAAGTTTGGCTTTAGAATTTTGGAAAAACAAGGATAGTCTGCTTAGATTCACCAGAAGTAGAGAATACATGTCACCAACCATACTCAGCTTCCCCAGTCAATTGGCCAGAGTCTAGTAATTAAACCTTGATGGTGTAGCATACGTGTGTGTGTGTGTGTGTGTGTGAGTGCTGTGTGAGTTTTCTTTAAATATCAAGGTTCCATGATGGATGATCTGTTACCACTGTGTTGGACTTATCTATGCAGGGAGTGTGCTGACTGAGGAAAGCCAAAAAAAGAATCTGAAAACATAAGGAAGCTATAAAATGGGGAAATGTTTAGAAGCCAAAGTCCTGATTCCACTGTGATATTTTCTGTTTGCTTTTTGTTCTGTGAGGGTAATGGTTCCTTATTTGGATCTTGAGGAGAGCTACTCCTTTAGCCAACCTAGGAACACTAAAAATTGGACACCTGAGTGTTTGCAATTTTAGTGAGAGGAAGAGGTAGGCAAACAGGGCTCACTTCAGCTTCCCTGGTGGCTCAGTGGTGAGGAGCCTGCCTGCCAATGCAGGAGACACGAGTTCCATCCCTGGTCCGGGAAGATCCTGCACGCCACAGAGCAACTAAGCCCACGCACCGCAACTATTGAGCCTGTGCTCTGGACTCCCAGGAACCACAGTTCCTGAAACCCACGCATCCGAGAGCACCTGCTCGGCAACCAGAGAAGACATCGCAGTAAGAAGCCTGAGCACCGCAACTGGAGGGTAATCCCTACTCGTCGCAACTGGATAAAGGCCTGTGCAGTAGCAAAGACCCAGCACAGCCATAAATTAATTAATTAATTAATTAAACATATTTTTTAAAGGGCCCACTTCACAGGCAACCTTTTATTTCCACACCCCACACCCATAATGATTCTATCAAGGACTCAGAGGCACATGCCCTCTTCTTGAAACCCTGAGGAACACTGTTCTGTTTTTAGCACTATTCTGAAGTGTTTGGCTTGATCACCTTGCTTCAGCTAATGACAGGTCCAGGTAATAAAGTGACAATAATGCCTGATGATCCAAGGGTTAATGGGAAGATGTATGCATTTGTACAGGGTTTCATCACCTGCCTTCATAAGCTGATCACTACCGCTATAGGCATTTGTGACAGGAGAAGCCTTTCGGAAGGCATCAGTCCTCTACAAATATACCTTTCTTATTGACAAGATGTCTTTTAACCCTAATAGTAATGGAAGAAGGCCAATAAATGAAACATTTACTGCATTACTTGCCTTATTTTGGGGTGGTGTACTTTTCCTTTCTAGCCATCTCTAGAAGATGTTTTCAGCCTAATTTGCTCCCTAGAAATTTCGCTTGCTACAGTTATACGTCTATGACGTTTTATTGCCTGGAGCCAAGTCTGCATAAGAACTTTCTTAAGATATACTTATCCTAATGCCAAGCTACAGGAACCGAGCTGCTTTATGCTGAATTATTTGTGCTACCCTGATATAGAGGGCAGAGACTGCCTGAGAGTCATTGCCATAGGGTAGGTCTAAATGTTTCTGAGAAGGGGAAAAAAGGCAAGAAAGAGGTGAAAAAAGTTTCATCTAGGTTGATGTGTAGAAGTCTTTAGAATTAATAATTGAGTGTCTATTTAACATATTAAAATGCCTGAGGTTTTCTTTTCTTTTCTTTCCTTTCCTTTTTTTTTTTTTTTTAAAAAAAGCTTCAGTGACCCCATCCTTTTTCAGGGAACATCCTTGCCCACTCAAACCCGTTGTTCTGTTCAGAGATGTCATGGATACCAAATCCCCTCCCCTAAAGACATAGGTACTTTAACTTGAGGCAAGGACTGTGTCCACCAGCATTGAACAATCTCGTAAGGTGGTTTACGTCTATTCAAGGTACAGAGCAGGTGAAATTTCAGGAGAGGACCATGCCATTGTTCCCCTTGTAATGTATCTAGATTTGGGCTAACACACCTGCTTCTGGCCAAAAGCACTGTGAGATGGAGGAGGATTCAAGGAGACACCCAGGACCAGGGTGTGAAGATTTCAGACCTGGGCCCCTAGGAATCTAGAGCAGCTTTAAGCTCCAGCCTATCGTTGAAAGAAAGTAAAAGTGTTACTCGCTCAGTCGTGTCCGACTCTGCAATCCCATGGACTGTAGCCTGCCAGGCTCCTCTGTCCATGGAATTTTCCAGGCAAGAATACTGGAGTGGATTGCCATTTCCTTCTCCAAGGGATTTTCCCGACCCAGGGATCGAACCCAGGTCTCACACACTGCAGGCAGATTCTTTACCTCTGAGCCACCAGGGAAGCACAGAAGAAGGTCTAAATCTATGTCGATCATATCATTTGAGACTGGGTTAGAATCAGCTTTCCCCCTGCCTTGCAAAAATGCCGACTGCTTCTGCGCATTCCAGTGATATTTGTGGATTATATATCCTAATGAAACACTCATTTTGATAGGGAAAGGGAAGAAGGATGAATGATGAGTTCCGGGTCCGGAGCGTGGATTGCATACAGACAACAGCCTGCAGCACAGAGACAAGGCGCAAGGCTTCCAGCGAGTTTTGAGCAAACTCTGTCTGTTGGTGGCCCGAGGGCACACTGTAAATACCTAGCGCAGGAGCGAAGGCATTAATCGTTATTTCTTAAAGGTTCCAAGATATCGAGAGGGAGAGATTATAATGACCCCAAAACCCCATAAGAAGCACGGTACCCCTCCCAGAAATGGCTCTCGTGGAAACGTGGTCTTTCTCTAGGCCTGCATTCTTAGGCATGTTGTCCCACACCGAGAGATGCTCCAGGTTCCGGATAGTCTGCATGCAGGACAAGCAAGCACATTCCTCCCTCCCACCCAGCAAAGGGCTCTGTGCATGTGAGTGCTACTGTGTAAGGGCCTATGAGACCCTCCTAGTCCCACCAGGCTTTGCTGGCCACCCCCACCCCCCAGCAGCAAAAGTGATGACTATCTGGAAGCCAGATGAGGCATATCTGAGGGAAGGATCTGATACTGCTGTGTTATAGTCTTTTCTTCTTTGAAGGAAACTCACATACCCCTCTTCACAAGAAGCATCTTTCTAATGTGATCTGGCTGTTCATGTTATTTTATTGCTGGCTACACAACAGCATGTACTATAGAGTTCTTTTTTAAAAAAAAAAAAAAAGTATAATTGTTCTTTAAAAATATTTGAGGGATGTGCTCCAAAAGCTGCAAAATGTCAACAGCACTTTTTTCCCCCCCAAATGTTAAAATTGGGGGTAATTTTTAGTTATACTTTTATACTTTTCTATACTCTCTGGTATTGTTTGGGTTTGGTTTTAACAACTGGGCAAGGGTTATTTGCATCATTAAAAAGAGAGATAATGCTCTTCTATTTTAAGAAATAAATGCTTCAGACTTGCCTTCTCTTTTCCATTCCCATCCCTCCTTGCTCGAACTGGGAGTATTTCAAGGTAGCTGTTGCTCACATTACATCTGATACATCTTCGTTGTGCAGAGCAGGCCTGTGTGCTGCTGGGCACTGAGCAGCATCCTTGATCTCCGCCTACAAGTTGACAGTGGAAACCCACTACCTGGTTGTGGAGGAAAAAAAAAGAAATCTCCAGAAATTGCCATATGTCCCCTTTTGCAGGTTGAAGGGGAAACAAAATAATCCCCACTGGGCAACCACTGATTTACTGTGAACCCCCTCTCTGAAAGGAATATGATAAACTCATTTTAGTAAGTCAGTTCTCAAACTGCTGATGGGGGATGCCATCCCCTCTTCCACCAGCTAATCAGGACCTGTATCAGAATGGCCTGGGGTGTTTCTTCAGACTGTACCAACTCCACTCCCTGGTGAGACCCTGTGCCTTGCATAATGGGGCATCTTGGTCTCACCAGAAGTATTCAAATATGAATATGTGACCTAGGACAACTGCATAAACCGTTATTACAGTATTTACTCATCTATGAAATGGGGGCATAATATCTACATCTAAGTTGTGAGGATTCAATGAAATAGCATGTACAGTCACCTTGATCACAGAAGCTTTCAATTGGACAGATTTCCTTTCTTGCCCGCCTTCTTCAGATGGAGATGGATTGCCAGGATTTAGCCCAGTCCTGGCACCATGAGAGTTGTTCAGTCATTCATGTATCACTCTTTGTGACCCCATGGACTACAGCACACCAGGCTTCCCTGTCCTTCACTATCTCCCAGAGTTTGCTCAAACTCATGTCCATTGAATTGGTGATGCCATCCAAGCATCTCATTTTCTATTGCCGCCTTCTCCTCTTGCCCTCAATCTTTCCTGGCATCAGGGTTATTTCCAATGAGTTGGCTCTTCATATCAGGTGGTCAAAGTATCAGAGCTTCAGCATCAGTCCTTCCAATGAATATTCGGGGTTGATTTCCTTTAGGATTGACTAGTTTGATCTCCTTGCTGTCCAAGGGACTCTCAAGACTCTTCCCCAGCACCACAATTCAAAAGCATCTGTTCTTCAGTGCTCAACCTTCTTTCTGGTCCAGTTCTCAGATCTACACATGACTACTGGAAAAACCATAGCTTTGACTAGATGGACCTTTGTCGGCAAAGTGATGTCTCTGCTTTTTAATATGCTGTCTAGGTTTGTCATAGCTTTTCTTCCAAGGAGCAAGCGTCTTTTGATTTCATGCCTGCAGTCATCATCCACAGTGATTTTGGAGCCCAAGAAAATAAAATCTGTCATTGTTTCACTTTTTCCCCATCTATTTGCCATGAAGTGATGGGACTAGATGCCATGATTTTAGGTTTTTGAATGTTGAGATTTAAGCCAGCTTTTTCATTCTCCTCTTTCACCCTCCATGGGAGGGCTCAGTGCATTTTAGCTCTTATCACTATTTTTCTGCCTCTCCTAGTTACTCTTTTTGAGAGTTGCTGCACTATAAAACAGAAAGATTCCTAAACTCAAAACAAACACATCTGGAATGGTGGCTTTCAAGCACCAAAGACAAGCCAAGCAGTTGCAGGACGCTCTTTAGGGTCTCTTTGTGGTGGTGCTCACCGAGAAGGGGGCAGCTCCACCACAAGACAGTTCCCAACCAACCTCTTTTCCCTGTCCCTCCAGGCAAGTCCCTCCAACCCATTTCGGGAGAGCAGCAGGACAGATTTTGAAAGCCCTCAAGGCTTCATCTCAATCATCTAGTTATTTAATAATACACAGCCCTTTGCAAGTACTAATTAAACAAGAGTGAGCTCCCTGGTGAGGGAGGCCAGCCACCCTTCCACCCTGGGCTCCAGGAGAAGTGGTTTGCCTGGAGGTAAGAAAAAAGAAAGGAAGAAGCTAGGTTAAAAGGGAAGAGAAGAATTCCAGCTCTGAGGACTTCAGCGGTTCGGTCCAGTCAAGGTGTCACCAGCTACCAGCCACTCCGGGTCAGAGCATCTCCGGTAGACAAGGGGCCCTCCTAGCTCTTTCACTTCTTAAGGGAGGACATCAGAGACCACTTTGCCCATCCAAAGCTAGGTTTAGTCTATTATGTATTTTACAAGTCTCTCTAAACTTTCAATTTAAAATTCCCTGTCCAACAACCTAGAGGGGTAGGATGGAGTGGGAGGTGGAAGGGAGGTTCAGGAGGGAGGGGACATAAGTATACCCATGGCTGATTCTTGTTGATGTATGGCAGAAACCAGCAGAATATTATAAAACAATTATCCTCTAATTACAAATAAATAAATTTAATTTTAAAAATTTCCTGTCCAAAATAACCATAAGTAGGGAGGAATAAATCAGGAGTTTGGGATGAACACACACACTACTACGATGTATAAGATAGATCACCAGCAAGGACCTACTCGACAGCACAGGGAAATCTAGTCAATATTCTGTGACAACCTGTGTGAGAAAAGACTCTAAAAAGAATGAATATATGTATATGTTTAACTGAATCACTTTGCTGTACACTGAAACTATCACAATATTGTAAATCAACTATACTCCAATAAAATTAAACATAAAAATTATTAAAATTTTAAAAAATAATCATAATTACAGTCTTATATTGGTTGAGTTTTACATTTTGGAAGCTCTTTCCAATAGGCATGCAGTAGGGTGTAGTTCTAGAATGATGATGGCCTTGAACCTGTCAGTGTCACTCACCAGCTGGGTTGCCTCCAACACAGTATTTCACTTCCCTATGCTTTTGTTTCCTTTTGCATAAAATAAAATTAGTAGAAGTAGCTCTTGTTAAAATTATTTCCATTTTACAGATGAAAAAAACTGAGACTGGGAAACACTAGAGTCAATGGCTCAGATTGGAACCCAGAACTCCTGACTCGTCATAATCGCTCTTTCTATTAAAACCATTAAAACTTTTTGTTAAGGAATATTCATATAGCAAAGTATAAAAATCTTAAACATTCACCCTGATAAATGTTTAGACGTGGACACACCCTTGTAATTCCCATCTACATCAAGATAATAGATGCTTTTGAACTGTGGTGTTGGAGAAGACTCTTGAGAGTCCCTTGGACTGCAAGGAGATCCAACCAGTCCATCCTAAAGGAATCAGTCCTGAATACTCATTGGAAGGACTGATGCTGAAGCTGAAGCTCCAATCCTTTGGCCACCTGATGTGAAGAACTGACTCACTGGAAACAACCCTGATGCTGGGAAAGATTGAAGGTGGGAGGAGAAGGGGACAACAGAGGCTGAGATGGTTGAATGGCATCACCAACTCCATGGACATGAGTTTGAGCAAGCTCCAGGAGTTGGTGATGGACAGGGAAGCCTGGTGTGCTGCAGTCCATGGGGTCACAAAGAGTAGGACACGACTGAGCAACTAAACTGAACTGATTACTGAAACAACAGAAGCAATCTTTGTGTGCCATCCAAGTCAAGATCCTGACTCCCTAAAGTAGGACTACCAGACTTAGTAAATAAAAAATACTGCTTAGGACATACTTATAATAAAAAAATTGGCTGCTAATCTGAAATTCAAATTTAACTCAGTGGCCTGTATTTTATCTAGCAATCCTACCCCAAAAGCAACCATTGACCTGATTTCTATGACACTAGAGAAGTTCTGCCTAGTCTTCTCAGAGAAGTGGAACCATATCTTATTGCACTTTTTTCATTCAGTGCTCTTTTGCTTAACATTACACCCAAGAGATTCAATGATGTTAGCAGTGGTTCATTTTCATTACTGTATAGTATCCCACTGTATACAATGGAATATACATTTATAATATACAATGAGTACAAGTTTACTCATTGTATATTATAAATATATACATATACAATGAATATGAATTTATTTATCCACTCTACTATAGATGAACCTTGCTTTTAGCCAAGACAAACAGAGCTACTATAAACATTGTTCTTGTATATGCCTTTCCGTTAGTATCTGCATGCATCCCCATTGGGTATATTACTAGATGTAAATTTCCTATGACATCAGGGTATATATATATTCAACATTAGTAGACAAAACCAAATCTCTCCAAAACTGTTGAACCAGTTTATTCCAGAACGTGGAAATAATTTCTGTTGCTTCACCTGCTGCGTCAGTTTCCCCCATTTTATGATGAATATATAGGGAAATTCACATTTTCCTGATGACTAATGCTGTTGAGCATCTTCACATGCTTATTGATTACTTAGATGTTCTCTTTAGGATAGGAAAGTGCCTGTTTAAGCCTTTTTCCCATTAAAAAAATGAGTTGTCTATCTTTTTCCAAATGATTTATAAAAATTCTTTACATGTTCTAGGTATAAATTCTTTGTCAGACATAGGTTTTGCAGATAGCTTCTCTCTCTCTGTGGCTTGCCTTTTCATGCTCATAATGGTACATTTTAATGAACAGAAGTTTTTAACCTTTTTGGTTATTGCTTTTGTGTATGTTAAGAAATCTTGAATTACTCCAAGGTCACAGTAATAGTCTCCTGTGTTGCCTTTTAGAAGTGTTGCCTTGTTTCTTTGTCTATGTTATGTATGACATATTTCTTTTCTCTCTCTCTCTTTTTTTTTTTTTTGGGTCACACCCCACAGCTTGCAAGATTTTAATTTCCCAAGCAGGGATCGAACCCATGCTCTTGGCAGTGAAAACATAGAGTCTTAACTACTGGACCACCAAAGAATTCCCTGTACATTTCTATTAAATTTTAAATTATTTCTCAACTTCATAATCCTACAGAATCTACATTAATGATTGCTAATACCATCATGAGATAGTTTCATTCACTCCAGTCGTTATAAGCATCTTTCTATGTGCTGAGGAACCATTCTAGATCCTAAGAATTTAAAACTTGGACTCAGCATGATGGTCATCTTCTCCTAGTTCACAGTGTAGCATCTTGCTCCATGTGGTATGCCTTGGTCCACATACAGCCCAAGTGGAGACACCCACAGTGTCTCCACAAGTTCCTTTTAGGGGCAAAGTCCACTTGGATTTGCTTCTGTGGCTGGGATTTCCTGCCTGTCCTTCAGAGTCTGTGCAGGGAGCTGGTGAGCATGCTCACGAGAGCGCTCGTCTTCTGACGCACCTCTGATTGGAAGTTCAAAGACAGAGAGTGAAACCTGGATCATTTGTCTGTTGCAGGTCCCTGCGCCAAGGAAGAGCCTACATTCCAGCCAAGTCAGTGGTAGGAAAGATGGATTGTCCGATCACTTGGAGTGGCTCAAAAAAGCCTGGGGCAGCTGACATGTTGATAACAGGACAAGTAATAAATTATGAATGATGTTTGTGGTACCTGATTGTATCATAACTGTTTACTTTGCTGGACTCACTAGCTCTCCCCATCAGCCATCAATTACATAGCTAACACCCAGCTAACACCAGCTCCTGAGGCAGGAGAAGGTGGCGTGGAGCCATAAAGGGACCGCAACCTCAACCTCAGTTCCAGTGTCCTTCGGAGACTTAACGTTGGTCCAGAATGTAGGCCTTAAAATAAGGCCTAGCCCACTACCCTTGTACATTGGGCTCTTGAAGACTCTTCTACTTTATTCCCAGTAGTCATCCAGAATGCACTCCTGGTTCCTGGTCCCTCCTGTTGGCCCAGGCAAGCCCCCTTTCTTGGGAAGCCTCAAATAATTTTGATTTCCCACTGGGCCCAGGACCCTCTTGGGGCATTAGGTCTCATTATCTGGTTCTTCATGCCTTTGACTAATTAGAACACTCGACCTTCCCCAGGGAGCTCCAGCCTCCAAAATTGACCTCGATCAACATGAACTATTGTCTCACCCAGGCCCATCACAACTTCTGTGAGAGCTGGAGTCTAGACATTGTGGAAGAAGGGAACTTACTCCCTAATTTTCCTGATAGAGTCTCCCTCCGGTTATCTGCACCAGTCACTCCCTCCAGGGGAGAACCTGAAGTGCTCAAATGATGCCGTCCTACCTAGGACCCCTTCCTACCTAATACTTCCTTAGTCAAAGGAACTGTCCCTCGGTGGCAAACAGTTCTTATCTAAATAGATGGGGTATTCCAAGTGTGTGTGCGGGGGGGTCAGAGCCACAGAATTGAAATGCAAATGCGGGTTCTTAATGTATTTTATTTTTTAAATTAATTTTTATTGGAGTATAGTTGATTTACAATGTTGTGTTAGTTTCTGCTATAGAGGAAACTGATTCCGTTATACATATACATGCATCCACTCTTTTTTTTTTTTAGGGACTTCCCTGTAGCTCAGATGGTAAACAATCTGCCTGCAATGCAGAAGACCTGGATTTGATCCCTGGGTCAGGAAAGGAGAAGGGCATGGCAACGCATTCCAGTATTCTTGCCTGGAGAATCCCATGACAGAGGAGCCTGGCGGGCTACAGTCTATGGGGTCACAAAGAGTTGGACGCAACTGAGAGACTAACACTACTACTCTTTTTTAGGTTCTATTTCCATATAGGTCATTATAGAATATTGAGCAGAGTTCCCTTTGCTATACAGTAGGTTCTTATTAGTTATCTGTTTTACCTTAATGTATTTTAAAGGAGTGAAGAAAGGCTGAGAAATTTTCCTGAGAACACTTTAAACTTAAAAATTTGTCAAGAATCTCTAACAACATTGATATTTATTTCTGCCTTAATAATGAGGCAGAGCGGTAATCTTCTATGATAACCAAGTGAAAAGCAGAAAGGAACCTTTGCCGGACCTTGTAAGGAGAGAAGCCAAGGGGTGCTAGGCCAAAGGGTGTTCTTAGAGCAAGCAAAGCAGTCTGGATAAAGCCTGGATGAAGACCAGAGACAGGTGGGAGGCAGGCCTCCAGGACAGACTGACTACGACAGGTTCAATCCCTGTTGCAGGCCAAACACAAGAATTTAGAAGGAATTAGGGCTTGTGAGGGCAGTGTTGGAGGAAGAAGGCTGAGTTAATTGCGGTCTATGCTCCAAAGCTAGCAGGTCCCACCAGGAAATCTACAGGGAAGACCTTCGGAGACAAGGGACTCAGGAGCACCAGCACCTATGATCACAGCTCATTTTAATAGAAGGTGCTGGAACCAAAGCAGATTGTTAGATTCTCTTTACTTGAGCCCATGGGCTGAAGCTGAAACTCCAGTACTTTGGCCACCTCATGTGAAGAGTTGACTCGTTGGAAGACTCTGATGCTGGGAGGGATTGGGGGCAGGAGGAGAAGGGGACAACAGAGGATGAGATGGTTGGATGGCATCACTGACTCGATGGACGTGAGTCTGAGTGAGCTCCGGGAGTTGGTGATGGACAGGGAAGCCTGGCGTGCTGCGATTCATGGGGTCGCAAAGAGTCGGACATGACTGAGCGACTGAACTGAACTGAACTGAACTGAAGGGCCTCTAGCAAGTCCAAGTTGTATTTAACTCTGTTCTACTTAATTTCCACAAGATAGAGGACCACCTCCCACTGCAGACTCAAGCTTGCTTTCCCTGGTGAAGGTGGCCTTTATGAAGGAAATGCTTCCCTGGTGGCTCAGACAGTAAAGAAAATGCCTTTAATGCAGGAGACACTGGAGGTTCAATCCTTAGGTTGGGAAGATCCCCTAGAGAAGGGAACGGCAATCCACTTCAGTATTTTTGCCTGGAGAATTAATAGGGACAATGGTGGGCTATATATAGTCTATGGGGTTGCTAAGAGTCAGACACAATTGAGGGACTAACACTTTTTCACTTTCCTCTCAGATATAGGGAGGACTCTGCAGAGGGAACCAAAGGCTTGAGATCTGTACTGGAGAGTAGGTAAGGGGGTAGAGTGCACAGAGCCCCTTCATCTCTCTGAGGAAGCATACTACTACTGTTGTTATTGTCGTTACTATTATATGTCAATTCCATTGAGGAAAGGAAGGGAAAGCGGATGAATGCTATTTCTGAGAAATAACTTTGCACACTGGACTGAGTGTGTTTCCCCGGATTGATCCCAAAGGCTTTCTAGAGCAACTTGATATGAACATAATTCAGAGGATTATGAATTTTGAGAAAAAAACATTACATTTTTATCTTTACTGAACTCTCACTGAAATTTAGCATTTTCTTTTATTTTAAATGTGGGCAACAGACAGTAGACTATTAGCAGTCACTGCAACCCTTTTTAAAAAATGGTTAACTTTATATTTAAACTTCCTTTTTAAAAAAAAAAAAAAGTTTTATCACTAAGCTTACAGGATCTTACTTCCCCAATCAGGGATTGAACCCAGGCCACAACAGTAAAAGCACTAAGTCCTAACCACTAGACTGCTAGGGAATTCCCTATTTAAATATCCTTAATTATTTCATGTGTTACAACCAGCATATATTCCTTGTGTAATAGAAATAATTTATAATAAAGTATAATTAAAAAACAAAATCTATAATTCTCCAGCTAACTACTAGGCCCAAATGAATTACCCATGTTAGGTAAATAGACTTTCAGAATAGAGGAAAAGTTGAAGAGCCACCTAACCCAACTTTATGAGGCTAATCTTAATTCCCAAACCAAAACTAGACAATGACAAGGCATAGAAATAAAACTTCAGATCAACAGGGTCTGATGATATGACTAAAACTCACATTCTCTATTTCTTGGCTTTGCTACTTGGTATTGGCAACTGTGGCTTTAATGCTGCTAGAAATCATACATATTTTCATGTCACGATATAATGGTTATGGACACTTTAAAATAGCATTTATACTCATTAATTATAAATTACGCAGTTAGTAGACTTTCCTTATTAAAATAGCATGTAGGTAGTTATACCACAAATTTGTTTTTAAAAAATAGTTTAAGAAATTTCCATTACTGTTCCCCATAATGGCTGTGCCAATTTACTTTCTCACCAACAGTGCAGAGGGTTCCTTTTCTCTACACTCTCTCCAGAATTTTTTATTTGCAGACTTTTCATGATGGCCAGTCTGACTGGTGTGAGGTGATACCTCAGTGTAGTTCTGATTTGCATTCTCTAACAATTAGTGATGTTGAGCATCTTTTCATGTGCTTATTGGCCATCTGTATTCATCTTTGGAGAAATGTCTATTTAGGTCTTCTGTCCACTTTTAAAAATCTGCTTTCTTTTAATCAGCATCAGGTCAGTTTAGTTCAGTTCAGTTGCTCTGTCATGTCCTACTCTTCGTGACCCCATGAATTGCAGCACGCCAGGCCTCCCTGTCCATCACCAGCCCCCGGAGTTCACTCAAACTCATGTCCATAGAGTCTGTGATTCCATCCAGCCATCTCATCCTCTGTTGTCCTCTTCTCCTCCCGCCCCCAATCCCTCCCAGCATCAGAGTCTTTTCCAATGAGTCAACTCTTCACATGAGGTGGCCAAAGTACTGGAGTTTCACCTTTAACATCATTCCTTCCAAAGAAATCCCAGGGTTGATCTCCTTCAGAATGGACTGGTTGGATCTCCTTGCAGTCCAAGGGACTCTCAAGAGTCTTCTCCAACACCACACTTCAAAAGCATCAATTCTTCAGCACTCAGCTTTCTTCACAGTCCAACTCTCACATCCATACATGACCACAGGAAAAACAATTGCCTTGACTAGACGGACCTTAGTCGGCAAAGTAATGTCTCTGCTTTTCAATATGCTATCTAGGTTGGTCATAACTTTCCTTCCAAGGAGTAAGCGTCTTTTAATTTCATGGCTGCAGTCACCATCTGCACTGATTTTGGAGCCCAAAACTAAAGTCTGACAATGTTTCCACTGTTTCCCCATCTATTTTCCATGAAGTGATGGGACCATATGCCATGATCTTTGTTATCTGAATGTTGAGCTTTAGGCCAACTTTTTCACTCTCCACTTTCACTTTCATCAAGAGGATTTTTAGCTCCTCTTCACTTTCTGCCATAAGGGTGGTGTCATCTGCATATCTGAGGTTATTGATATTTCTCCCGGCAATCTTGATTCCAGCTGTGCTTCTTCTGGTCCAGCATTTCTCATGATGTACTCTGCATATAAGTTAAATAAGCAGGGTGACAATATACAGCCTTGACATACTCCTTTTCCTATTAGGAACCAGTCTGTTGTTCCATGTCCAGTTCTAACTGTTGCTTCCTGGCCTGCATATAGGTTTCTCAAGAGGCAGGTCAGGTGGTCTGTATTCCCATCTCTTTCAGAGTTTTCCACAGTTCATTGTGATCCACACAGTCAAAGGCTTTGGCATAGTCAATAAAGCAGAAATAGATGTTTTTCTGGAACTCTCTTGCTTTTTCCATGATCCAGCGGATGTTGGCAATTTGATCTCTGTTTCCTCTGTCTTTTCTAAAACCACCTTGAACATCTGGAATTTCATGGTTCATGTATTGCTGAAGCCTGGCTTGGATAATTTTGAGCATTACTTTACTACCGTGTGAAATGAGTGCAATTGTGTGGTAGTTTGAGCATTCTTTGGCATTGCCTTTCTTAGGGATTGGAATGAAAACTGACCTTTTCCAGTCCTGTGCCCATTGCTGAGTTTTCCAAATTTGCTGGTATATTGAGTTGGCCAAATTTGCCTGTTACTCCAGGTTTTCCTTGACTTCCTACTTTTGAATTCCAGTCCCCTATAATGAAAAGGACTTCTTTTTTGGGTGTTAATCAGCATAATTATTTTGAAATTCATCTATACTGCTAAGTGTATTAATAGTTTTTTCATGGTGTTTTTATTTTTCCTGAGTGGTATTATATTGTGTGGAAAAATACCAATTGTTTATCCATTCGCTGGCTGATCGACTTGTGTTTCCAGTTCCTGGTTATTAGAAATAAAGCTGTGTTGAACATTAGTGTATAAGTCTCTGTGTGAACACAGGCTTTCATATCTCTTGGGTAATTACCCTGAGAATGGAATGGTATGCATTTAAATGCTTAAGAAACTGCCAGACTTTTTTCCAAAGTCACTGGAGCACTGACATTTCCACCAGGGGTGCAGGAAAGTTCCAGTTGCCCCACCTCCTCATCAGCAGTTGGTATGGCTAGTCGTCTTCGTTTTAGGCGTTCTATATATGAGATGAGATCTCACTGTGGTTTTAGTTTGCATATCCCTCACTGAGTAGATAAAATTTCCTTGTTCCTGAAGGGCTTCCTTTAACTTTTCCTGTAACATGCTGATGATGAATTCATTCAACATTTGTATGTCTAAGAAAAGGTCTATATTTCCCTTTTGTTTCTGAAATATATTTTTGCTGAGAATCGAATTCTAAGTTACCAGCTTAGAATTAACTAGTGACTAAGTTACCAGTGGAGAATAATTTTGTTGCTGTTTTTTAGTTTCGGTACTTTTAAAGATTTGGTTCCACTGTCTTCTGCCTTGTATTGTTCTCGGCAAGAATTCCACTGTCATCTTGGTCTTTATTTCTATTGCACAGTGTATCTTTTATCTCTGGCTGCTTTAAAAGTTTTCTTTTTATCACTGATTTTAATCAATTTTATTAAGATATGCCTTGGTAGTGTAATAATGTTCATATCTCTTGTGCTTGGGATTTGTTGCCCTTCTTGGATCTTTGGGTTTGTATTTTTTAATCAAATTTGAAATGTTTTTGATCATGTTTCTTCAAATATGCTATCCTTTGGGGATCCCAATTACATAGTTTTTGGCTGTTTGAAGTCCCATAACTCAATGATGCTTTGTCTCCTTTTTTTTTTAAAGATATTTTTTCTCTTTGTGTTTTATTTTGGGTAGTTTCCATTACTATGTTGGCAAGTCCACTAATCATTCTTCTGCAGTGTGTAATCTGCTATTAATCCCATCCACTGTATTTTTCATCTTAGACATTATGGTTTTCATCTCCAGAATTTCTAATAGGGTCTTTAAAAATATCTATCTTTGATGTCCCTACTTAATACATTCAATCGTTTCTATAGCTTTTTGAATATAACATTTTCTTGTTTTAATGTCCGTGTCTACTAACTTTATCACTGATGTCATTTCTGAATCAGCTTTGATTAATTGGTTTGCATACTCATTATGAGCTGTCTTTTCCTGCTCCTTTGCATGCCTGGCAACTTCTTATCACATGCTAGACGCTGAATTTTACTTTTTTTGGATGCTGGATTTTTTAGGGAGAGGGGACCATGCCACTTGCCTTGCAGGATCCTAGTTCCTTGACCAGGGATTGAACCTGGGCCCTTGGCAGTGAGAGCATGGAGTCTTAACCACTGGACCTCCATGGAATTCCTGAGGTGCTGAATATTTTAAAATTCTTTTCTAGTCTTATAAATATTCTAAATACTCTTCAGGTTTCTTCTGGGACATGATTAAATTAGTTGAAATCAGTTTGATTTTCTTCTATCTCGTTTTTAAGCCTTGTTGGTTAAGACCAGAACACCATTTATTTTAAAGCTAAATTTTCTCAGCTACTGAGACAAAGGTCTTCTGAGTAGCTTACTTGGTGCCATGTGGATTATGAGGTTTTCTACACTGGTTGATGAGAAGAACTACTCTTGATCCTGTGTGAACTCTGATTTGTTCCCACCAGCCCTTTCAGGTGGTTCTTTTCCAGGTCTTGTGTCCTTTCCTCTTCTGGGTCTTGTACAGCTTCCTCACAGGCACATGCTGATCAGCACTCAGCTGAAGGCTCAAGGAAGACTGCTCTAGGTCTCTCGTGTTCTCCCTTTGAGCAGCTTGCTCTTCCTTGATATTCTGCTTTGCAGATCCCAGGCACTTTGGCTTCCCTTTCTCCCAGCTTCTTGTCCTCAGCCCAAGGAGACCACCAGCTATGTCCTTGCACATAGTTCGGAAGCTCTCCAGGAAGTGAGCAGGGCAAGATTGCAAAGCTCACCTAGTTTGTTTCCTGTTTCTCAAAGGTCACTGCCTTCTGTTGCCTGATAGTCAATGTTTTGAAAACTATTGTTTCGTATACTTTGACTTTTTAGTCATTTCAGGCAGGAGGGCAAATCTGATCCCTATTACACTCTTGGTCAGGAGTAGAAGTCTGTAATCAATCTGATATCTTTTATTTAATACATTAAAAAAAATTAGGATTCTAAGAAGCCGTCACCCCATGGCCAGAGGGGATGAGCATGCAAAAGGATGTTAAGAACTGCCACTCAGTCCCTCAGGCATTAGTTGACATGTTATGCATGGGATGAGGCCTGTATTCTTTTTAGGGTCCCAGAACCTGGAGTCTAAGCATGGATGAGAACCTGACTTGGTGTTTGGAAGGCCTGGGTTTCCAGGTTTACCCCTGGAGCCTGTAGGATGAACCTGGTCGCCACTCTGCACCACGCCTGTGTCATACCATGCAGGCATGTGTTGGTGGTGTCCCTCTCGTTTCTTGCAGAGAGTTGTAAATCTTCTGCCTGCTGTGGACAAATGTGTCCTAGAGTTTTAACATCACAACAAAACTGGTTATTAAGTTTTTTTTCCCTTCATGTCCCTCCTGGAAACCTTTCTCATCTCCACAGCAGACTCTGTCCCATATTCCCCCCCTCCATAATTAGGGCTTAAGCTTCCTGAACCTGAATATCTTTGCCCGGTGAAGAATCTACATGCACCCTAGCAAAGCATGTGTTGTTAATCTTGGTGCAGGGTCAGAACACGTTGGAAGTCTCTCCTGCCTCTGACTGATAAAGAAGCCGGAGGTGGGGCTGGCTCCCACCTGGAGACTATTCATTAGTCCTGTATTTTGCCCAGTATTCCAAGTCTCCCATGATCCCCTTTGGAAGACAGGAATTACCTAGGCTGCTCTGTGGAGACAAATGAAATGAACTCATTAGCATTTGTAAGCAGGTCTGGGGGAGCGACACAGGAGGGACTCATTCTTTAGAGATTAACACCGGACTTGGCCCCCAAAGTTGAGCTAAGCTGCTACTTGAGCATCAAGCTCAGAAGCATCTTTTTCTGAATCTTCTCTTGCATGGTTGATGTCCCAAGGGTACCAAGGCCATCAGAAAATCACAGACCAGCACAAAGGACTCCAAAATCCAGCCGTGGCTTCATGCATTTTTTTCATTCAGATAAATTTATGAGGACCTACTGTATCCCAGTCCCTATACTAGGCACTGAACACAGAGTGATGAACAAAGCCAAAACCACTTCGGCAGTTCCTCTTTATGTGAGGCTGAATGAGAGACAGACATTGGCAAGTGTCTGTCTCTCCACACAGACATTACATGTCTCTCTCTCTCTCTCTCTCTCTCTATATATATATATACGTTTATAGGTACACAGGTATATAATTGTATGCATGTATTTATACATACATATGGAAAATATGGCTTCCCTTGGGGTTCAGACGGTGAAGAATCTGCCTCCTCTCTCTGCAGGAGACACAGGTTTGATCCCTGGGTCAGGAAGATCCCCTGGAGAACAAAACAGCAACCCACTCCAGTACTCTTGCCTGGAGAATTCCATGAACAGAAGAGCCTGGCAGGCTATACAGTCCTTGGGGTCACGGAGAGTGAGACACGACAGAGCGACTAACACTTCCACTTTCATGTAAGATATAACTGTGATAAGAATTACAAAGCATTAGCCCTGTATTTTGCCTAGTACTCCAAGTCTCCTATGATCCCCTTAGGAAGGCAGGAACCACCTAGGCTCTCTGTGGAGACAAAAGGAATGAACCCATTAACATTTGTAAGCAGGTCTGGCGGAATATAACTGTGACAAGAATCAGAAATCCTAAACCAAAGGAGCTCAGGAGGGTTTCCCTGAAGAAATGCTGACTCTGCTGAGATAGGAGGGATGAGCGGGCCTTAACCAGGGGAGCAAGGTAAGGAATGTTGCAGGTAGGAGCAGCAGAATGTGCGAAGGCCCTGTGGGCTCAAGGGAGGCAGGTGTGTGTGCCGGGCGGTGTTTCCCCACGATGGCTGCGTGCCTATGGGATGCCATACAGCTCTTACAATGTGATCCTGACACTCACCCATCATGAGGTGGGGTTTGTGTGTCCTCCTTTCAAATCTCGGTGGGCCTCTGGCTACAGCAGGGTGATGCCATATGACTTCCAAGTCTAAATTTTCCACCTAGTCCTCTCGGGACCTAGGCTCCATGATGTGAGGCTGCCATGCAGCCGCATGAAAAGTTCCAGCTGAAGACTCAGCTGGCAAAGGGCATCAAGCACCAGACACAAGAATGAATGAATCTTTGGGTGGTTCCAGCTTTGGGCTTTGAGCTGCTGCACCTGATGCCAGAGATGAACGGTGGAGCAGAGATGAACTGCCCCCCAAACACCCTGTCCAGATTGCGTATTTGTGAGCAAAATAAATATTGTCATCATTTTAAACCACTAAGTACTGGGGAGCTGCTGTCTATAGATTCCAGGTCCATGTCCAAGGAGGAAATGATGCCAGCAAAGTCAGGCTTCCTGTTCTTCAATATTTCTCTCCTATGGAGGTGGAGATCATTTCTCCCACTTATGGGCTCAGCATACTAATTCCAGTCCTGGCCTAATCCAGGCTAGTTAAAGGATGGCTAAAAGTGAAGGTCACCCTAAAATCTCATCCCTTTGCCTTTTCGAGAGCTCCATTCTAATGGTTTGATGTTGACCCAATACCTCGATGACCCAATAGATTTAGATCTCTGTTCTTACCTTCACATCTTCCCTTCATTCTCTGTTCCCTATCACCTGATTGCCAAGAGAATGGCCTTCAATGCCCACCAAGAACATGGTCAAGCAGTGGGCAATGACCAGTGTGGTGGAGCTATGTACAGAGCAAAGGGTATGATGGATAAACCGTGGGGTGGACTGCGGAAGGCGCTTTAGTCGCCTACGCAGTGCCACTCTCTCCATCTTCCTGGCTAAGAGTAGCCTGACTTGTTCACCTTACTCAGATATCACAGCCTTCCAGGAGGCTTGGACTCCTCCCCACTGCTGCCTCCCTCCACCCCCCAACTCCTATCCTTTCCTGGACTGCTGTTATCTCCCAAGCTTGCTCCCTGGCGGAAGTGGGTGCTGTGCTCTTCATTTAAACCACCCACACTTAGTGGGTGTGTGCTCAGTTCCAGATACTTAAAATGCAAACACAGCATTCCACATCAAACAGGAAATCTTTACATTTGATTTGTTAACAGAGACAACCAGGTAGAAACATCTAGGTGGACACTGCGTCTCTTCAGAGGCATTTGACTCCACAGTTGTGCCATACTACAACTGCTACTCCCTAAAAAATGCATCAAGTGTCTTGGGATTCTTTTGTGGGTTTAAATATATATATAATAGAGAGAGAGAGAGAGAGAGAGGCAGAGGCATTTCTCACTTCTGTTCCCAGTGTGGTTCACCAGACTTAGCTCTGAAAGCAAAACTCAGTCCACAGTGAAGACTCTCAAAAGATGCAGCGCTGATATTCAGGACAAGCTTTGCCTTCTTCTTGGTTTTCATAGGTTAAGTCAGTGTTTCCTCTTTTGTCCTTGTCTTTCCTTTTGTCCACATCACTCACTGCCTGTGCTGACCCTACTGGGATCTTGAGTTTTGGGGTCTTCGGGGCTGAGAACTAGCTGGTCTTTGGGTGGCCTTAAGATGCTGGCCATAGAATCCTCCAGCTCATATTTCATTTATGCCTCCTTTCACCGGTGAGTAACTGATATTAGAGAGCCTCCAGGATGAAGAAAGTCTAATCAAACCAGAGAGACCCTTTACACCACACCAAAAAACTCCCAGATCATCTGAGCTTTGTCAGATGCTTTAAGTAGAAAGGAGTATATTTAAAAGTCCCCAGCCAGAGAAACAGAGAAAGAGGATAAACAGACACTGGTCCGGCTCTATCACCTGCAAGCTGTATGCCTTCAAACAAGATTCTTAACATTCTTTGTTCAACCACGCTGAGCAGCATGTGGGATCTTAGTTGCCTGGTCAGGGATGGAACCCACGCCCCTAGCTTTGGAAGCATGGAGTCTTAACCACTGGACCACCAGGTGGGTCCTAGTTCTTAACTTTTTTGACTCAGTTTCCGTATCTACAAAATGCAGATAATAATTGTATCTACCTCAGATGTTGTGAGGATTCAGTGAGATCATATGTATAAGGCCCATAGTACCTGCCACATGGGAACAGCTCAAGGGAGTTACTTACCATCATCATTACTTCTCAGGTAAAGAATCTGCCCACAGTGTAGGAGACCTGGATTTGATCCCTGGGTCAGCGAGATCCCCTGGAGAAGGGAATGGCAACCCACTCCAGTATTCTTGTCTGGAGAATCCCATGGGCAGAGGACCCTGGCGGGCTGCAGTCCACGGGGTCTCAAAGAGTCGGACACGACTGAGTGACTTTCACTTTCATCATCATCACCATCATCGTTTTCAAGTTCTTATAATATGTCATCTCAGCACCTTGAAGGTCTTACTTCCTAAACTTGAGAACAAAAGGGTTAACTCCCTGGAAGGCACCCTTCTAGTTCCTGGTAGAATACAGTTCTGAGAGCTGGATCAAATGACCCCAGGGTTTTCCTTTCCAAGCCAGTGGTTAGGGGCTCTGACTGCCCCACCTGCCCCCAAAAGGGGTGGGAACTCATTCAAGGAGGAGCCAGGTGGAACTGGATTTTCTCCCCCTGTTGCTTTAGCAGGTTTGTCTTATAGTCTTTGTTCTCCCAAACAAAGCAAGAGGAAACCTTCCCCAGTTTGTAAATACTATGGCTACAAACCCAGGTTGTGGCAGTGTCTAAGCAACCTTCATAGAGCATCCTCCCACCAATGAATGAATGAAACAAATGAATGAAATGGATGGCTGAAAGGATAAGCAGAATGCATGCGAGGCTCTTTTTAGTGCAGGTAATCATTTCATCTCCAAAGAGTCTACTCCAAGGACCCCCTTGCCCCTTCCCGCTCTCTTCCTTTTCCACCAGCCTTTCCTCATTCCCTCCCAGGGTGGGGTAGGCACTTTCAAGAGTTCTGGCATCAGTGGTTATTTCTCCTAGGTCTGGAAAACAGATCTATCCAAAGCGAAAAATTGGACAGGCACCTGTAGGATTATGCCAGAGAAGTGGTGCTGCCGAGATCTCGGGTGACTAAAACGAACTGTTGTAGAGAGGACTATTTCATGCATTACGCTGTCTCCAACAATCTCCTTGTAAACTTGCGAAAATGTCAAGGAATTCCGGCTGAGGAGACAGCCTCCTTTTTTTACACTGAAGCCTGAGATGGAAAATTGAAGGCAGATAATAGAGGGCTCTCAATATATCAGTTAAATTTTAGACAATCTTTCCTCCTCATTTGAAGACTCATGTCTGGGGCCTGAGAGATTAGAATATTAGGAAAGATCTTTCACAAAATGCATCAAGCTGGCTTGTTCTACTGTTAGATATTTATTTGCCAGAAACAGGAAAAAAAAAAAAGTCTCAGCAGGCAAGCACTCAAAGATAGTGGACATTGCTTTGATCTGAGAAATCTCTGGCTTATACTGCTTCCTGGATGTAGATAACATAATAGGCTTTGGGGAACACACTCATTTGAGCCCCCCAACCCCACCCTCAGTTGCTCTAGGCGTGAATCACACAATTCTGGATTGATATGTTAAAGTCTCTAGTGATCCCTGCCTGTCGTTTTTTTCTTTTTTCAATATCTGAAACATCATATTTAGGCTTAGGGTGAGATGAGAATCCCTTGAGAGTCCCTTGGACTGCAAGAAGATCGATCAAACCAGTCAATCCTAAAGGAAATCAGTCCTGAATATTTATTGGAAGGACTCATGCTAAAGCTGACGTCCCAATACTTGGGCCACCTGATGCGAAGAATTGACTCACTGGAAAAGACCCTGATGGTGGGAAAGATTGAAGGCAGGATAAGGGGATGACAGAGGATGAGATGGTTGGATGGCACCACCAACTCGACGGACATGAGTTTGAGCAATCTCCGGGAGTTGGTGATGGACAGGGAGGCCTGGTGTGCTGCAGTCCATGGGGTGGCGGAGAGTCAGACATGACTGAACGACTGAACTGAACTGAGGATGTAAGGAAATATCCTCCTGCTTTTCAATAAAAGAAACAACAACAACAAAATTTTTTAGTGTGATGAGCATTTGGCCAGGAAAATCATTAGCTGGGTATCTTGAACTGCAGATCCCTCACGTATGAAATAACTGCACTAATAGAACTTTGTATTTTTAGTTTCCAAAGTATTTTCATGCCCATTTCGTTATTTGGTCTTTAAGGTAAGGAGGGTAGGAATTATCATTCATTTTTAAATTATGAAACTTATTAGTGTGCCGTATGGAAAAGAAAACAGAAGTCGAAAAGGCCAATGGGACTTCTCTATGGGAATTAGCAAAGGAGCAGGAGCAGAAATGGGTGACTTCAGGGGCTTCCCTGGTGGTCCAGTGGTTAAGACTCTGAGCTTCCACTGCAGGGGGCGCAGGTTCCATCCCTGGTCATAGAAGATCCCACATGCCGCTCGGCCAAAAATAAATGAAAAATTAAAAGAAAGAAATGAGTGTCTTTGGGTCTCACATTCTTAACCTGTACAGTTCTTTTCTGAGTGTGAAAGCAGAAATAGAATTCTATTTGTGGCAAAATAAAGGTGTACTAAAATGAACTTTTCACTTCTTACAAGGCAGTTGTAACTACAAACATTGTTAGCAAGCTTTGGCCCTCATCCCCAGAAATTCAGATTCCGTAAGGCTGGGATGATGCCCAGGAATCTGCATGTTTGCTCAGCTCCCCCAGATGGTTCTCAGGCAGGTATGTCGAATCACATTTGGAGCAGGTTAGATATTAGGCTTATTCTTTCTGGATTGGTTCAGGCCAGATCACGAATATTTAGTTTTTCCTTCTATCTCCAGAATAACATGGACACCTCTGAAGCTCAAAGCTTACTCATTCCTGAGACTTTTCCAGCAGTTTGTAGGTAGTGACTTCCCCCAAACTCTAGGCAAATCCAGACATTACCCATGTTGTGTTGTACTGTCGTCCAAGGAGGGAGGGAATGAGAGGCAAAGAGCCAGCCGGGAACATTTACAAACATACCCTTAAGAATTTCACCCTGAACAACTAAAATTTCAGGCTGGAGGTTGAAATATTGAGACTTTTCACAAGCAAATGCCTGCCCTGAATTCTTCTGTACTAGCTACACTGGAAATTCAACTGCCAGATGGCTATTTTCAGCAAGCAATCATGAACTCTAGAAAGTTTAAGCTGCTGTATGGTATGAGTTACTAATTTACTAGATCAATTACCAAAGGGTTATGGTGGTCAGTCAAGAGAAATATGACAGCTAAATTCCACTCTGACTCAAGCCAGACATTTTTACAGACATCATTTCTAAGAGCCTGAGAAATTCTGCAGCTCCACTCTCACTGACCCCTAAGTTGCTTCACAATTACCCAGGAAGGATGGTTACTGACCATGAGCACGCTGTTCCAACTCTGTTTAATAGTTACTTTAAATCATGGTTACTAAGTTCTCAGTTGTGGTTTTCATGCACTTAACCTGGGCAGCTCCATGCATGGAAATAGGCAGCAATTCACAACCATGGCAAATATTAGAATCACCTATAGAGCTTTTAGAAAAAAACAGATGCTAGAGACCCACCCAGACATAGTGACTCAGAATCTCTGGGATGAAGCCTGGGTGTGTTTGTTTATTTGTCCTTTTTTTTTTTTTTTAAGCTTCCCAGGAAGTTTTCCCCCACCCCGACCTCCACCCTTAAGAACCTTGATATGTTTTTGTGCTTTTCATAGTAATAAAATCTATCATTTGTGAAGGCTTCTCGTGTGTTGGGAGTTTTGCCTAAAACATATCTAACCATCCCAACAATACTGTACACTAGGAGTTATTATCTCGCTCTTATTAAAAATGAGGCAATCCAGGCCAAGCAGGGTTTAAGCAAATTGTCCTAAGACACTGATGTCTGTTTGTCTCCAAATCTGTGTTCTTTCTACATGAAAATCCATCACGATTTAAGAGGCTCAGGATTTAGTAAGGCAAACTTCTTTGCCCACTAGAGTAACAGGTACCCATAGTTTTTGCTTTGGATTGTTTCATTTTCTGAAAAATGTCCCACTTCCCTTCCTCCTTCTTCTTATCCTTTAGGTCTTGGCTTGCACAGCATTTCCATAGTGGACTTTCTCTTAGTCCCTCTGGCCAGGATTCCCCATCCTGTGCTCTCAGTAAGCGCTGAATTGCACCTGACGCTGTATAGTAATTGTTTATTTCTTTATTTATATCATTCACAAGACTGTATCCTCCCAGAGGGCAGATGTCTACACTCACCACTATATCCCTAGGTCATCACCTAGCTGAACACCTAGCTCATACTCAGTACTCAATAAATAGTTGTTGAATAAATGAGCGAATGGACAGATGGATGGACAAAGGGGTAGATGGATAGACAGATGGATGAATAGATGGATGGATGAATGGTTGGCTGATGGATGGATGGATGGATGGATGTGCAGATGAATAGATGAATGATTGACCATGGACAGAATTATTTGGCAATGGCAGCAAGGGGGCAAAAATGAGGACTGACTCATAGGTACAACTAACAAACCTTGGAATTCTTTGAATAGGAGAATCACTTCTTTTAAAATCTCTGGAATCCTGTTAGTAAAATGGGTAAAGACTCCGAGCAAACAATTTTTGGTATAAAAATAAATAAGATTTCTCATGCTCCCCAGGGAACATTTAGGTTACAAATGAATGAATGATTTAACTCAAATGCTGTTCTTGGTCAGTCGTAACAACAATGCCACCTTGGTTTCTAGATGATCTTTCTTTTCCACCAAAGAGGTTAAATCACTCAGGAAAGGACAGAGTTTGTCACTTCCCATTTCAAAGAACTTCTTCAATGACCTAGTTATTCCAAGTGTCTGAAAAGAAAGGAGGAAGGGAGAATAAAGACCATCTGTATGGCAAAGTAGGAAGCTCCCTCACCCTATTGCTCCATAATGGATCACATAAAGAAAAAAGGTTTTGAAATAATGGTAGGTCTTCAAGAGTAACAAAGAGCATCTTAGAAAGCAAAGCAAAAACAATAACAGCGTAATAGAGCCAGGAAGGCAGCATCAGTGCAGAGGAAGGAACATAAAGAGCTCTAGATGTTGGAGAAGGAAGCTCGTTGCTCAAGGATTTGGGTAATCTGCAAAAAAAAAAAAAAAAAAAAGAAAAAAAAATCCTCGTGATATTGTAGGCAGGTCTTCAAGCACAATAAAGTACACTAAGAAGCAAGATTCGAAGCAGTGAGTGTCCACACACACACACACCTACCACAATACAATCTTCGTTTCTCTTTCTTAATATTGTATAGCAAGGAGTCTGATATGAGATTAAACCTACTTTGAACATTACAGTGAATGCCAGGCCCCCTCAAGCCAGAACCTTTTTTTCCTCATTATCACCTCATTAAGATGCCCCTAAGGCCCTCACTTTTTATATGACGATATCAGGTGAGGAACAGGTCCCGCATGCCTGCGATGAAGCATGACTGATATTTAAGACCAACAACTCAAGTGCATTTGATCGCTTTTGTGTTTATTCAGAATGGCACTTTTACGCGAGGCCATAAAGTGGTGAATTTCCTATAGAGCTGAGAGTGTGTGAGTTGGGGCAGGTGGTGTGTCGAAGGCTGGGGTAGCAAAGGGGTGCTCCGAGACGTCTCTCCCAGTGTGGCCACCGCAGCCAAACAAGAGACTCTGTACAGCTTCCCTGTAAATTGCAGTGTTCAGGCTGCCAAACCCCAGAGCCACCTCTGAGAAATGGAGAGAAGGAAGTGATGTCAACAAGGAAAAGCAGATAGATAAAAGCAAATTTTCCTTGACAAATATGAATCATAGTCCTTTTAACCAGCTAGTTCTGAGAAAGAGAAACCTTTTGTTACTTGCATTTAACCTCTGAGATTCCAAACACCTAGGAGACAGGACTTTACATGGCAGTGGAAAGACTGTCACCCGACATAGATACAGCATTTACATTGGTTCCCCAGTTTGGGCCATAACCTCATACTCAGCTGTCATTTTGGCCTTTGGAAGGGAGGACAAACAGTCCTGGCTCCAAGTGAGTGGGCAACCCAGTCTCCATTTGGGGATGTGGGTTGTTGGTATGTAAATGCAGCTTCAACCTTCTATTTGACCAGGTCGTTTGTAGATCTTACCTTTTCTTTTCTAATTTTTATTGAAGAATAGTGGACTTATGATGGTGTGTTAATCTCTTCTGTACATCAAAGTGACTCAGTTATACCCATATATATTCCTTTCCACATTCTTTTCCATTATAGTTTATCACAGGATGTTGACTATAGTCCCCTGTGCTATACAGTAGGACTTTGTTGTTTATCCATCCTGTATAACAATTTGCCTCTGCTAATCCCAAACTCTCATTTCTAACCCCTCTCCCCACTTTGGCAACCACAAGTGTGTTCTCTATATCTGTGTGTCTGTTTTTGTTTCGTAGATTTGTTGATTTGTATTATATTTTAGATTCCATATAGCATTTGTGTCATAAGGCATCTGTCTTTCTTTCTCTGACTGATTTCACTTATTATGATAATCTCTAGGTCCATCCATTTCCCTTTTCTTTTTTTTTTTCTCCCCTTTTGAAAACACAACTTTGTTGAAATATACAATTCCCTCATTTCAAGTGTCCAACTCAGTGCTTTTGGGTGCCTTACAGTGTTAATTTTTCAAATTGTTCCCTTAGTTTCTTATTAGAAATTTTAGTACTGCCGCAGAGGAAGGAAAGAAAATGGAATATATAGAAGAAGATAGTAGAAATCCTGGACAGAAAGAGAAAATGAGTCAGGGACAGAAAGAAAGGGTACAAGATGCTTCCAAAGAAGAGAGGCCAACTGCTTCTGGATTTCTCAATCTTTAACCAGGATTCAGAATTCAACCAGAGAAGGCGATGGCAACCCACTCCAGTACTCTTGCCTGGAAACTCCCATGGACAGAGGAGCCTGATGGGCTGCAGT
This sequence comes from Ovis aries, assembly GCF_016772045.2. Lineage (NCBI taxonomy): Eukaryota > Metazoa > Chordata > Mammalia > Artiodactyla > Bovidae > Ovis > Ovis aries. Next base: position 32,971,557 of record NC_056075.1, on the reverse strand, counting down.
CTATGGGGTCGCACAGAGTCGGATGTGACTGAAGCGACTTAGCAGCAGCAGCAGCAGCAGAATTCATCATGGCGGCACACCCGCCAAAGGCAGGGGCAGGAGCTGTGGAGGCTTATACAGGAAGCCACCTGAGTGGGCATTGTGGGTTGGAACCCAGAGAGGCAAAGGTCTCTTGGTTGCCACAGGGAATCTCGAACCCTGCCCAGTTACTTCCCTGGGCCTCTCCTGAGCCCTCCCCTGCAGGCGAACCAGGCACACCAGACATCAAGTCACAGCTCGGTGGCTTGAACCAGGTGCCACTTTTCAACTCAGTCCTTTTCTTGATTCTCAAATTGCAGCATTTAATGAGGTAAAACATCAGATTACAGAGAACTTTTGTTTTTTAATGAGGATTCGGGGAAGTTTCTGGGTTAGTTGAGAAGTATGAAAGTATTTAACCTCCGTTCAGCGAACTGCCCTTTATTAACATTTTCCCTTCTACTGTTGCTCGGAAAACTGCACTTTCTCAAACAAGTTCACCATTTGGTGTTTGGATCTGGCTAGAGCCAGACGATGCATGTCACCATTACAGCATGCAAATCAGCCCAGACTTGATTTAAGGACCAGAGGGCTCTTCCGGGTAAATGCTATAGGGAAGGAGATGAGCAGAATACTGCTCTCTGAGTGAAAATGTGGCTTCTCAGATGGCAGTGGATGCTGACAGCATGCACCCCTCCGGTTTATAATGATTGGCATGGCAATTGCTTTCATGGAGACATACTCTTTGCAAAGGATGACCCAGAATGTCTTCCATAGATCCCACTGCAGTGTGGCTTTTTGACTTTTCACAAAGTCAACTCTCTGTTTTGCTCTCCTCCCAAGGGGACATGTGACATGATAAAATGGGTGAAATAAGAAGCAGAAAGGAGCCCAAAGAGAACACTACCCTCTCCTTCACGTACCCTTCTTTGTAAGCTACTGAAGGACAGAAAGCAGAAAAGTTCATCTCCTAAAATCATAGACTTTTAGAACTGGAAGGTCCTTGAGAGTCATTTGGAGCATGAGCTTCCCAGGTGGCGCTAACGGTAAAGAACCTGCCTGACAATACAGGAGATGTAAGAGACATGGGTTTGATCCCTGGGTCTGGAAGATCTCATGGAGGAGGAAATGGCAACCCACTCCAGTATTCTTGCCTGGAGAATCCCAGGGACGGGGGAGCCTGGTGGGCATTAGAACCGAAAGTCACTTGAGAGCCATCCAGAGGGCACACCTGCTATTCATGCCTCCCCAGAATCCCTGCTCCCTTTGTTTGCTTACAGTACCCTGACTTCCCTTTGGGAAATAACACTCTGGCACCCTCAGACCTTTGGATCTACCCTTGACTCCAAGGGCTGGACATATAATCCAGGTCTGGCCAATGGGCATATTCTAGAATCCCTCCAATTCTAATGATTCATTTAGGATGCACAAGTGACTCACACTAGTTCAATGAGTTTGTTTGTTTGTTTGTTTGTTTGTTTGTTTCACTATTGCGATAAAGAAGTTCTATTTCTGATGGAATTATTGCCTGTAAGGATAATTTCAGACTGGAGCTCCTGGAGTTACCAGAGTGTGCATGACTGAATATGAAACTGAAAGGAAAAAACAAAATCACAGGACTTTTGTTTGAACCCCTGGATCCAGCTTTACCTGAAGCCAAATTAATCTCTGAACTTTTCAGTTACGTGAATTAATAAATCCAGATTTTGGCTTAAACCTGTTTGAGTTGGTTGTTTTCATTTGCAACCAAAAGAGCCATGGCTAATACACCACCCAGTTCTTTCATTCTGCAAACCTAAAATCAAGGAATGGATTACCCAAGTTTTCAGAGCCAGGGCAGAACTGGTCTAGCATCGAAGCCCCCTGAGGTCCAGTCTAGGACTCTTTCTGAAAGCCTTTCACAGTTAATCTTCCTGTTTGAGGCAGCATCGCATAGTTATTCTAGACTTGTTGAAATGACAATAACATGAACTAACGATGTTTTATGAGACTTTGGTGGCAAGGACCTCTTATGATTGGCAGGAACTGGCGCCTGCATATCTGACTGTTCAATTTGCAGTAGTTATAATTCCCATACTATTCCAGGGTTTACAAGGGACTCAACCAAATGTGGCTCAAACATACCATCCCCCAGTCCTTCTCTTTTTTTACTGGGTGGAGACAGATTGTTAGGTGAACACCCTGATAAATGGGTCTGAGGTTCACTAACACATATGGATATGACTGTGCTGGCTGTTAAAATATTGAAATATATCTGTCCTGTTTAGCATACTGCCCTCAGCTGCCCCTGCCCTTCACCCAGGACCCCACTCTCCTAGACCTCCTGAATATCTTGTCATTTCAGGGTTAGCGCCTAGTTTATGGGAAGGGTGTCTTCAGAACCTTGATCCACCACTGGGTCAGGGTCCATTCTGATGGACTGAACCCAATAGATTGCTTCCTATTTTGGATTTTAGTTTCATAGACATAAATACACACAGTCCATTCCCAAGAGGAAAATGTGAGATAGAAGTATAAAAACCTGGTTCTCCTCACTAAGGGCAGGGAACTCCTACAATAGTTTTTTTAATTTTTTGGATAACTTCTTCTCTGGCCCCATAAAGATACTGGCTCATGGATTTACAGGGAAATGAGTACTGGACCAGGAAACAGTGCACTGGGGTTCTGATCCCAATCTCTGGGGACCTAACCCGACGGCTTTTCTGTGCCTCAGGCATAAGGAATCTGAGGGCAAGGCCTGCCTAGTCTCCCTCCCTGGGGTGCTGTGAGGATTCTGACAAAAGGGCCAATGGATGAGTCATCAATATCTTGATCTAAAGGGGCAGTTTCAATTAACGTGGGCGAGCACTGATCGAAGTCCTTGACTTAGTGTAGGAAATTCTCCAATTCTCACCTCTCTGAGGCAGACACTGCTATGATGACTACTTTCAGATGGGGAAACTGAGGCAGGGAGAGGTTCGGTAACTGCAGGCTGGCCTTAGAGAGTTCAGGCTTAGTCAGGACACATCTCTTCATCCAGCACAGTAGGTGTAGTTTGGGCACTGGACTCAAACCTCGTGGCTTAGATGGTAAATAATCTGCTTGCAATGCAGGAGACCTGGGTTTGATCCCTGGGTCTGGAAAACCCCTGGAGAAGGGAATGGCTACCCTCGCCAATATTCTTGCTGGAGAATCCCATGAACAGAGGAGCCTGGCAGGCTATAGTCCATGGGGTTGAAAAGAGTCAGACACAACTGAGCAACTAACACACAACACATACTCACTCTTCCATGCCAACCCTGAGTTGGTACCTTGACACTGTTGTTTGTAAGCTTTGTACTCAGCTTTTTCTTCTGTAAAGTGAGACTATTAATTATAACTGTTGGATACAGTTATTGTGAGGCTTAACGGAAGTAAGATTAATCAACGAACTCGAGGACTGCTAGAGTTTGTACACACGAAAAATCAGTATACCAGACACTTCCTCGGTGGTCCAGTGGTTAAGACTCCCTGCTTCTAATGCAGGGGGCACAGGTTCGATTACTGGTTGGGGAACTAAGACCCCACATGGCACACAGCCAAAAAGAAAAAAAAAGGTCAGTATACCAGTTAAATTTGGATTTCAGATAAACAATGAATAGATTTAAAAAAAAAAAAGCATAAGTATGTCCCAAGCAGTATTTGGGACATACTTATTACTGAAAAATGACTCATTATTTATGTTTTGGATTTTACCAGGCAGCTACACAGGAAGTGCCTGGCACAGGATCAGGCCCGAAAGGGATGTGGAGATATGAAAGGCGTTCCTGTTGGGAACTGGGTCCTGCATGAAGGTTTGGAGGGGCCAGGAAGGGGAGATGGAAGGAGGATTGGGTTAGATACTTCAAAGGGACCAGGACTGGCCACAGACCTCAATGGCCAAGGAGAAGTAGAGTGTAGACAGGCCGGGGGAGAAACAAGAGCCCTCAGCCTTCATCTTAGTTCTGTTGTATCCCCGGTGTCTGGCCTGTCCCCAGAGCCTCTGGACCTGCCCCAGGGGACTGGGCCAGGCCCACCTAGTGTCCACACCAGCTCCCCTTAATCCTTCGGAGGCCAGTGCTGCCGCCACGTCAGTGGACAAGACCCAGGCCTTGGAGCACACTGGGGGCTCTCTGACTGCATGTTCCAGGAGCCTCCGAGCACAGTCAGATAGTACAGGAGAGAAGCAGAAAAAACAAAACCTTAGAACTAACCCGGACTCAAGAAGATGAACAAGAGGGAAGAAGGAAGAAAGATCAGAAGCAGAGGCCCACTGTGTCACACTGGGTGTAAGAGCCAGGCTACTGGAAAGGACAAAGAGGCCAGTGGAGCTGCACTAGCGACCGGGGCACGCCTGAGTGCCCCGCGGCTGTGCTGCCGCTCCTTCCGGCCTCCCATCCCGCTCCCTGCGGCTCGCCACAGGTCACTCTAACGCCCAGGACCTTCCTGGTGGGGACAGGCTGCCTGCCACAGTGCGGGCAGGTCACCTTCACCATCTGTGCCCTTGGTTTCTCAGCTCGTTAAGTTGGGAAAACGCCATAGGACCACTTACTCAGGAAACTCACCCCTTCCCCTCCATTTTGCCAAATATTATGATAGTGTGGGCTTGTGAGACAGACAAGTTTGAGCTCTGGCTTTGCCGCTTGATTTGGTGCTTTGGGGCAAGTGTGTTGCCCTCCCTCCAGCTCCGTTAGAAAGGACCTGCCTCCACCTCCCTTCTCACGGGGTCCTTGTAGGAACCAGCCAGCAACCTCAGGTCGGCTGCCTTCTGAGTCCCCTGGAGAGGAGCTGCCCCTCTAGAGCTAAGTGTGGTCTCAGCCCTGGCAGGTCCTCACTCTGTAGAGGCTCTTAGGATGTACTGAGCACTCCTGGGGCACCACCAAGCTCCAGAGAAACAGATGCCATTGATGGTGTTCCATGCTCTGGAGGGCTTCACCGTTTGGTGGGAAGGACAGACTATTAAATCATTAGAGAAAAATTCTTGAGTACGTTCCTATCATTAAGCTGCAGAGTGTGTGGTTCCAAAGGTAAAGGCCATGGCCCAGGACTCCCATGGAAGGAAAAAGGGTGTATGGACCAACTCGGTGCTAGGGCTCTGGGGGGTGGGGCAAGCCACTGACTGGGTGACCTTAAAGATGACTGCTTGGCCAGTGGCCCAGGGAGAAATTCCCAGTCTATAAAGTAAGTCACTTCTGTTTTGCTCTTTAGACCAGTCTTTCTTTGGACACTCCAAGCAAAGCCATGTGCTCCTCCTAATCATTCTTTCTCATCGATCAGAGACATTTCATGTAATCATTCAGAGAGCTGACTGATCTCCCAGGCTCCCCACAGCGGATCAGAAGTGCAGAACTTTCTCTGCCCCCAGCCCTGAGCCCAGCTCTTGTGGGTGTCCCCACCCCAAGCCCAGTGCTTGCCTCATCTGTTTAGCTGTACTCTGAGGAGTGCTGAGAGGCAGCAGACACGGGTGTGTTGCCAGGCTCCTTCTAGTCCAGCCAGGGAAGATAAAACCTGATTAGAGTTCATCTTGGTTTCCAGTTGATTATCAGGCTGGCCCTGTGTGGGGGTAAATTACCTCTTGTTGAGACTCGAGAGAACAGTCTCACAATCTCCAGATGTGTCTCTGATGATTTGAACAGCCCTGTATAGATGGCAACGCGGCTTCGTTTGAATACATCATTTCCTGTGAGTCACTCAACAACCCAGTGAGAAAGGAAAGGAGATATTACTGGGATCCCCAGTTAACAGACAGGAAACTGAGGCTGGAGGAGAAGAGTGACCTGGAAACCGAAATTTATCTCTGGAATATAAGTCATCATCAGGCCTGCTATGTAGCGCCTTGAAGGCAGGGCCTGTGTCTAGACAAATCTATCCCCCTCATGTTACTTGAGTTTTATTCAATGGTGCCCTGGTAAATATTTAACCACCAGCTCTCTAGGAAAAAGAAAATCCTGGATTTGCAGTATTTGCCAATTGCTGAAGTGTAAATACTCTTCACCACAGCCCATTTCGGGCTACCCATGGGATATCAACGACTTGCAAAATTCCTGAAAATTTAACCATTGTCTCTTACTAAACAGTACAACTGGCCTCAGCGTACCACTGTTTTTACAGAGTACCTTCCATATAAAATGGAACTAAAAGATATTTGATGAATTCAGAGGTCATAATGCTCCTTCATTCATTCAAATCCAAATACCCTCGGGGTGGATAAAGCCTGCCCCCAGCTGACACTGATGGGATCTATAAGGTTTAGAATCTCCTGGATTTGTAATTTCCTGGATGTGTGTGTTAGTTGCTCAATCGTGTCCGACTCTTTGCTACCCCATAGACTGTAGCCTGCCAGGCTCCTCTGTCTATGGGATTCTCTAGGCAAAAATATTGGAGTGGGTTGCCATTTCCTTCTCCAGGGGGTCTTCCTGACCCAGGGATCGAACCCGGGTTTCCAGCATTGCAGGCAAACTCTTGACCATCTGACCTACCAGAAAAGCCCTGGTTTCCTGGAGGACAAGTGATATTACTGGTTAGAGGCCTCTGATTCCGGCAGGGAAGGCAGATTTAAAGATAAAGGAAAGAAGGAATGTGAGTGAGAAGAAGAGAAAAGGATGGCAAGGACAGAAGCAAGAAAGGAAGAAAGAGGGAAGGGAGGGAGCAAAGGAAGCGAGAGGCGAAGACAGTAGATTCATAAGACAAGTGGCAAAGGAGTGGGACTGTCTTTGGTTTGCTCTAGAGGCACGGTCTGGTGCCGTGTGCACAGCAGAAGCTCAGTAAACATTGCGTCCCAGGTTCTGGTCCCCCCAACTCCTCCCCGCTTCCTCCCCCACAGCTCTGCTACTCCACTGTCCCATCCTACCTCCCAATGAAATTCCAAGATCTTTGACAGCAGACACTCTCTCATTCATTTCTGCACCCATGATAGACTGGACTCTGGTCTATGGGTGTCCAGACATGACTTATAATCCTCGCTATAATTCCACTATGACAGGGAGATCAAGTAAATTGTTCAACTTTTGCAGCCACCAAATGAAAGGCCAGGATTCAAACTCTCTCTGCTCTTTCATGCTGCTTCTGAAAGGATCGGAAATCTTTCTGACAAATGAATAGTGAATTCCTCTTCTCACCTGAGACCTCCATGTGCCTTCTTTTTTACAGTAGCCAGTTTTCATTTGTCACAGGGCCCCAATGAGAGTTTCAGGACAAGTGTGTAACATGGATTCTCTAAACTCTAGAGTGTGTGCACTGGAAATGAACCCAAGATGATAAAGAAACAGTGAGGCTTCTTAAAATACCCACCTCGGTTCTGCAGAGCCTGCAGCAGACTTGCAGGGAGAAAGCCGAAGCTTATGGATTTTGCCATTGTAAGGATGAAAGTCACTCAGTCGTGTCTGACTCTTTTTGACCCCGTGGACTATACAATCCATGGAATTCTCCAGGCCAGAATACTGGAGTGGATAGCCATTCCCTTCTCCAGGGGATTTTCCCACACCCAGGTCTCCTGCATTGTAGGCAGTATCTTTACCAGCTGAGCCACAGTATCCTATCCCTTCTCCAGCGGATCTTCCTGACCCAGGAATCGAACCACGGTCTCCTGCACAGATTCTTTACCAGCTGGGCTACAGGAACCCCCTTGCTAAGGATGACCACACATTATTGCTTATTGACAACCCTATAAGGGGACTGTTGCCACCACATTTAACACTAGGGAAAACAGGCCTCCTGGGGCTTAAATACGCTGCTGTAGTAGTTTGGATCTCACTCTCCAAAGCAGATCCCAAGACAAGGACTTGGGGGCAGCTAGTTTATTTGGGATGTGATCCCAGGAAGCATTAGTGAAAAAGTGGGGAAATAAGAGGTATTACAGGAGTTGCTATGAACAACTGGGGTTTAATCCTGCTGGGGATTTTGTGCCCAGTATCAACCCATCCCGCACAAAGGCACAAGGGAACTGAGATGTTTGTCTATGAGCCATGGTCCCTTTTTGTGGGGGTGCTTTCTCTGGTGGGGTTAAAGGCAGAGCACTCTGGTCGTCTGGCTCCAGGGCTGGACAAGCTCCCTTGGTACCAGAGAAAGCCCTCCGGTCACCAAACAGAGAGAGAGAGCCCTTGAGTGGGGAGACGGTCAGCAGGGGGAGTGGATGGTGAGCCAGGGCAGCGTAGGGCATGCTTGCTCAAGGTCAGAAGGCAAACAGGGGTACAAGCTCAGGCCTGTTCCCAAGTGCCCAAATCATTTTCCTTCTGTGCCACCAAACACGTAAGACCAGTCAAGGAGACAGGATCCACAGACCCCAGAGGTGGCCTGGCTGAGCTAGTAAGGAAAAGTGGGGCTCAAAGATGAGTCCCAGGAGGGTCTGACTTGGTGGATGGGGCCTGGCCATTGGCTGAGAAAGAGGATGCAGTTCCCCAGGGCTACCGAAACTAGCTGCTGGCAGGTCTAACTTAGCTCTTCAGAGCACCTTCGTTCTGGCCTCATTTGTTTCCTTTTACAAATTCAATCCCTTTATTTTATAGCCCAGATCTCTCTGTAAGAACAATAAAAGCAACACAAGAAGCAGGTTCACAAAAGCCCAATGGGAGGGGAATGAGCTAAGAATACAGGCCTTCCCGGGGCCACCCAAGTCTCTTTTGAAGCATGCAAAATATCCAAATCCAAAGCACAATATCCAAGGATAACACAATATCCAAAACAGAACAAAATGAAACACACACACACACACACACACAACTCAACAAAAGTCAGGGATTCTATTTCTCAGGGCTCCTTAGCCAGCAATGGTGCTGGTCCCCTCTCAAAGGGTGCTGTTTGTTTAGGGGACAAGCAGGTGCTGTCCTCTGGCATTCACACCAGAAATAAAGCCCAGTCTTGGCCCAGGCCACTGGAGACGACCCTCAGCAGCGCGAGAGTGGAAGGCAAGGAAGGCTGGGCCAACCTTTCAACGTTGAAAGGTTTTGTTTTGTTTCCATTTTTTAAAAAAAAGTAATTTCTTGTTGGCATAGCCAGAGGATGAAATCTGGCTAGACTCTTTCTTAAAAAAAAAAAAAAAAAAAAATAGGGAGAAGTGAAATCTGAGGGAAGGCCAAGGGGCAGCTGTGGTATATCCGGTGGCTCCCTTGGCCATTCCAGGAGGCCCGTCTCTCATCTGTCCTGCCAGGTTGACACTTGGAGCTCTGGGCCTGGGGGGCCCATCTCAAAATCTGGAAATGATCTCAGAGATCACCCGACCCTAGGGATCACTCCCCTTGTCTTGTTCAAATGAGCACAAAATAGGCCCAAAGAGTCGGGCATTTCCTGAATTCTCAGAAGGAAAGAGACCAGTCAAGAAAACCACTTTGGGCCCCCAGATCCTGATTCCTACCGCCAAAGTGGTCTTTTTAGGAGAGCTGGGTGAAGGCCTGTCTACATGGACCTGAAGATGTTATGACTGGCCCTAGACAGAGCCAGCCTGCAATACCTGCTCAGCTCTTTCCAACTCTGTTTCCAGGGTGAATCGCTATACCTCTGGGAGTCTATTTCCTCATCTGTAAACTAGAGATGCTAGTACCTATCTCACAGGACTGTTGTGAGGGATTAAAAAAAAAGACGATACTAGTACAGTGGGTCTCAAACCTTGTGATCTCACGACACCTTTACACTCTTACAAATTATTTAGATACCAAACGGACCTAGCTTAGAGCAAAGGGAATAACACTCACTATTTTGTAATAACCTAAGGGAAAAGAATCTGAAAAAAAAAAAAATATATATATATACATATACACACACACGGTATATAAGGACTTCTTTGGTGATCCTGTTGTTAAGAATCTGCCTGCCAATGCAAAGGACACAGGTTTGAGCCCAGGTTCAGGAAGATTCCACAGGCCTTGGAGCAACTAGGCCCCTGAGCCGCAAGTTCTCAGCCCACTCTCTAGAGTCAGCATGCCGCAACAAGGGAAGCCATGGCAACGAGAAAAGACCAGGCACTACAATTAGAGAAAGCCTACACACAGCAACGAAGACCCGGTGCAGCCAAAATATCAATGATAAATAATTAAAACTTAAAAAGGAAGGCCAACAAAACCTAGAACTATGAAGACCCACAAGACCTTCTAGAACTAACATCCCAAAAGATGTCCTTTTCATTATAGGGGACTGGAATGCAAAAGTAGGAAGTCAAGAAACACCTGGAGAAACAGGCAAGTTTGGCCTTGGAGGACAAAATGAAGCAGGGCAAAGGCTAATAGAGTTTTGCCAAGAGAATGTACTGGTCATAGCAAACATCCTCTTCCAACAACACAAGAGAACACCCTACACATGGATATCATCAGATGGTCAACACTGAAATCAGATTGATTATGTTCTTTGTAGCCAAAGATGCAGAAGCTCTATACAGTCAGCAAAAACAAGACCGGGAGCTGATTGTGCCTCAGATCATGAACTCCTTATTGCCAAATTCAGACTGAAATTGAAGAAAGTAGGGAAAACCACTAGACCATTCAGGTATGACCTAAATCAAATCCCTTATGATTATACAGTGGAAGTGAGAAATAGATTCAAGGGATTAAATCTGATAGACAGAGTGCCTGAAGAACTATGGAAAGAGGTTCATGACATTTTACAGAAGGCAGGGATCAAGACCATCCCTAAGAAAACGAAATGCGAAAAGGCTAAATGGTTGTTTGAGGAGGCCTTACAAATAGCTGTGAAAAGAAGAGAAGCAAAAGGCAAAGGAGAAAAGGAAAGATACATCCATTTGAATGCAGAGTTCCAAAGAATAGCAAGGAGACATAAGAAAGCCTTCCTCAGCCATCAATGCAAAGAAATAGAGGAAAACAACAGAATGGGAAAGACTAGAGATCTCTTCAAGAAAATTAGAGATACCAAGGGAACGTTTCAGGCAAAGATGGGCTCAATAAGGGACAGAAATGGTATGGACCTAACAGAAGCAGAAGATATTAAAAAGAGGTGTCAAGAATACAGAGAAGAACTGTACAAAAAGATCTTCATGACCCAGAGAGTCACAATGGTGTGATCACTCACCTAGGGCCAGACATCCTAGAAAGTGAAGTCAGGTGAAGTCAAGAAGCATCAGAACAAACAAAGCTAATGGAGGTGATGGAATTCCAGTTGAGCTATTTCAAATCCTGGAAGATGATGTTGTGAAAGTGCTGCACTCAATATGCCAGCAAATTTGGAAAACACAGCAGTGGCCACAGAACTGGAAAAGGTCAGTTTTCATTCCAATCCCAAAGAAAGGCAATGCCAAAGAATGCTCAAACTACCAAACAATTGCACTCATCTCACGCACTAGTAAAGTAACATTCAAAATTCTCCAAGCCAAGCTTCAATAGTACATGAACCATGAACTTCCAGGTGTTCAAGCTAGATTTAGAAAAGGCAGAGGAACCAGAGATCTAATTGCCAGCATCTGCTGGATCATCAAAAAAGCAAGAGAGTCCAGAAAAACATCTACTTCTGCTTTATTGACTATGCCAAAGCCTTGGACTGTGTGGATCACAACAAACTATGGAAAATTCTTCAAGAGATGGGAATGCCAGACTACCTGACCTGCCTCTTGAGAAATCTGTATGCAGGTCAGGAAGCAACAGTTAGAACTGGTCATGGAACAACAGACTGGTTCCAAATAGGAAAAGGAGTACATCAAGGCTGTATATTGTCCCCCTGCTTATTTAACTTATATGCAGAGTACATCATGGGAAATGCCAGGCTAGATGAAGCACAAGCTGGAATCAAGATTGCCGAGAGAAATATCAACAACCTCAGATATGCAGATGACACCACCCTTATGGCAGAAACTGAAAAGGAACTAAAGAGCCTCTTGATGAAAGTGAAAGAGGAGAGTGAAAAAGTTGGCCTAAAACTCAACATTCAGAAAACGAAGATCATGGCATATGGTCCCATCACTTCATGGCAAATAGATGGGAAGCACTGGAAACAGTGACAGACTTTGTATTTTGGGGCTCCAAAATCACTGCAGATGGTGATTGCAGCCATGAAAGATGCTTGATCCTTGGGAAAAAAGTTATGACCAACCTAGATAGCATATTCAAAAGCAGAGACATTACTTTGCCAAACATGGTCCTCTAGTGAAAGCTATGGTTTTTCCAGTGGTCGTGTATGGATGTGAGAGTTGGACTATAAAGAAAGCTGAGTGCCGAAGAATTGATGCTTTTGAACTGAGGTGTTGGAGAAGACTCTTGAGAGTCCCTTGGAGTGCAAGGAGAGCCAACCAGTCCATCCTAAAGGAAATCAGTCCTGAATATTCTTTGGAAGGACTGATGCTGAAGCTGAAACTCCAATACTTTGGCCACCTCATGTAAAGAACTGATTCATTTGAAAAGACCCTGATGCTGGGAAAGATTGAAGGCGGGAGGAGAAGGGGACAGCAGAGGATGAGATGGCTGGATGGCATCACTGACTCAATGAACCTGAGTTTGAGTAAACTCCGGGAGTTGGTGATGGACAGGGAGGCCTGGCGTGCTGCAGTCCATGGGGCCGCAAAGAGTGGAACACAGCTGAGTGACTGAACTGAAATGAACTGATGAGAAAGGCATGGCAATCCACTCCTATGAACTTGCCTGCAGAATCTCATGAACCGAGGAGCCTGGTGGGCTGCAGTCCGTAGGGTCACACAGAGTCTGACACAATTGAAGGGACTAACCAGCAGCAGCAGCGTATATATATGCATATATATAAATTCAAAATTACAATTAAAAAATTATTGCCCACTCCAATGCCTCAAATTAGAAAATTCTAGAAAACACATCACATTGTCCAACAGATGATGACACCATCACACATCATGGAGCTTCTTGGAAAATTTTGTTGTATACTTAAGAGAGAATGGGAGTAAAAAACCAAATAATATCTTAGTAATTTTACAAAGATATTGTGAAATAGTTTTGACCTTGTAGACATCTTGAAAAGGTCTGGGGACTTTGAGAACTGCCATAGTCATGTGTATAAAGTCTTTAACTGAATGCTTGAAACACAGTGGGTGCTTGACACTTGGTGCCAAGGCCACTGTTTAGGGTCCATGGATTTGGCACTTGCAGCTTGTGTAATCTGGAGGGCATATGGACCATGAAATTAAAAGACTCTTGGTCCTTGGAAAGAAAGCTATACCTAGACAGCATATTTAAAAACAGAGAAATCACTTTGCTGACAAAGGTCCTTATTGTCAGAGATATGGTTTTTCCAGTAGTCATGTATGGATGTGAGAATTGGTCCATAAAGAAGGTGGAGCACCGAAGAATTGATGCTTTTGAACTGTGATGCTGGAGAAGGCTCTTGAGAGTGCCTTGGACAGCAAGGAGATCAAACCAGTCAATCCTAAAGGAAATCAACGCTGAATATTCATTGGAAGGACTGATGCTGAAGCTCCAATACTCTGGCCACCTAATGTGAAGAGCTGACCCACTGGAAAAGAACCTGATGCTGGAAAGATTGAAGGCAGTAGGAGAAGGGGGCAACAGAGGATGAAATGGTTGGATGGCACCATCATTGACTCAATGGACATGAGTTTGAGCAGACTCCAGGAGATGGTGAAGGATAGGGAAGCCTGGAGTGCTGCGTGCAGTCCGTGGGGTCACGAAGAGTTGGACACAACTCAGTGACTGAACAACAATGGTCCTTGTGAACGTGAAGCTAGTGCGTCAACCCCTGGTGCTCCTGGCAGGAGGCTCTCTCTGGGCTCTTTGCAGTTCTTCCAGGCAGGGCCTGTAGGGCAAGGCCAGCAGGAGGTCAAACAGCCCTGGAGCCGCTGGAGGTATTTGTGGGCAGGGCTGGAGAGGCTCCTTTTCAAGTCGCTTCTCTGGGAGAGTGATTCATGCTACCCAGGCCAGTGCACAGACGTCACATAAAGTGAGCTGAAAGGAAGAAAGGCAGAGGACAGGCCTTTGAGGGCTTCCGCCCAGTCCTGTTGCTCAGTCCTGGAGGGCAGAGATTTCATCTCTGCTCACGAGCCTTAGTTTCCTTGAGTGTAAAATAGTCAACGCTGACCAGGAGAGGTGCCCGGAGAATTAAACGAGATGCACATGGTGAGAAGGGCAAATTGTGCCTGGGGAAGGAGTTCTTACCAGCCAAGCGACGCTTACAGAGAGGGGCTCTGGGTTGGCCAAATTCAACCCTTAGTTGACTGTGTGCAGATCCGCTAAACTCCGGCACTGGGTGGTCAGTTCCAGAGGTGGGAGCGAAGTGAACGGCGCTGGCCCTGAAATTGTCCTGCTCCCTCTGTGGGGAGAATCTTCACTGACCTGCAGTCAAGCAGCTCAGCCTGCTGGGCTCCAGCTGTCATCTAGAAGAGGGGCTCACTTCCTTCTGTTCCTCATCCCCAGACAGACACCGGAGCGTTCAGGATGGAGATCCTGCATCCATGGGTCTGCCTTCTGGAACTCTTCTTCTCCCACCTGCTTCTCTCCTCTCCTTGGAATTTCTTCTTCCTGGGCTCCAGGGTGGCCCTCAGTCAAGTGACTTGATGGCCCGCTCCTAGTCCTCTCAGGGGTGAGGGGTGCTGTCCTTAGCACCTGCTGTGCACCCAGGAGCATCAGGAAAGCGCGCCCCCATCCCCAGGGTTGTTACCAGCACATAGCTCATGTGCAGATATGGGGCTTTGAGTGGGAAACGAGCTCCAGTCTTCCAAAAATGAAAGACAAAGCCCAGAATGGCTCAGGGTGTTATTAATGCAATTCACCTCCACTTCTGGCACTTGTTCAACTTCCATGAAGAACCAGGTATATCCTTCACCTACCCTAAAGGTTGACAACAGTTCTCTGTGAAAGGCTAGAGAGTAAATATTTTAGGCTTTCAGGACCATGCAGTCTCTGCTGCCATTTCTCAGTTCTGCTGTTATAGCCCAAAAGCAGCCATTGACAACAAGGGATCATATGGATATGATAAAACTTTACTTAAAAAACCAAACAGGCAGCAGTTAGCTATTGGCTGTAGCTTGCCCACCTCTGACATAACCTGTGTCCAATCCTGGCATTCACTCTATAAAAGCAGTTTGTTGATTCCATTCTATAACTCAGTGAGCTGGCTCAGAGAAGCTCAGTGACTCGGAGCAAGGTTACACAGCAGGGCATGACCAAACCAGCATGAAAACCCGGTTTTGACTCCAAAATGGATGCTTCTGCTGTCTTGACTTGAGACCAACCTGATAACACACTCGGCGGTTTTGTGAAGTCCTGTGCAGGGTCAGCACCCAGGATGAGAGGCGTTGGAGTCCTGCCGTCCTGCATCCCGCGGACTTCACCCGCGGTCACCGGCCACCACTGTCTTCCCAGGAGGGATATGACTGGGGTGGCAGGTCATGCACGGCCAGCATGACTCGGCCAAAATCCAGTCTTGGCAGTCTGCGCCCTGGCGCCCAGTTAAACTTTTGACTTTCCAAATTAGAGAACTTGAAAGTTCTGCTGGGCAATTTTTTTTTTTTTTTTTTTTTTTGAGAAAGAGACATTTTTGTTGCTGTTGTTAATAATTTACCAGAATGGGATCTCTCTCTTTCTTTCTCTCTCTCTCTCTCTTCCTCCCTCCTTGAATGGCCTTCCCTTCAATCCTGGTCCCCCTCCACTCCACTCCACGATTTAGCACTGTGTTAACAGGATTCTGGGTCTCCTCTTCCCAGACAAAGGCAGGGTGAAGTGTGGTGAGGGAGGGAACCAAGGACTCCTGAAAGCCTTTCTCTGGAGAAGTTGCTTCCTATTGGCGCAGGCTGGCCGCCCCCTACCCCAGCATCTGATGTATAATTTAGCAGTCCGTTTCCTCCCACCCAGCCCCATCTGTTATCTACTTGTATTTATCGTTTCTTTCACCCAAGAAACTGCCTGGGATATTGGCGGGGAAGGCTTGCAATCCTATTGTCCGAGAGGTTAAACATTAAAGTTGGGCTCAAAGTTTGCTCCCTATTCCCTTAAATTCTGCCCTGAAATTCCCTTTTGGCCACACCTCCTCACCAAGGCACGAGGTGCTAATGACCTGATTTACATCTGTGTAAATCCAAGCTGCGGACACTAATGAGGCCTGAAATGAATGGAAACGCCGCAGAGGCTGGCTGACCCGGCTGGGGCGTGGAGACACCGCTGAGCGGAAATCCAGCTGTTGCTTGCCCGACACACACCCTGGCAGACACGCAGGACAGAACTCCAGGCCTAGACTCTCGTCACCAGGGAGGATGCAGCAGGGAAAGGGTTAAGCAAGAGGCAAGTGACCCCCCGGTGCGGCTGCTCCCACTCTCCCATCGCCTTTTCTCGCCTCAATTCCCAGGGTACTGGGCTTAGCGCAGCGCCATGCATAATTGATAACATCAGCCAGGCGCCTTCCCCCAAGCTGGTGACGACGGTGAATATTCACCCCGTCACAGGCAAGGGCAGAGCACCTTAGTCTGCGTCACCGAGCATCCAACTTGGTGCAGCATCTTGGGGACAAAGGTTAGTACCACAGGAGCTGAGGGTGAAGGTGGTGAAATCATTCCCAGTGCAGAGATGCCCAAGCTGGCTTCAAGGCAGACTGATGGGCACTTGAGTTCACTTGAGGAGTGACCTTGAGAAAATCACTTTACCTTCCTGAGCTTGATCTGCAAGGTGAAGGTGAGACCACGTCTATCTCTGTTCTAGAGTGCTAGAAAGCTAAGACAGACAGAGTGCATTATAGACCACGAGGTGCATAAGAACTGTAGTCATTTATTTCTACGTGGTTGGCTCTGAAGGCAAATAAGGATGGAGGGATGGCAGGGGAAAGGCATGGATTTGGAGGAAAAGGGACCCTTCAGGCACATGCCATGCAGAGCTGCCATCGTTAGCTGTTTGATGTGGGGCACACCCTAGGTTTAACCTTGCTGAGCTCAGTTTTCTCATCTGTGAAATGGGAACATTGGGGTTGCTTGCCCTTGTAGGCTCAAGGTGAGGTAAAGAGTGTGAAAGAGCTTTGGAACCCATAATCTCTTTACAAATACCAGGGAGTATTAAGGACATTGATCACCATGTGTTCCTGATAATAATAATGGTGCTGCTTCTGGTAGCAGCACAAAGGACAAATTCTCCAAGGTCAAGGGTGACACCTCCTGTCACACCCTCAACCTTTTCCCCAGGGCAAGTACGTGTGAGGAGCGCAGGATGGACACATACATTTGGACCAGTTCTGTGGGTGGATCAGCACCACCTTTAGGGCTGTTTCATAAGCCACGCAAAGTAGGGGCTGACCTGCACCCCTCTCCCAGGGGGACTCTTCCTTCCTATGGCCAGCTGAGGGCCTGGTGGTTTGTGGGTGCTCAGTACATGTTGGATGAATGAATGGTCTAAGGTATATTTGCTGCTACCACTGAGTGCCCCCACAAGAATCCTCTGTTACCCATCGTCATAGAATTATGTTCCTTTCCTCTATAGAAGAATTATTCATTCATTTTTGTCATTGTGCTGGTTTTTAAAATACCCACCAATACTTTGGTACTCCTTCCATGGGGAGATGGGGTTCTCTGTGCTTCCTTGTGGATCTGGGCTGAGTAATGACCACTTTGGCCAGAAGCCCAGGCCTTACATGGAGGCCATACGCAGTTTCTGGTCCACACAGTCCCAGCTTGCCAGAGCTGGGAGTGACCAAGCTCCAGACGCTTTCTTGCTCTACCTGTTGCCATTCCTAAATTGCAAATCTTCAGGCTGAATCTCCAAACACTGTGGAACAGAAACAAAGCATCTCCTCCGTGCCTGTCTGAACCCTTGACCACAGACCGATAGGGTAATAAAACGACACGGTTTAACGGTACGACTATGGTTGGGGTGATTTGCAATAGTAACTGGGATGTTGGTCACTTGTCTGTCTTCTCTAGGCTGTGAGTTCTCTGAGGACAGAATTCACTTCTAGTTTTGCTCACTGCTCTGTCAGCTCTGGGACTAGGATGAGGGAAAACATTTCCCTAAGACACCTAATTTAAGGAGGAATCAAAATGTCAGGGTCCTGGGATGGCGGGATGAGCACTTTAGAGTAAGTGCTCCTTTATTTCTTTTTGGCTGTGCCCTGAGGCATGCAGGATCTTAGTTCCCCGACCAGGGATTGAACCCCCAACCCCTGCAGTGGAGCCACAAAATTTTAACCACTAGACTGCCAGGGAAATCCCATTGGTTTGTTTTTTTTTTTTAATTTTTATTTTTACTTTATTTTACTTTACAATACTGTATTGGTTTTGCCATACATTGACATGAATCCTCCACGGGTGGGGTTTTTTTTTTTTTTTTTTTTAAATTTAGAGCCTTAGGTGCCCTTCTGGGATCACCCAGACCTGGTCCTCCTCCTTGGAGACCAGCAGAGAGCCTGGTCCATAGGAAGCATCTAACAAATACCGACTGGAAGGACGGATGAATGAACGGAGGAATGGATCAAAGAGACCATTAAATGGTGACCCCTTAGGCAGGCGATGGAAGGACAAGCACTAGACTAGGAGTCAGGTGGCCTTCGGTGTGAATCCCAGTTTTGCCACCTGTTAGCTGTGGAATCTTGAGCAAGCAGCTTAGTTTCTCTGAGCCCCTGGATAACAATGCCTCCCCAGGGGGTTATTGTGAAGAGTAAATGAGACAACACTTATGCAAAGCGCCCTGGCGTACCTGTCCTTGCCCTCTGATTTCCTTTGCCCTCAACTGTTGGTCTCTCAGTCCTGTCTGACTCTTTGTGATCCCATGGACTCTAGCCTGCTGCGCTCCTCTGTCCATGGAATTCTCCAGGCAGGAATACTGGAGTGAGTTGCCACTTCTTCCTCAAGGGATCTTTCTCACCCAGGAATCGAACCCAGGTCTCCTACATTGCAGTCAGATTCTTTACTGTCTGAGCCACAGGGAAGCCCAAATAGGAGAAAACTCTATCATTTCACAAAACTACTCCCTGGGTGGATCAGCATCCCAGAGCCAAGAGAAGCAGCATGGTGTGGAAAACACTGATTTCACACCAGCTGAAGGTTTGTTTCCATTTGTTTGTATTTGTATTACTTAGCCTAGAGACAATATAGCTTATTAGTTAGAATCATAGGACCTGGGGAGAGCCAGGTTTGAGTTAGAATCCTAGTCCCAATTTTTATGCAACTTGCCTAGAATCACTTAATCTGAGCTTCAGTTTTCCCAGGTAATAGCTGCAAGTTAGGAACCCTAAAATCTCAATGGTTTAACAGAATAGACATTTATTTAATAATCTATACAATCTAGAATAGGAGTATCAGTGGCCTTCTGTATTCCTTCCACATCTGCAGATTCAGCCAACTGAGGATCAAAAAGATTCCTCCCCCACAAGGTATTCCAGAAAGTACCAAACGCAAAACTTGAATTTGCCATGCACCAGCAGCTATTTACACAGCATTTGCATTGGATTAGGCATGATAGGTAATCCAGTGGCGATTTAAAGAGGCTAGGTTATATACACAAATACTGTCGTTGCTCAGTCACCAAATCATGTCCGACTCTTTGTGACTCCTTTGACTGTATCATTCCAGGTTTTCTGGTCCTTCCCTATTTCCTGGAGCTTGCTCAAATTCATGTCCATTGAGTCAGTGATGCCATCCAACCATCTCATCCTCTGAAGGCCCCCTCTCCTTCTGCCTTCAATCTTTCCCAACATAAGGGTCTTTTCCAAAGAGTCGGCCCTTTTTTTATCAGGTGGCCAAAGTATTGGAGCTTCAGCTTCAGCATCAGTCCTTCCAATGAAGGACTTTCAATCCTTTAGGATTGATTGGTTTGATTTCCTTACAGTCCAAGGGACTCTCAAGAGTCTTCTCCAGCACCATAATTCGAAAGCATCGATTCTTTGGGCTCAGCATTCTTTAGGGTCCAGCTCTCACATGGCCATAGCTTTTATATGGACCTTTGTTGGCAAAGTGATGTCTCTGTTTTTTAACACGCTGTCTAGATTTGTCATAGCTTTCCTTCCAAGGAACAAGCGTCGTTTAATTTCATGGCTGCAGTCACTGTCCACAGTGATTCCGGAGCTCAAGAAAATATGTTTGAATATACATATAGATATGTATATGCAACTACTATTTATATACAAATACTACACCATTTTATAAAGGGATTTTGGTCTCCTTGGGGGTCCTGGAACCAAGGGACAACTGTATTGAGCGGATAGGCTTTTACGAGGAGCAGGGTTTATACTCTCAAGCTCTTTTTGTTTTGTGCCTCTAGCATCCTTTAGGCTTCAAAATCGTCAGCTGGATTCTCTCTGTCTACTGTCAGAAGAGAAGAGGGAGCATTGCAGGGGAGGTTTTTATGGGCCTGGCCTGGAAGGGCACATGGAATACCACCTCTTGTATTCCCTGTTGCAGAACACAGATATTTGGTTGCACCTGACTGTCAGGGTATCTGGGAAATGCGGCCATACTGGGCACCCAGGAGGAAAGGGAGCATCACGTCTCATGGCTAAACGAGGCCAGTGTTAGGGAGGCTGTTGGGAGAGTCCAAGGAGACAATATGTGCAGGGTGCTTGGTGCAGAGGCTGCCCTGGGATTAAGTGCTCCACTGCTGCTGCTGCTAAGTCACTTCAGTCATGTCCGACTCTGTGCGACCCCAGAGACGGCAGCCCACCAGGCTCCCTCGTTCCTGAGATTTTCCAGGCAAGAACACTGGAGTGGGTTGCCATTTCCTTCTCCAGTGCATGAAAGTGAAAAGTGAAAGTGAAGTTGCTCAGTCGTGTCCGACTCTTAGCGACCCCGTGGACTGCAGCCTACCAGGTTCCTCCATCCATGGGATTTTCCAGGCACGAGTACTGGAGTGGGGTGCCATTGCCTTCTCCAAGTGCTCCACACAGAGCTGCTATTTGGGTCTTTATTTATGGCCATGTCACCACCACCCTTTACCAACTGTGGAGTAAAATCGCTCCAGCCTCCTGGAGCTGGGATAAGGTATCTCCGTTCCTTATCAATAAATAGCAAGCAAATATGGGCTTCCCTGGTGGCTCAGATGGTAAAGAATCCGCCTGCCATGCAGGAGACCTGGGTTCAGTCCCTGGGTTTGAAAGATCCCCTGGAGGAGAAAATGGCAACCCACCCTAGTATTTTTGCCTGGAGAATCCCCATGGACAGAGGACCCCAGGCTACAGTCCATGGGGTTGCAGAGAGTCCAACGCAACTGAGCACGCATGCATAAGAGCAAGATAAGACAGGTATCGTATTCACATTTTATGGAAGAAAAAAAGTGAGACCAAAAACTGTCTAGTCCGATGTGACAGTCAGTAAATGATTTCATCTGTAAAACCAGAAGTGGTATTAGTAAGGTTTTTACTCAGGAGTGCTGCATAACAAATAGCTCTTAAGTCTCAGTGGCTTACAACAACAAATGCATGTATTTCTAGCTCGTGGTGATATGAGCTGGCCAAGGCAGCTCTACTTTAGGCTGTAGGTTGACTGGGTTTGGCTCCAGGTAGCGAGTTGGATTTCGGTTTGCCCCGTGTGGCCTTTATCCTCCTTGAACCAGTGACTTCACAGGGCAAGTTCTTCTCATGGCCTGTGGCAGGAACAAAAGATCTCAAGCCAAATGCACAAGCACATTTATATCTTACTCATGTCGTGTCTGCATCGGCCAAATCAATGACTCAGCCTAGTGTTCAGGGGCGGAGAAATAGTGTGTTCCCTGTGAAGCTGTAGGAAGGGGATTATAATTCTATAGATAGGAGGGAGAGAAGAATTGGGCATGATAATCTCATTGACCAACACTCCCATTGTTAATGCTCAGTGATTCTAAGTGGGAGGGCCCATCATTCCACCACGCAACTCAGGAGTTGGTGGATATAACAAAGAACAGAACTGCTGTACATAAGTGGGTATGCGGGGGCTTCCAGATCTATCAGTGTTCAAATGATAAGGACTGAGCAACACAGAGTGAGAGAGAGCCACTCACATGGTGCCAAGGATTGCATTTCCCTGGGAGAGCCTGTGCTTCCTTGGTCAGAGGCTGCCCGTAGCGGGAGCATCTCACCACATGGAGGGTGGGAGCCAGGATTTCATGTAATATGGCCCTTATGTGCAAGCTCAGCTGAAGACACAGCAGCTGTCCCCTCTGGAAGAAGGGAGGAAAAATAGATTGCACTGGATTTACTGAAATCTAGCACTACTGCACCTTTTCAGGATGATTTTAAGGATTCTCAGGGTGGTGAAGACCCCTATGGAAGCCTTGCTGGGTGGTGGGATCTGGGCAGAAGTTGGCAGTTGATCACAAAGAAGATCTGCTAAAATGGGGAATTTTTATACATGAGAGACTTAAAAAAATAAACCCATTTTCTTTGCCATTCTTTCGATGTAGAACCAAGGCTTTTCTTGGAGTTTGAGTCTATGCTTTACAGTCCCAGCTTCTCTTTCTTGGCTAAGCCCACCGTACATCATTGACAGTTTCCAGCTGTGGCTTTCTTAAAATGAAATGATGTCCGAAGGGTATTCACAGAACAATCAGAATGCAAGACTCTGAGGATTTTTATGCTTTATGTCTCCCAATTTTTATTTTATTTCACCTGCATCTATTATTTTTCTGATCGATTTTATGGAGGGATAATTTGCATATAATAAATTGAATCTATTACAGTATATAATTTAATAAGTTTTCACAGTTGCATATAGTTCAATACAGCTGTATAAAACCCTGCATTTCCATCACCTTTAAAAGGTTTCCTAATTTAAAAAAATCTCTTGGCTGTGCTGCGAGGTATGTGGGATCTTAGTTCCCTGACCCGGGATCAAAAGAGTGCCCTCTGCATTGGAACCATGGCATCTTAACCACTGGACTACAAGGGAAATCCAAGATTTCCTAATTTTAAGAACTTTTTTTTAGCAATTTGCCTTTATCTTTCCAAAACACTCATTAGCTTTCATAGAAACCACAATGCTTTACTTTTATTTAATCAGTTACGATACTTTTTAATTAAGTTGAATGGTTGCAGTGCAGTGGCATAAACAAATCTGGGTGCAAATCTAGTGGACATATAAGCATTAAACTCAGCCAGGGGAGCAGGGGTGGGTGGACACACTGGAGAGGTGCCTGCTGACCCTGAGCATTCAGAGGCCCACAGGCACATATGCCCTGGGATGCTTGACAGAAGGCAAGAGAGCAGCCCGTGGATCAGAGTCAGAGGATGCTGACTGGGGAGTCTTTAGTGGGAAATGCCACAAACTGTCTTCAGTTTGTGCACTGAACAAGGTGTCAGCGAATGGGGCAACTGAGGGCTAAAACCCCACTTAAGCTTCATGTTCCAAGCCTTGGGCTCTGCTGCAGATTCTTCTGCCCAGTGAAGGCATCTTTTTGTAATTTTTCTACACGAAGTAGATGCCCGTTTCTAACTTGTTTTAATTTCCCAGTTAAAAGTGATGCGATGGACACTAGGAGATTCTGGGAGATTTAGTAGCAAAGTTTCCTCATTGCAAAACTGTCGTCGTGATAAACCTGCTGCACCCTATTTTTTTGTGGCTCATCCTTATTTCCAGCTCCCAAACCCAAATGTCATCTAACTTTCTCACCTGCATTGTGGAGATGAAAAAAAGAAAAGCCAGCCATCTTGCCTTAATCTCTCCTGTTAGCTACAACTTCTTCAGTTAAGTGATGAAAACCCAACCTATGTTGCCTTAAGCAGAAAAGAGCATTCATGATGGTCTCAGGTAATTGGGAGCCCAAGCATGGTATGGCTGGATCCAGGGGTTCAAGTGATGTCAGCAAGACCCCTTTCTCTGGCTTAATTGTACTGTCCTCTGGACTGCTTATTCTCAGACAGGCTGTTTCCACCTCATGAGAAGGTGACCACCAGCTGTAACAGGCTTGTACCTTTCCTGCTCAAAACCCCAGGGGGAAATTGTGCTGTCTTTTCCAATGGCTCTGAAAAATAAATCGTAAGAAGGGCTCTGGTTGGTGAATTTGGGTTATGTGCCTGCCTCTGGGGCAAGGGTAGCATCAGCCCCACCTGAACCCCATGGACGGAATGGATTACAGTGTGAGGGAAGGGTTGTCCCTAAAGGGATGCTGTGTGAGAGAAAAAATATAGCCACTGCCCTCAGAATACATTTGAGTATATTACACACACACATGCTCACACATACACTCCCCCACTCCACTTGATCAAGAGATTTTAAGCTCCTAAACCTATCCCCATTGTATTTGCTGCAATCAAATGTTTCAGCCTGTTCCAGACCGGCATCCACAGGAAAGACCAGCTCCATCATTTGAAACATCCAACTGTTACCTTTTTTCAGAAATCAAAAGGCGAATTACCTTCCCTTTATTAATCATCTCTTTTCTTACAAGATTTCACCTTTTGTTTTCCTGCACTTTACAAGGAGAAGGTGTGTTTTTATGCTGTGTGTGGATCTCGGCGGTTAATGGAACCCTTTGATTTTCAAGTAAGAGTGAGTCTTGCGTGTGCAGAGGAGGCTCCAATAGGCTGGGGACGGTACCTTTAGGTTCAGGCCTTCCCCCAGCGCTGGATCCGAAGGGTTGGACTGAAACTTTAAACATTTTGAGCAATACCTAGAATATGTATAATTTATAAGCCACACACCGTTGGCTGTCAAATAGGCGATTGATCTGACTCGGATCTTGTTAATTATCTTCCACATACATTACGCTTTAACAGATCTTCAGTATACTGTGTATCAATATTAATAAGATTATAAAACACTATTGATAATTAGGAACAGAAGAGCCCAGGCCTTTGATTCTAGCTGTTACAAATGCCCCAGCCTCTCTCTTGATTAGAAAGCGGCCACTTTCCATTTCATAATATCAGATCAGAACATTCATGTCCTAAAGTGGGTTATTAAGAGCTCAGAGTTTTGCACCAGGATGCAAGGGACTATCGGAAAATGAGTATGGGAGCATCACTAACGTGTGGGAAATTCATGTCTCTTGTCTCCCTAATTGTAAGAGAAGTTTAAGGGGGAATTGTGCCCATTTTGATCAGCCAGATTTTTCATTGTCTTTGTCCAGACAAATCTGATTGATCTGGTTTTGCAGGATATTCACCAGAATGCCATTTTATCTTGATTTCTTCAGTTGGATGAAAGGGGCCCAGTTAGGAAGACAGAGAAAGCGACTGATGAGATTCAAGGTGGATTTCAAGCCCATCCCATTTTGGATGGTGCTTTATTTTCTATTTTCTCTCCTTGGAAGAGCCTCATCTTTAATGTTTTGGTTGGGCTCACAAACTCATTAACATCAAATTTGCAGACTTGCCACTAACCAGGAGAACACATATAAATAGAGAGTACTGAAGGCTGGGTGCTAGAGCCAGGGCTCCTTCCCTGGGGGTCTCTCACCTGGCAGAGGAGAGGCAGGAGGGGAGGAAGCAAGAGAGACACACTGAGGTCTTCCTAATGGCCAGCCTTAGCGTGTATGAGCAGGGATCCGTGATTCCCTGGCTTGGGTGTGGAAGAATCACTGGGGTGTTTATTAAACACTCAGAACCCCTGGGCATCTGTGTGTTTAATAAACTCCACCAATAATTCTGGAGCTAAATCAGATGTTTAGTCCATCTGGTTTTACCATTTATGATTCTTTCACTTGCAAATGATAGAAAACTCTACCCAAACTGTTTTCATTGAAAAAGTGGCAGTTCCCTGGCTCTTGTAACAGTCAGGAAATAATCTGGCTTCTGATGGAGCCAGAGATAGTTCAGAGCACATGTCTGTGCCTCAGCTCCAGTTCTCTGATAAGTCCTCTGCTCAGGCACATGCTTCCCAGGTGGCGTCAGTGGTAAAGCACCCGCCTGCCAAGGCAGGAGATGCGAGAAATGCGAGTTCCATCCCTGGATGGGGAAGATCCCCCTGAATAACGGAATGACCATCCATTCCAGTCTTCTTGCCTGGAAAATCCTATAGACAGAGGAGCCTGGTGGGCTACAGTCCATGGGGTCTCGAAGAGTCAGGCACCAGATTGCAAGATGGTTGCTGGTTCCTGACCTCACACCCTCTCACTCCACCGTGGGAGGAAGACAGAGCATCTCTGCCGTAAAGTTCCATAGAGGATGAATTTTAGACACTTTTTGGCTGTGCTGGGTGTGCAGGCCACTCTAGCTGTGGAGTGAGGGTTTCTCATTGCAGTGGCTTCTCTTGTTGTGGAGCATGGGCTTTAGCATGTGGGCTTCAGAAGTTGAAGTACAGGTTCAACAGTTGTGGCACACAGGCTTAGTTCTGGACCAGGGATCAAACCTGTGTCTACTGCATTCGCAGGTGGATTCTTTACCAATGAGCCACCAGGAAGTATATCTTATAGTATTTCTTAAATACTGAAAAAATATGTAATATGCTTTGTTTTATCTTTTGTAATATCCTCTGTTCAAAAAGAACCCTGAAATATGTCTCAAGTTTCTCTTCTGTTTAATTAAAACTATCTTCAAAGAATCCATTTTGCTATGATCTACTGGCTTCCCTGGTGGTTCAGAGGTTAAAGCATCCGCCTACGATGCAGGAGACCTGGGTTCGATCCCTGGGTCAGGAAGATCCCCTGGAGAAGGAAATGGCAACCCACTCCAGTACGGAGATGGGCTTTTTTCTCGCTCCAGGGACTGGCCGTCACATCTCCAGCTCTGAGTTTCTTACCTCATATCTGAACCTCTCAGTATGGCCAGTGGTGGGTTAGGTTCATCAGCTTAAACACCCCAGCTCAGAGTGAATTCAGCTCGGAGTGAACCCTAATCACACAGCTGAGTGTCGAGGAGAGACTCATTTCCAAAGGAACTTTAGATACGCTTTCTGCTTTCCGCAAGGAGAGAAAACAGATCCTGGCAAGCAAAGTGCCGAGGTCTGCCAACCACACCTTCCAGCCTTGTGATCATCCTTGCATTTTGTCTTCTGGAAGCCTCTGCTTGAACACTTGCAGGGTCGGAGAGCTCACTGCTTTCCCCTCCAGCCTCTTTAATCTTCAAGCAATGCCCTAGAATCACCTCAAAGATGCTTGGGGGGGTCGGGACTTCCCTGGTGGTCCAGTGGCTAAGACTCCGTGCTTCCACTGCAGGAAGCCTGGGTTCAATCCCTGGATGGGGAACTAGATCCCACTTGTCTCAACTAAGAGTTCACTTGTTGCAACTAAGATCCAGAGTAACCAAAATAATAAATATTTCTTAAAAAGATGCATGGGGCATCGTTAAAAATGGCTCCTTCATAAGTTAACTTTGGGGAATTAGCATTTGTATCTGACTATCACCATTTTGTCCTCTGATAATCCTATCTGGACCCTCTCATTTGTTGTGAGAAGGTATGTATTTTGCATATTTGGGGACTTTGTCTACTTGGACAAATCTCAAGGACACTCCATGGACACTATTATCAGGAAACACTTTTTTCAACAATCAAACTGATTTACTTCAAACAATTAAAAAAAAAAAAACAACACCAAAAACCTATCACGTTCTAATCTCAGATACGTGTTTATTTATTACTAATTTTCTCCCGAAGGGGGATGTAAGGTGATTTACTAACCAA
Source organism: Ovis aries (assembly GCF_016772045.2). NCBI lineage: Eukaryota > Metazoa > Chordata > Mammalia > Artiodactyla > Bovidae > Ovis > Ovis aries. The sequence continues at coordinate 32,944,124 of NC_056075.1, read as the reverse complement.
ACTAAAGACCACTCAAAAAGGGTTATCAAAATAAAAACAGATAAAGACATGGGAGTGAGACAGAAATAGCATACTGTAAAAAGGAGATGTCAGAGGCAAAGTTTGCACATTATAAGTGCTGGCAATATTACTCAAGATGTTGTTAAATTTGAATTTCTTCATAACCAAGGAAAAAAGTGACTATGCTAAGTTACAAAACTTAGGTTATCAGGAAGAAGAATGTATCGGTTAAGAATTCAGGGAGCTAAAGACTAAATTCTGGTTCATTTCCAACTTAGTTTGGTGGCCCTGGGTCCTTCATCTAATAATTCTCAGTCCCACTTTTCTCACCTGAAAAAGAGAAAAGGAAAAATCTTTTATGGTAGAATTCCAGTTCTCAGTGTAGAAGGAAATAGGGAAACAGAGAATCAGTATTTGGCAAACATCATAGTAGTAATTGTTTTTAAGCAAGCATCATCAAGAGATACTAAAATTAGTGGGCCAAAGTATGGTGAAAAACAGGATATTTATAGAGTCTCAAAGAATTTCCCTACAGGATATTTAGTAATTACAAAGAAGAAAATAGTAACTGTAGTGTACCAAGTGACCAAAGTTGACATTCCCAGGAATAAGATATATTGACATCAGGTATCACCTGTTACGATGCACTGAAAAAGGCATAGCATTGCTTTGGTGGTATTCTCGCCCCAAATGTTTAATCTGATCTTGAGGGAACAACAGGTGAATCTAAATGGAGGGATATTCTACAAGTAACAGACTGGCCAACACTCTTCAAAAGGTGTGAAAGCTATAAAAGACAAAGAAAAAAATGAGGCCCTGTCTCAGATGGAAGGAAGCCAGAAACATGGCAACCAAACGCAGCCCGAGATCCTGGGTTTGGTACTAGAAAAAGTCCAGCAGTGGTATAATTGGTGAAATTTGAAGAAGGTCTGGTTAAAGGTATCGCATCAGTGTTAACTTCCTGGTTTTGACTATTTTATTGTGGTTATGCAAGATGTTAACGTTGAGGGGATTGTGTGAAGGATGGAGGAGGATTCTTAATACTAATTTTGCAACTTTTCCTTTAACTCTGAATTTATTTCCAAATGAAAAGTTAAAAGAAAAAATAAGTAGGGGGGTTTGTAATCAAGGGTCCTGTGTAGTTTTGTAAGGGAGATGACCACAGACAGTGCTTCACTCCACTCTCAGAGCAGGGAGAGCTGAGTCCACATTCACGCTTATTAATATTATCATCTGTCGGAACTCTGCAGGCACGAGGGTGAATTATTCATGGCTGCACCCTCAAGGAGCGAGTCAGGAAGACTGGCAGGCATGCAAACAACCAGGGCATAATTATAAGCACTAACAGAGGTCAACATTAAACATTTTAGGCCCCTTTCTTTGGTGCAGGTGGAAAGTGCACACCATTAGGGCCAAAGCATTTGCTTCAGGCCAGACGGCAAGAGCTGCCCTCAGATTAGACAACCCTCAGCCCTCACCAGTGAGTCCGAGACACCCGGAAGCCAGCGCTTTGGGGCAAGTAAATTCTTTAATGCTGACAGGTCACCACGATAAGAAAAATTGAAGCGACCGGTAGGGAATATGTTAGTAGCAGGTCACATTTAGGACTCGGATGTCTTCACCCCCACCTGATCGCTGAGTGTGGTTTCCAAGGACTGTGTAGACCGATGGCTGAGAGCTGGGACTCATTGTCCTCAGAAAAAAGACATGAATGAATGAGAATGATAACCACATACACCTTCCCAGTCCTAACTTTTTATCGAAGCCATGACTGGAGATTGATGTTTGGGGAAGGAGAGCTTGGGAGGGGAACCAGTGAGAAGCAAGGCTAGTGTGAGTGAGTATCCAAAGGGTGAGAAAGCTGTAAGCCTTTTCTTGATCAGCTCCTGAAGGCTGGAAGAGAAAGCTGGGGTTTCCAGAGCTATTGGCAGGAAGAGGGAACTAACTTGATGGGTTGGAACCCTCTACTTATTGGAACATGATCCCAGTTAAGGAAATACTGATTTATTAGAGCTTGTAAATGATGGAGTGCTTGGGCAGTGTTCCACATAATCTGCAAAGCCAGTTTCATAGGAATCACAAAGCCCTACAAATGTATGCAGAGTTAGGGGCATTTTTTTCTCCTATGGATCCATAATTTTTAATCAAATTTTTCAAGGGATGTTTGACTCCCATCCCAAAAGAGTCAAGACGAGGTAAACTACCTTAGCGGGAGAAAGCAAAAACCTAACCCAACTGGTCAGCTGTGATGGAAGCTTCTTACACAGTTTGCTCTAAATTCTGTTCTTTCTATAGTTAAACCTACAAGATAGCATAGAACTCAAATAGTTAAAAAATTGAGGGTGCGGAATGTTTTGATGGATAGTAGGGGCAACAGTAGAGGCCACAATACCTAAAATATTAGAAATGTGATCTCTCTGTGGTGACAGACAGTAGCATTGCCTATATTCTTCAATGCACAGTCAAAGGTTCATGGCTTCAGGGGGTCCTCTGCCCACTCTGAAGTCCAGCAGAAGCCAGCATAGCCTTCTCCCTGCCCCCCTGCCCCCCACCACTGAAACTGAACTAGCTCAAAATGATCTCCATGATGCTAAACCTACCGGACACGTTTCATTCTTGTCTCGCTTAGAATATTAGTACCATCAGGTACTAATAGTTGTTCCCAACTTTTCAAACTGCTCTTTTTCTTGTGTATTGGCTAGAATAATTCCAACTGAAAATAACAGAACGTTCAACCCAAGCTGACTTTTAAACAACAAGGGGGATTTCTGGGGGGCTCATGTATCATTCAACACACCAGTGGTAAGTGGGCTTCAGGTACAGTTTGATCAATCCTCTGGTTCTGCAATCCTCTTAGCTCTGCCCTCCAGGATGGACTGGCTGTCTCCTCAGTCTGAGTTCCCTGATGGTTGTAAGATGGCTTCCAATAATAAATAAAGCTGGGTAGATCATCTCCAAGGAGGAGAAAGAATCTTATCTTCACTCTAACTGGACCACCTGTAACCAATTACTATGGGCAGGGGAATGTCATGGGCTACGTGGCTTAAGTCTGGGACATGACAAGGGGCTGAAATTACCCCAGAAGCTAGGATGAAGGGGATCTCGTCCAAAACACAAGGCTGAGGAGCAGAATGGATGTTGGAGACATGGTCATAATACCCCACACTCCATGACCCTCCTTGTCTTCCTTTATTCCACTCTCTACTCATTATTAGTCCAACACTTCCTCTTATTCTACTCGTCTCCTAAATGCCTAACCTATGTTGACCCTCCCATTATAAGCTCTTCAGCTCCTTGTACTTCCTCTATCAAATTACTCATCATGTTTTATTATAATTCGTCGACTGATAACCCTCTTCCTCATCAGTCTAAAGTCCGCGAATGCATGTGTGTGCTGGTCACGCGGTCATGTATCGGAACGTATGCAGCATCGACCAGGCTCTAAGCATCTGTGCCAAACAAGGACCTGAGTACCTGCTGTTCTAAGTGAAGTTGGTAATATAATCCCCATTTCGTACATGAGGACACTGAGGCTCGAAGGGACCAGAGTGCTTGAGGACTAGAGCTGGAATTTGAACGATCAACCTTGGTCCACAGCTCACATTCTTTCTGCCACTGCCCTGGCCATAAAGGAGAACAAAGGGTCTGTAAAGACTGAGGGTGTGGTGTCCCTATTCCTGGTAGAGACTGGCTGCATTTATGGGAATATGAGGTTTTGATCTGCTTGAGATGTCACCTTGTCTTCTGACCAGCTCTCTCCCAGCTCTTACGTTGTTCCCGTGCCCGTTTGTCACAGCATGGCCTGGCCCCAAAGTCCTTGCCAGGGGAAAGCTAAAGGGCTCAGCTGGAAGGAGAATGCTGGTGTTTTAAGAATTATAATAATGGCATTGACTTAGCCCTTTTCATATCTGAGGCATAGCTCATTTAATCACCGTGATAATCCAAGAGATAGGACCTATTATTTTTCCCATTTTACATTTGAAGAAACTGAGGATTAGAAAGACTAAATACCTTTGAATACCTTGTCTAAGGAGGCAGAGTTTGAAGCAGCAAAATGTGGGTTTGAAGCCAGGCCACCCGAGCTCAGAGGACACTGTCTTAATTAAGAAGCCACACTGTCTTAACTCAGAGAAGAAGGAGTAGAGGGTGGGGAAATTAAACACAAGCTTCCTCCTTGACCTCTGTATTGCCGGGTGAGAGGGGAAAAGCTACTGTGACTTGCTTGGTTTTCATAAAATAAAAATTCCCCCTTTTGAGTTGACTTATTTAGCATATTTCCACCTATATTAGCAGTACCCATTTATGAAGCTCTTATTATATACACAAAGCACTGCACCTGCCATAAGCGGAATGTCAAAATAATTAAGACATTATTCCTGCCTGCAAAGAAATTTACACTGCACATAGCATAAACCAGAATGGCTAAAACAAGGACTAAGTCCAAAGAATAGTTCCAGAAAAGTCCAAAGAATAATTCTGACTTCAGGTACAGCCAAATCTACAGGCTCAAACATTGCTATTATCACTGTTTCTGATCTGTCTTTGACTATCACTCTTTCTTTCCTCTGGACTCCACTCTGAGGTAGACTGTTTTCATATGATGGCCTGACAGCTCCAGAGTCAAACATCTGAGTAGGGGAACAGAATACGGTGATTGGCCTGGGTCACACATGCTCTCCTGGACTGGAGTGGCACAAGAGAGCACAGAGGGAGGTATTTCCCTAAAGGAAAATCAGAACCTTTATCAGGAGAAGGAGAAGGAGCAGATGCTGGGCTTGCAGGAACAATGGGTGGCCATCATTGCACTCCAGTTAACAAGACGTCCATCAATAGATAAATGGATAAAGCTGATGTAATAGATACACACACACACACACACACACACACACACACACACGCACACACTGGAATATTACTCAGCCATCAGAAGAGTAAAATAATGCCATTTGTAGCAATCTGGGCGGAACACAAGATTATTTGGGGTTTCCCTGGTAGCTTGGGGAAAGAATCCTTCTGCCAATGCAGGAACCAGGGTTCAATCCCTGGTCCACGAAGATCCTCTGGAGAAGGAAATGGCAACCCACTCCAGTATTCTTTCCTGGAGAACCCCAATGGACAGAGGAGCCTGGCAGGCTACAGTCCATTGGGTCGTAGAGTTGGACATGACTCAGTGACTGAACAACAACAAGACCGAGATTATTTTAGCAAAAAAATTCCATCAGGAAAAAAACGACAAATACATATGATATCACTTATATGTGGGATCTAAAATAATATACCAATCAACATAGCTATGACACAAAAACAGACTCATAGATATAGAAAATGACTCGTGGTTGCCAAGAGGGAGAGGGGGTATCGGAGGGAAGGAATGGGAGTTTGAGATTATACATAGGGTGGATAAACTATTACATATAGGATGGATAAACAACAAGGTCATACCCTATAGCACAGGGAATTGTATTCAATATCTTGCAATATCTTGTAATAACCTATAACAGAAAAGAGTCTGAACAAGAATATATATATATATATATATAAACTGAATCACTTTGCTGTACACCTGAAACTAACACATTGTAAATCAACTATACTCCAGTTTAAAAAATTTAATCAAAAACAAACAGGAAAAAGCAGGGTAAAAGAAATGTGTCAGGATAAGAAGATGATGTGTCCTCTTCAAAAAGACAGTCCTACAGTATTGGGGGCTGAGGCAGTTAGAAAGGGCCTCCTAAAGACCACATAGCTGAACTATATCTTGGAAAGTACTGAATTGGATAAACAGAGAGGAAAGAGGGAGAGGCTTCTAGTTTAGTATAGAGGTAAAGGATTGGAGGGATTTAGGAACAGAAAGTGAAAGTGTTAGTCACTAAGTCGTGCCTGACTCTGCAACCCCATGGACTGGGTAGCCCACCAGGCTCCTCTGTCCATGGGATTCTCCAGGCAAGAATGTTGGACTGGGTCGCCATTTCCATCTCCAGGGGATCTTCCCCACCCAGGGATTGAATCCAGGTCTCCTGCATTGAAGGCAAATTCTTTATAACCTGAGCCACCAGGGCAGCCCTTAGGAACAGAAAGTGGAGCAATGTTGGCTGTGATGAGCGAAAAGACTGGAACAGTGAGGGTGGTTTTCTGGGCCTGAGCTTTTCCAAGAATGAGAGATATGCTGGATCACTTCCAGTTTTGAGGCTGTTTGTAGATAAAATGAAGAAATGCCAAAGAGTGCTAAAAATTCTTTTCTATTTTAACTCTTTACATTTAACAGAGAAACACTCCCCCCTCCCCCCACAACGCAGGCAATTGTCCCATTCTCATGACAATTAGAGGATTTATAATGTATATTTTTTGCATATCACCTGGGCTATGTGGTCCAGCCAAGGCCATAAGGGAAAGATGTAGGATCAGCATCTTCTTTGATCTTATCACAGAACCACAGTGATTGTATGTGGAGCTGAATTTGAAAAGGACACTGGACACTGGAGTCTTAGCTGAAAGGTATTCCTGCTCGACATTAGCCCTGGTCTAGGCTCATCGAAGGACAGGCTGCAGGGGAGGAGGCGGGGGTGGGGTGGGGGCTGAGCAAGGGGGCTCGTGACTGGGTGAGCTCGTCAGCGCTCTGCACACAATGGGAGATGGGGTTTCCATGTTGCTGAGCTCCAAGAAGCACCACTCACATCAGAGCCCATGTGCATGATACCCTTGAGTTGCAAAGACATGCTAAGTCATGTGATTTCTAAAGAACTGGAGGAAAACCTCCAGTCACAGTAGATATACTTAACCACCCCCCCAGCCCCACACACACACCAAGAAAAACATAGCTCACCAGCCACATCTTCGCTAAAATCACAAAACAAAAACCTCCTTGGGGGTTCAGTTCTCCTTAGCACCAAGTGTCAGAAAGACAGTATGGCCAGGATTCTCCGCCAGAGAAGAGTCTTTAAGGACATGAAATAATTACTCTAATGGCTAATTCTAGGGTAATTCACCCCTTCAATGTAGAAAACATTCTGTCTGTTTAAAAGCATTTCCACAAAGATGGTGTGTACTTTGGAAGGAATTCCTACAGCCCTTTGGTTTAACAAATCCAATGAGTAAGAAAATTATTTTATACAAAAAGGCTAGTTCAGGGGAATTATTCACTTTACAAAAAATAGTTCCCTGCAGCATTCTCCTCTACACTAAGCCCTTGTTAGCATGTGAATAACATGAGACCATTTTATAAAAATAGTGATGGCCTCATCACTCGTAGGGGACACTCCTGTTGTGGGGCTGACGGACATCAGGATTGGGAAATGTTTACAAACCAGGAACAAGACTTCAGCTGTTATAACAAGGACCTCTTCCCTCATCAGATCTATGCTCCAGCAACTCGAAGTGTTACCAGCCGAAACCTCCCGAGGCCCCTGGGAGACAGCTGCGTAGCTGGGATGCCATCTTAGATTTCACAAGAGGGAGGGAAATCCCAGCTCTGAGAGACTGAGGGACTCACCCAAGGTCACCAGCAAGTCAGTGGGCAGGGCTGGGGCCCTCCCCACTTCTGGCAGCCCTGCCCTAGTGTGCTGTGCGTTTTTAAAACTCAAATGCTTCTCCCTCCAGAAACTGCATTCTCCTTCCCTTGAGTGCAGGCTCCACTCTAAGTAATAGGCAGTGGAAAGTGCCATTTAGCAACTTCACAGTGAAGAAACCGCACAAATACCTCATCAAAGTTGACATCGCCAGTAACAAGACAATTGATGGCATGCGTTCCGCACGACACAAGGAGAAAGGCATATTTTCTCTGTAATAGTCTTCCCAAACCCTAGAATCTCAGTTTCATCATGAAAAAACACTAGTCAACCCCAAATTGAGGGATGCTTTACAAAAAAAAAAAAAAAACCCAAAACCTGACCACTCTGTTTAAAAGTATCAAGGTCATGAAAATCAAGGAAACCAAGGAGAAACAGAAATTGTCATAGACGGGAAAGGACTAAGGGGACACGATGGCTAAATGAATGTGGCGTCCCAGATGGGCTCCTGGAACAGACGAAAGACATTAGTGGAAAACAGGGGCATTCGGAATGAGTCTGCCATTTAGTTAATAATGTTTTACTGATGTTAGTGTCTTAGTTTTGATAAAGATACCATGCTTATGCAAGGAGTTGGTGTTGGGGGAAGCTGGTGAAATGTGTATGGGAACTCTCTGTATCATCTTTGTAACTCTTCTGTAAATCTAAAATCATTTCCCCTGAAAATTTTTGTTTCTCAAGCCTGGGGTAATTTAAATGCCCCTTCCTCTGTGTCTTTCCTCCTGGGGTGATGAGGCAGGATCAAGGCCAGTTGGCACGTTTGGCCAGTCTGGGCGGCTTTGGCTTCTTCTGGGGAAAGAGCTGCATCACATTCCCTAAATTCTGTTGGATGTCAGTCTGCCTGCCCCATCTTCTGAGATGAGCTCAGCTGCCCATCTGAGTGTGAACGTGCTTAGGACATGCCAGGGGGCTCAGCCAGACAGCTGTGCCCACAGAGCTAGGGAGGGAAATGGACACAGGTTTTACAGACTCAGGGCTCAAGATGCTTTCCACAGTGATTTTCCTGATTTAGGAATCTCATGATTCAAGAATATAAAAGTTCAATAACTGTCTACCAATCGAACCTAACAATATTCAGTTCAGTTCAGTCACTCAGTCGTGTCTGACTCTTTGCGACCCCATGAATCGCAGCATGCCAGGCCTCCATGTCCATCACCATCTCCTGGAGTTCACTCAGACTCACGTCCATCGAGTCCATGATGCCATCCAGCCATCTCATCCTCAGTCACCCCCTTGTCCTCCTGCCCCCAATCCCTCCCAGCATCAGAGTCTTTTCCAATGAGTCAACTCTTCACATGAGGTGGCCAAAGTACTGGAGCTTCAGCTTTAGCATCATTCCTTCCAAAGAAATCCCAGGGTTGATCTCCTTCAGGATGGACTGGTTGGATCTCCTTGCAGTCCAAGGGACTCTCTCTCAAGAGTCTTCTCCAACACCACAGTTCAAAAGCATCAATTCTTCGGCGCTCAGCCTTCTTCACAGTCCAGCTCTCACATCCATACATGACTACTGGAAAAACCATAGCCTTGACTAGACGGACCTTAGTTGGCAAAGTAATGTCTCTGCTTTTGAATATACTATCCAGGTTGGTCATAACTTTTCTTCCAAGGAGTAAGCGTCTTTTAATTTCATGGCTGTGGTCACCATCTGCAGTGATTTTGGAGCCCAAAAAATAAAGTCTGACACTGTTTCTACTGTTACCTCATCTATTTCCCATGAAGTGATGGGACCAGATGCCATGATCTTCATTTTCTGAATGTTGAGCTTTAAGCCAACTTTCTCACTCTCCTCTTTCATTTTCATCAAGAGGCTTTTTAGCTCCTCTTCACTTTCTGCCATAAGGGTGGTGTCATCTGCATATCTGAGGTTATTGACATTTCTCCCGGCAATCTTGATTCCAGCTTGTGCTTCTTCCAGTCCAGCGTTTCTCATGATGTACTCTGCATGTAAGTTAAATAAGCAGGGGGACAGTATATAGCCTTGGCGTACTCCTTTCCTATTTGGAACCAGTCTGTTGTTCCATGCCCAGTTCTAACTGTTGCTTCCTGACCTACATACAGATTTCTCAAGAGGCAGGTTAGGTTGTCTGGTATTCCCATTTCTTTCAGAATTTTCCACAGTTTCTTGTGATCCACACAGTCGAAGGCTTTGGCATAGTCAATAAAGCAGAAATAGGTGTTTTCTAGAACTCTCTTGCTTTTTCTATGATCCAGCAGATGCTGGCAATTTGATCTCTGGTTCCTCTGCCTTTTCTAAAACCAGCTTGAACATCAGGGAGTTCACGGTTCACGTATTGCTGAAGCCTGGCTTGGAGAATTTTGAGCATTACTTTACTAGCATGTGAGATGAGTGCAATTGTGCGGTAGTTTGAGCATTCTTTGGCATTGCCTTTCTTTGGGATTGGAATGAAAACGGACCTTTTCAGTCCTGTGGCCACTGCTGAGTTTTCCAAATTTGCTAGCATATTGAGTGCAGCACTTTCACATCATCATCTTTCAGGATTTGAAACAGCTCAACTGGACTTCCATCACCTCCACTAGCTTTGTTCGTAGTGATGCTTTCTAAGGCCCACTTGACTTCACATTCCAAGATGCCTGGCTCTAGATTAGTGATCACATCATCATGATTATCTGGGTCGTGAAGATCTTTTTTGTACAGTTCTTCCGTGTATTCTTGCCACCTCTTCTTAATATCTTCTGCTTCTGTTAGGTCCATACCATTTCTGTCCTTTATCGAGCCCATCTTTGCATGAAATTATTACAATGTTATGCACACACAATCACCAAAAGGAGAGGAGGAGACCTTTGGGGATGTATAGGGACAAAGATCCGGAGAAGGCAATGGCACCCCACTCCAGTACTCTTGCCTGGAAAATCTCATGGATGGAGGAGCCTGGAAGGCTGCAGTCCATGGGGTCGCTGAGGGTCGGACACGACTGAGCGATTTCACTTTCGTTTTCCACTTTCATGCATTGGAGAAGGAAATGGCAACCCACTCCAGTGTTCTTGCCTAGAGAATCCCAGGGATGGGGGAGCCTGGTGGGCTACCGTCTATGGGGTTGCACAGAGTCGGACACGACTGAAGCAACTTAGCAGCAGCAGCAGGGACAAAGATCAGCATGGCTAGTCCATTCTCACAGTTTCCTAAGATGGTCACCATCAATTTCCTCTCTCCAAGTACATACAGATAGCTTAACTCTTAGACGGAATCTCTTTCTCCTACCTTTGAATCTTTATTTTTTAATATCTATTTATTTGGCTGTATCAGGTCTTAGTTGCGTCATGCAGGATCTTTGGTTGCACCTCAGGGGTTTCTTAGTTGCAGACTGTTGTTGAGGTACGTCCCCTGCAGATTCTTAACTGCTGAACCACCAGGGAAGTCCCTGGGTTGGGTTTTTGACTTGCTTCGACCAACGAAATGTGGCAGAAGTGATGCTATTCTAATTCTGGATCCAGCCTTTAAGAGACCTGCAACTTCTGCTTTCCCTCTCAGAGCCAGCTTTCAGAAAAGAAGTCCTGGAAACTCTGACACCCTGAGACCACTGTGCTATGAACGGCCCTGAATCTACCATGCACCTGGCCCAGAGGGGAGGATCAATGGAGAATCAATGACGTTCCGGGTAGATGAGCAACACGGTGGAGCTTCCAGGCCAGTTCAGCTGTATGAGTGACCTCAACTGAAGCCCAAAGAAAGCAGAACAGGCCAGCTGATCCTATTCAACCCACAGAATCACGGGAAATAATCATCTCAGGAGAACCTTAGCTCCACGAAAACTGAGATTTTTGCTTATGTTACTAATACTTGCAATAAATCCAGAACTTAAAACTGTGTATGGCACGAAGTGGTCATTCATTTAATTTTTGTTGAATCAGTTCAGTTCAGTTCAGTCGCTCAGTCGTGTCCAACTCTTTGTGACTCCATGAAGTGCAGCACGCCAGGCCTCCCTGTCCATCACCAACTCCTGGAGTCTACCCAAACTCATGTCCATTGAGTTGGTGATGCCATCCAACCATCTCATCCTCAGTCGTCCCCTTCTCTTCCTGCCCTCAATCTTTCCCAGCATCAGGGTCTTTTCAAATGAGTCAGCTCCTTGCATCAGGTGGCCAAAGTATTAGAGTTTCAGCTTCAACATCCGTCCTTCCAAAGAACACCCAGGACTGATCTTTAGGATAGACAGATTGGCTCTCCTTGCTGTCCAAGGGACTCTCAAGAGTCTTCTCCAACACCACAGTTCAAAAGCATCAATTCTTTGGCGCTCAGCTTTCTTCACAGTGCAACTCTCACATCCATATATGACTACTGGGAAAACCATAGCCTTGACTAGACGGACCTTTGCTGACAAAGTAATGTCTCTGCTTTTTAATATGCGGTCTAGGTTGGTCATAACTTTCCTTCCAAGGAGTAAGCATCTTTTAATTTCTTGGCTGCAATCACCATCTGCAGTGATTTTGGAGCCCCCCCAAAAAATAAAGTCTGACACTGTTTCCACTGTTTCCCCATCTATTTCCCATGAAGTGATGGGACCAGATGCCATGATCTTTGTTTTCTGAATCTTGAGCTTTAAGCCAGCTTTTTCACTCTCCTCTTTCACTTTCATCAAGAGGCTCTTTAGTTCTTCTTCACTTTCTGCCATAAGGGTGGTATCATCTGCATATCTGAGGTTATTGACATTTCTCCCGGCAATCTTGATTCCAGCCTGTGTTTCTTCCAGTCCAGCATTTCTCATGATGTACTCTGCATATAAGTTAAATAAGCAGGGTGCCAATACACAGCCTTGATGTACTCCTTTTCCTATTTGGAACCAGTCTGTTGTTCCATGACCAGTTATAACTGTTGCTTCCTGACCTGCATACAGGTTTCTCAAGAGGCAGATCAAATGGTCTGGTATTTCCATTTCTTTCAGAATTTTCCACAGATTATTGTGATCCACACAGTCGAAGGCTTTGGCATAGTCAATAAAGCAGAAATAGATGTTTTTCTGGAACTCTCTTGCTTTTTCAATGATCCAGCGGATGCTGGCAATTTGATCTCTGGTTCCTCTGTCTTTTCTAAATCCAGCTTGAACATCTGGATGTTCACAGTTCATGTACTGCTAAAGCCTGGCTTGGAGAACTTTCAGCATTATTGAGATGTGTGAGATGAGTGCAATTGTGCGGTAGTTTGAGCATTCTTTGGCATTGCCTTTCTTTGGAATTGGAATGAAAATTGATCTTTTCTAGTTCTGTGGCCACTGCTGAGTTTTCCAAATTTGCTGACATATTGAGTGCAGCACTTTCACAGCATCATCTTTCAGGATTTGAAATAGCTCAACTGGAATTCCATCACCTCCATTAGCTTTGTTCATAGTGATGCTTCCTGAGGTCCACTTGACTTCACTTTCCAGGATGTCTGGCTCTAGGTGAGTGATCACACCATCATGATTATCTGGGTCATGAAGATCTTTTTTGTACAGTTCTTCTCTGTATTCTTGCCACCTCTTTTCAATATCTTCTGCTTCTGTTAGGTCCATACCATTTCTGTCCCTTACTGAGCCCGTCTTTGCCTGAAATGTTCCCTTGGTATCTCTAATTTTCTTGAAGAGATCTCTAGTCTTTCCCATTCTGTTGTTTTCCTCTATTTCTTTGCACTGATGGCTGAGGAAGTCTTTCTTATGTCTCCTTGCTATTCTTTGGAACTCTGCATTCAAATGGATGTATCTTTCCTTTTCTCCTTTGTCTTTGCTTCTCTTCTTTTCACAGCCATTTGTAAGGCCTCCTTAGACAGCCATTTTGCTTTTTGCATTTCTTCTCCATGGAGATAGTCTTGATCCCTGTCTCCTGTACAATGTCAGGAACCTCTGTCCATAGTTCTTCAGGCACTCTGTCTATCAGATCTAGTCCCTTAAATCTATTTGTCACTTCCACTGTATAATCATAAGGGATTTGATTTAGGTCATACCTGCATGGTCTAGTGATTTCCCCACTTTCTTGAATTTAAGTCTGAATTTGGCAATAAGGAGTTCATGATCTGAGCCACAGTCAGCTCCTGGTCTTGTTTTTGCTGACTGTATAGAGCTTCTCCATCTTTGGCTGCAAAGAATATAATCAATCTGATTTCAGTATTGACCATCTGGTGATGTCCATGTGTAGAGTCTTCTCTTGTGTTGTTGAAAGAGGGTGTTTGCTATGACCAGTACATTCTCTTGGCAAAACTCTATTAGCCTTTGCCCTGCTTCATTCTGTCCTCAAAGGCCAAATTTGCCTGTTACTCCAGGTGTTTCTTGACTTCCTACTTTTGCTTTGCAGTCCCCTATAATGAACATCATTTGGCGGTGTTAGTTCTAAAAGGTCTTGTAGGTCTTCACAGAACTGTTCAGCTTCTTCAGCATTACTGATTGGGGCATAGACTTGGATTACCATATTGAATGATTTGCCTTGGAAACAGAGATCATTCTGTCGTTTTTGAGATTGTATCCAAGTACTGCATATTGGATTCTTTTGTTGACTATGATGGCTACTCCATTTCTTCTAAGGGATTGCTGCCCACAGTAGTAAATATAATGGTCATCTGAGTTAAAATCACCCATTCCCGTCCATCTTAGTCTGCTGATTCCTAGAATGTCGACATTCACTCTTGCCATCTCCTGTTTGGTCACTTCCAATTTGCCTTGATTCATGGACCTAACATTCCAGGTTCCTATGCAATATTGCTCTTTACAGCATCAGACCTTGCTTCTATCACCAGTCAATACATTCTCTAAAACCCAAAACCTCCAATCTGAACAGTTTCAGCCTGATGTATGGAGGACAATGGCCTCTACTGGCAACGGATGTCATTGCAGTACAGCTCTATTAGACAAGAGTGAATCGTTAAGAGTTGATAGGAGAATCTCAAGCTTACAGACCAGAAATGAATGAACTTTTTCTCTAAAGGGCTGGATAGTAAACATTTTAAGCTGCCTGGGCCGTATCATCTCTAATCCAACTACTCAACTCTGTCATTTTAGCGTGAAATCAACCATAGGCAATATGTAATACAATGGGTGAAGCTTATGTTCCAAGAGAACTATATTTACAGACTCTGAAAGTTGAATTTCATTTAATTGTGCATGACACAAAATATTATTCTTTCGTGCCTTTCCCCCTAATTATTTAAAGATGTAAAAACCATTGTTGCCTTGCAGATCGTATAAAATAAATGTAGTGGACCAGATTTGGCTTCTGGACTGAAGTTTGCTGCCCACTGCTGTTAACAATTTCCTAGTGACTCAAAGTATGAGAGAAGAATTCAATTTCCAGGGTGAATAGCTGGAAGACGATTCGTTTTTAAAGCAGTTTTATTCATAATGACTTCATGAATATTCATAGCCATTTCTGCCTTCTAGGCAGTTTTATAGCCAGTATGTCTGGATGAGAAAGCAGCAGGCAGTAGCCAACGGAGAAGAACCAATCCTCAGGCTGGGAATGCCAAATCCACTACCCACTTCCTTCTTCCTCCCTCAGAGAAAGAGCTGGCCCCCAGCAGGGGGGAGCATTGGGAGGTCTGCATAGACAGGGTGACATAGGAATCAGACTGACAGGGAGTTAGGGAAGGAAAAGCTGTGGGTTTGTTCCTTGCATGGGCCAATTAGCTCTTGGCTGGCGTCTGTACCCCTGGCCCCAGGCAGGGGCCAGGCTACTCTTGTGTAGGCAGAAAAGTAGGCCTTCAGAGGAGGATCATTTCCAACCTAATGCCTTTGTGATTGGAGGATGGACGAGCCATTTTAGTAATCAAAATATCAGACAGTTGTTAATTTCTCTGGGTGTGATTCTGGCCCATTTTGACCTCTGGAGGTATGTTGTGGGAGGTGTGTGCGGGCTAAGTCACTTTAGTTGTGTCAGACTCTTTGCGACGCTATGGACTGTAGCCCACCAGGTTCCTCTGTGCCTAGGGTTCTCCAGGCAAGAATACTGGAGTGAGTTGCCATCCAGGGGATCTTCCTGACCCAAGGATTGAACTCGCATCTCCTGGGGCTCCTGCTTTGCAGGCAGATTCTTTACTGCTGAGCCACGGGGAATAGTGGGAGGGGCAGGGACAAAAGATGGTAAGATATTTTGAACAAGAAAGACTATTTGAAGAAACACAAAACATTTAGATGAAAAGGTCCAAACAGATACAGAAGTAGAGAACAAAATAGAAAGAACCCTTATGTACCCAGGTATCCAGCTTCAAGGGCTGTCAACTTACAGCCAAAGTTGTTTCATCCACATCCAGTCCTAGAAGACTTAAGAGTAAATTCCAGATATCACAGTATTTCATAAGGCAAAAGCTATTTTAACTGCATAGGAATTAATTATTTAGAATTCCAAAACTACTCAAAATTCGCTTGGAAAAATGAAAAAATAAAGCAAAAAAAAGAGCAATAGTGAGGACCTATACAACATCTACACATTTTACATGTGGTTGACATGTCCCTTAAGTCTCTCCCTTTTAATTGCAGTGGGAATTCACGTAACATACAACTAACCATTTTAAAGTGTATAATTCTACAGCATTTAGTGCATCCCCATGTTGTACAGCTGCCACTTCCCTCTAGTTTTACGACTTTGTCATCATCTCAGAAGAATACCCTGTACTCTTTAAGCAATTACTCCCCGTTCCTCCCGAATGCATGGATGTGATGTGTTTTGATTCTATATAGTTATTATTACTTTTATACTTAATCTCCTTTCCATGCCTTTGGCCAGTTCTGGTTTTTTTTTTTTTTTTTTTTTTTAAACTTATTTACTTATTTTTGGTTGCATCAGGTCTCAGGGCTTAGTTGCCCTGTGGCATGCGGGATCTTAGTTCCCCGACCAGGGGCTGAATCCATATCCCCTGCATTGGAAGGTGTATTCTTAACCACTGGATCACCAGGGAAGTCCCTCTGGTTGGTCTTACGTCCATTTGACACAATTATAGAAATCTTTGGTAGTTTTGCTTTCTGACATAACAAATGTACCACTCTCATTTTGCACCTTAAAAATATTGTTAGTGTTAATGTTGATATTGTTATTTTGAAACTAGTTCATATATAAGTAATTATGAGCAATCAACTAAATAATTATGTTAGTGCTCTTAGGAAGGCGGATTTTCACCATGAAAACAATTGCTTCAGGGCTGCTTTCTTCCCATGAAGTCTGATTTAAACCCACCTGCTAATGCAGAGACATAAGAGAGGTGGGTTCAATCCCTGGGTTGGGAAGATCCCCTGGAGGAGGGCATGACAACCCACTCCAGTATTCTTGCCTGGAGAATCCCCATGGGCAGAGGAGCTCAGTGGGCTACAGTCCATAGAGTCACAAAGAGTTGGACACCACTGAAGTGACTTAGCATTCACACACACACCACCCTTGGTCAGAGCTGTGTGAAGCACATGGGAGATTGGTCAACTACTGCTCAGGGAGGACCTCAGAAAAACTCGAGAGCCCTGACCTCATGCAGTGTTCATACTCCAAGATCATTGGGTCTCTTACTTAGGCTTCTAGACCGAGGCTTCTGGAATCCTAGAGGCAGTAGACACATACTCTCAAGAGCCATTCAGTCACTATCTCGAATAATTCAGACTGGTTAGAAGGAGGGTGTTTAATCTGATGGTGGGCTATCTGAGGAATTATAGAATCTGAAGGGAGAGGAAGACCTGTGAATCCAGCCTTTCCTAGATTCAGGTAAACCAGACCTGGGGGCTTACCCAAGTGCATAGTGCAGAGCCAGGCCAAGGACCCACATCTCTTGCCTTTTGCTCCAGGCCTTCCCATCATTGCTCACAGATTCATTAAGAGGTCTGATGGGAGGGTGGGCACTGGCTACTGCTTAGCAACATGCTCAGCACGCCTTGAG
Source organism: Ovis aries (assembly GCF_016772045.2). Classification (NCBI taxonomy): domain Eukaryota; kingdom Metazoa; phylum Chordata; class Mammalia; order Artiodactyla; family Bovidae; genus Ovis; species Ovis aries. The sequence goes on along the minus strand of NC_056075.1, from coordinate 32,926,724 downwards.
GAAAGGGGAATGCAACAATGCCTTGGGTAGATGAGTAACAAATCGGTGCATCCTCCAGACCAGAAAAAACCATAAATCAAGAGGCAAGTCCGCTCTGAAAGAGTCTCCACATCCCCTCCCTCAGCCTCAGCCTCGCGATCTTGTTCCTACACGGTCGTCTCCGTGGCTGAGTTAAGTGGCGTGTGCATTCCCCACTTGGAGATAAAACAGCATGGCAACGAAAGCTAAGGCCCCGAAATTATACAGACAAGGTTCAAATTCCAGGACTGCTGCATGTCATCTGGGTGATCCTGGACGAGTGCCCAGCTTCTTTACGTCTCAGGTGCCTCCTCTGTAAAATAGGGCATCGTAATAGTGAGTCAGCGTGTGGCTGGGAATACCACACAGAAGGGCACAGACAAAGAACTGAGCACGAGGCTTGGATATTATATGGGCTCATAAAGGATGGCTTCTGTTATCCTTGAACTTCTGCTGAGGACCAGAAAGATGTTATCTACTGAGCAAGTCATGCTGTGGGACAAAGAGATGACTAACATACAGTCTTACTCTGCAGGAACTCACAGTCTGGTAGGGGAGGGATGGGTGACAAAGAAGCAGCTCTACCTAGTTTGACAGAAGTCTCCTCCACCATACACGAAAACAGGACTCCAACACAGCCATGCTATCCATTACTCTGCAAGCATCCTTAAGGATTAAAGAGACCAAAGGAACAGACAGCGACACTGACAACATGAGATCTGCATTGTGCAGGCCGACAGAGCCCTCTGAAGCCTCAGTCTCTTGAAGGCTACTTGGGGTCAGGCAAGCTTCCCATGTCACATCCATGCGACTATATTGGCCACTCAGGACACTTCTGTTTGGGACCATTCTTGTTTTGTTTTGTTTTTTTTTTATGTAGTGGGGCAGCGGGGAGATCCCGTCAATCTTTCATAAGGTTAACCCAAACCATCTTTTCTTCACTGAAAGAAAAGATACTCCATGTCATCCCCAAAGTAAGAGATCTACCCTCTTCATACAATGCATTCCTCTTTTTTCTACTTTCGGTTTCAAGATTCTTCCTGTTCATGATGAGACTACCCTTTGCCTGTTGTGCCTTTATAGCACATTTAATTTCAGACGTAGGGAGACGGTGACTGGACCTGAGGGTGGTTTTGTGGTCTCTGGGAGATGCGCTCAGAGTCTCAAAGGAGAGACCACAGCCAGGTGTGCCCGGGTGGCCCCCTAGTCCTCACCATGTCACAGGTGCCCCTTCAGCACACACAGCCTGGTCTGCCTGCTTTCCGCTTTCTCTGAAAAGCAAGTTCTGGCAGGGACTCTTCCCACTGGGTCACCCCTGTAGGGAAGCCCCAGTTATCTTGTTCACGTCTGTGTGTTAGTCACTCAGTTGTGTCCAACTCTTTGTGACCCCATGGTCTGTAGCCTGCCAGGCTCCTCTGTCCATGGGGTTTCCCAGGCAAGAACACTGGAGTGGGTGGCCATTTCCTTCCTGAGCCAGGGATCGAACCCAGATCTCCAGCATTGCAGGCAGACTCTTTAGTATTTGAGCCTTCATAAATCCTTGATAATTTCCCCACTTACCTCCCTTGCTAAGGGTTATCATTACAGGAACTGCATTTTTGAAACCCAGGATTAAAACTTGAGAGCTGACACCTGGGAAAAGGGAATAATGTGAAACATGGTCATAGCTGGGAAAACAAGGACATGTCAGAGCAAACGCAGGAATAAGACAGAGAGCTTTGGGAAAACAGGGAATGGAGCAATTCTTTCTGGGAAAAGCCAACAATAGTAAAACAAAAATATGTAATCCCCAAACAGGTTCTCAGGCTCACTTAAAGATAAGTGAGGCAGTCAGGGTTGAAGTTGGGTTCTCGGACTGCCCTGAAGCTCCTGAGGAGCTGCCAAATGTGAGCACTGGTTTTCTAGTAAATTAACCAGACTTTGCTCTCCTAACTATATTCACAGTTACAATTATCATGTACTGAGGATTTAGAATGTGTCACGTGTTGTGCTAAGAGTTTTATCTTTCCTATATCATTGAGATGTACATACTAAGGTGTCAAAATGTTTCATCAATCATCAGTTTATCCATCCACCCATCCATCCACACCAGTCTATCCATCCACCCACCAATCAGTCTATCTGTCCCCTCGCTCACCCATCCATCCATCCACCCACCCATCTATCCACTCAGCCATCATCCATCCATCCAGGAAATATTTACTAAGCAAGTACTAGGTCTCCGAGAAGCCACAGATCAGATGCCCACATTCCTGCTCTTACTGCATTGGTGGAAGCCCTCACATAAAGAAATAGTCCAGCACAATGTGACAAACACAACATGAGCAGATTTTTCCAAGAAGCTTCCGGAGGGCCTTCAGTTCCGGTTCCGGTTCCAGCTCCACCTCCCACCTTGTGAGTTAAAAATTAAAATGCATTCATTAATCCCATCTTAAAGTCCCAAACAGCCCTCTGCTTCAAGTGGTAATAAATATTTCATGCTCAATTGTGCTGAGTTCCTCGCTGTGTTTATTAAATGGTGTTTCTCATAATTCCAGTTATTCATTTTAATAGGTCAGGCCTTGGCTGTGATTTAAACAGACCGCTGAGGAAACAGCCGTGGTTAAACATTGTAACAATATGGATTATTAATTTAATTGGCCGGCTATTACTTGTTTGGACTCAGAGCTAACACATTTAGTTCAGTCTCTGGTGGCCCGTAAACCGCAAAGGTCGTGACTTTAACATTCAGAAGAATGGGAAAGAGGAAGGAGGTTGAGATTAGGAGGAAAACTTACAAAGCAGTGTGGAGGGGACAATGTGGGGAAGCGGCAGGCTTGCTGAAGGCAGAGCAGGGCAGTGGGGATTCATCTGTCGGCTTCTCATTAGAGCTTCTTCAGCAACCACTGCCTGGGCTGGCAACGGTCAGGAGCATCTTGCTCAGACTCTGAAAGAACCAGATGCTTAGTAATGGTGGAGGGAGCACTACAAACCAAATAGGGCTTCACATCTCTTGTGGATGCCTGAGCCACTGGCAAGGCTTGCATGCCATGAAAAAAGCAATTGAGAAGGCGGGGGACTGGGGGCTGGGTAACCAGGATGGTCCATTCCTCAACCTCCTCCATCTTCCCAAATATCAGAGCCATGAGCTACTGACCTCCTCCTATAGGATAAATCCTGTGAGCTTTCTTGATACCACCTGTGTCTGCAGGGGCCCTGAGATTTAGATGAGATCCCCTTGGATCTGTACACCAGGACCGATGGAGGGCCAAAGTCTTCCCTGAGGGTCTGCACATTTCCCAGGCGAGCCTTACCTCTCTGGCCCAGGTTCTCACTCCAGCTGAATCTGTTTCATTGGTCAATGGATTTGCAATCATGCTGGATTGACCCAAACAGAAGATGCTGCCCCTTGCCTGATTTCCATCACAAACCACTCAGGGCCTATATGAGAGCCAGGGAGACTGGGATGAAGATTTTGTTGGCAGCAGCCAGGGTCCACATTGCCGCAGGTCAAACAGGACAAGGACTATCTTGTTCATGAAAGGCCTCCCCCATGCTTCCTGTGATGAGATGGTTCTGTGGGCTGCCCTACATTTGGAATTTTCTGATTCTGTGCTGTCTGACTTTTGTGTCTAACTCTCATCTCCTCCCGCTAGAAGACCGGTTATTAGTTGGGCACCCATGAACTTCCAAGGCATTCTGTGGGTCTGTGAACTGGGATGGGAGGAAATGGCATCTCTTTGATAGCCTCTAACTGAATTTTAGTATTTCCTTCTCTTGTGCATGCGGAGACAACCTATAGATATTATAGTGCCTGTGACTTTGTCACTGAGAAGTCCAGATATTTGGATATTGCATTACAGTTACTGAAACGTCATTTATGCTCTCCTTTGACAGGAAGCCCATTATTTGCTCCTAGACTGCAGAACATCACGGTGTTTCTCTGTGTAGATCCTTATATGACAAAACTTGTCAGGGCTTAAGTAACACTGGGCTTGGTAGTTCAGCCACCAAATGGTGAAGTTGTATGTTTCCACAACTGGAGTTTAACTCCGTAAACTTTAGAGGCTTCGTGTGGTCCTTGTAAAGTCAGCTGTGAAATTTTCAAATACACTTGCAACCCTTTATCTTTAAGAAACAGGATTTTTGACCCTTGGAACTATCAAACTAAAAAACAAAATCAAGTGTCCAACAGGCCATGCGCATTCTCCTTATCAAACAAACATGTCACACTGGCCAGGATCAAACCGAGAAACAGTCTTCACGTGTCTGTGTCTTTACAAAATAAAATTCAAGGTGAAGTTGCCTGTTTTCAGTGCACTAGCTTGTTATTTAAATGTATTTATAAAGTACATGTATTTATAAATATTTAAATGTATTTATAAAAGTATTTGTAAAGTATAAAGTGGACATGAACTTGAGCAAACTCCAGGAGATGGTGAAGGACAGGGGAGCCTGGTGTGCTGCAGTCCATGGGATCGCGAAGAGTTGGACATGACTGAACAACAACATATAGTAGCCCAAGAATTACTCTACCACAATTTTTAAAATTTTGATAATATTTTAATATTTTGGCTTCCTTTTCATCCTATGTATTTCATTTTATACATTGTAAATATTAATCTAAGAAGAGGTTTCTAGCTTTCCCTAAGTGGCCAATGGTACACAGAAATTGCAAAAGTTTCTCTCAGTGTCATGAAGAGCAATTCGGCTTCACTCAGCCCACCTTGACATTAGCAAAGTCTGAACCTTTCTCTGGGTAGGAGCCGGTCTGTGGTTGTGTTGGCAACCTCCTCCTCATGCCCGCCCACCTTCACATGCCCATCTGCTCCCCGAATCTTCACCCTTCTCAGTCCCCATGTGCTGCTGAGGAAAGCAGAGACATTGGGAAACTTGGCTTTTCCTATTCAGAAGTGTCAGGCACCAGTCGTGTAGTAGAAGCAAGAAATCACCATGTTCACCAGAATGTGGCCAAGATCTAGAAGAGCAGACCTCAAATTTGAAAGCAGTGGTTTGTGGACAAGTAGGATCGTGTCAGCTTCCTGGTTCCCCTCCTGCCTCAAGGCTTTTCTAGTTCCTACATTCATCGTGGGGAGTAAACCTCTGCAGTGTGTTGTCCCAGGAGAAGCTCAGGCTGGAACGTCAGCACAGGAGGGAGGGTTTATTTCGCATCTATGAGGTGTGTGGCCAGTGCCTGCCACATAGATGCCCCCAACACAATGTCTGTTGAATTAATGAACCAACAAATGAATGGAGGGAGGACTTCTCTAAATTACTAAGGGAAGTCAGGGGTAAATCTCTAAGTAGCACTATTCCTAAGAATCCAGGGAGCCAGTCCCATTCCTCAATTTGTGTGTGTGTGTGCATGCGCGTGGATGTGTTAGAATAAACACAAATATCCTGGAGAGGAAACATCGTCAGAGATGTGATGAGCATCATTTCTTTTAATCCCAACTGAAACTCTCCAAATTTCCATGATGCGCTGGCATTTACACCATCTATCTGCCTGCCCAACAGGAGGCTGCTGGGTGCCCTTGCCACCCAGCAGGGGCAGGGGACCCCTCCCTACTGTCCACACACCCAGCTCAGCTGAAGAGGAGGAAGGGGGCATTTGGGTTCAGGACAGAGACCACCCACCAATGTACTGACTCTCCCTGGGTGGAGGTGGGAGGTGAGGGAGAGAGAGACCTCCCGTCGCAGCAGAGATTGAAGCTGTGGGAAGGGCAGGCAAAATGAAAAAGGGGCTTCCATGCATTGGACTTCCTAGGTGGCTCAGTGGTAAAGAACCGGCCTGCCAATGCAGGAGACAGGGGTTTAATCTCTGGGTCAGGAAGATCCCCTGGAGGAGGAAATGGCTACCCACTCAAGTATTCTCGCCTGGAGAATCCCATGGACAGAGAAGCCTGGAGAACATCACATGCCTCTTACACAGACAATAAGCTGCAGAGTGGCTTGTCCATGGGCATAGACTCCAAAGCACATTGTATAAAGCTGTGTGAAACACTTTCAGACTCCCCTGAAAAAGACTTGGGCTTGTTTCCTTCTCTCTGAGACACCCTACCCCCACCTGGATTAAGGCTCAATGACACTAGCAGTCTGTGGGAATGTTAAGCTTGGTAGGTGTTTTTCTGGGACTAAAGGTGAGCACATTTGCCCCTAAGAGTCCTTCTAGAGTGAAGCTGGAGACAGTGTTTATAGAGGGCAAACCAGTTCCAAATTCATACAGATGGTTCTTCACAATTTTGTTCCAAATTTCTGCAACAGTGTGCACAGGCCTATGTTCACAGAGTCACGGTAGGGATGCCCACAGGCTGAGCCAAGGGTTGCCCAGTTCCTCCGACATGCCAGGCGGAAAGAGGGACCCCAACATGCACAAGCAGTGCCTTTGCCCTGCACAGGGGGAGCTCAGACTCAGGACCCAGGCGGTCTCAGCCCCAGCTCTGTCTACAGGTCCTGGAATCGATGTGCCGCCATCTGTGTGGCCTCGTCCCCTGGTGTCTCCAGGAGAGAGACCCCCGTTTCCTGTGGCCTAGACTATCGGCCCGGCCATGCCAGTGCCCCAGTCGCAGGCTTCAGAAAGACTGGGTTTGGACATCTCCAGGTGTTTATTTGGTTTTTCCTATTTCTTGGTTTTTAATTGGTTTCAGATGTGAGTACCCAATAGAGGCCCTGAATAAATAAAACAGATCATAAAATATGGCCAAGCAAAATGGGCGTGAGTAATCCCAGAGTGCATGGAAATGCACTTCCAGAAAGGCTCATAAATAATGAGGTGGAAACAGTAGTCTATTTTCCCTTTAATGGAAAGCCAATTAGGAACCCTCTCTGGACTGGAGGGAAGGAGCCAGCTTCCTTTGTTCTGTAATGAGGAGATGGCGGTGGTGGGTGAGGGGAAGCCGGTCAGCTTGCCAGAACAGGACAGAGCAAATCCTGTGGTCACTGGGTCTGTGGGCAGGGACAGAGGAGGAAGCTCAAGGCCTGGCCTTCTCATCCCACCTCAAGCTTCTCCAACTCACTTCCGGAGGCTGCAAGAAGATCTCGAAGCCCAAGCAGACTTAAGGAACTGGCGGAATCCTTTGGAGGCCCACCGCACGAAGGCTCTCTGTGATCTCGCAGAATCGTGTTGTTTCTGATGCATTCTTGGCCCCTGCTCCTCCCCCAAGGAAGCCTGGAGGAAGCATCCTGCCTGGAGTGGTTGCTGAATGTGCCAGCGTGGAGGGGCAGGAGGCAGGAGGGCATGCTGTCTCAGGATCCCCTCAGATCCCCAAAGAATCATTTCCTTCCCATCTATTCCTCATCACTTGCTCTCCCTTTCCTGCCGCTGTCTCCTTGTTCCGTACGCTTATCTTCTCCCAGCTGCTAATGCCCATCACGAAGCTGCTGTGCAGAATGTTGTAGATAATACCGTCCCACGCAGACAGAGGTGGTACGGTGTCCTCCACCCTACAAAGCAGGGGATTGAGAATCTGAGAGGAGTTGTGACTTTCCCAAACCACTGAGTCGCCCAGCAGTAGCAGCAGGAAATCAGGTCTACTCACCCTCTGTGGTCTGCAGGTGCTGCTGCTCACCCAGGGGCTGTGAGTGGGGGGGTCCCAGTGGGCCTCCTCCCATAAGCAAGAGAGATACTGTATAACACGGCGGTGAAGAGCACAGCCTTTGCGGTCAGGTAGACCTGGGGGAGGGGCTTCCGCGGTGGCAAAGGATACACCTGCCATGCAGGAGACGTGGGTTTGACCCCTGGGTCGGAAAGATCCCTTCGAGGAGGGCATGGCAACCCACTCCAGTATTCTTGCCTGGAGAATCCCATGGACAGAGGAGCCTAGGGTCTACAGTCCTTAGGGTCACAAAAAGTCAGCCACAACTGAACAACTGAGCAGGCATGCAGGCAGACCAGGGTGAGATTGTTTTTGGCCATGCAGTGTGGAATATGGGATCTTAATTCCTTGACCAGGGATCAAACCCGCGCCGCCTGCACTGGGAGTGTGAAGTGGTAACCACTGGGCCGCCAGTGAGATCCTTGAGAATCCCTCCATCCCTTAATAGCCCTGTCACCTTGATCACGTTTCTCAATTGCTTAAGCCTGATAACTGCCTTTGTAAAATAAAACTAATGAACTTAATTTATACTGATGTGAAGACATAAACAGCAGTGATCCTGCTAGTAGTTATTATTTAAAAAGACTTTGTGCCCAGCCTGTTGGGATAGCCGGTGAGGATTCCCCATGGAGCCCACTCTGGGCTTAGGAACATCACTATTTAGCACCCACTGTCAGTGAGAATAGAGTTTCCCTGGTGGCTCAGACAGTAAAGAATCTGCCTGCAATGCAGGAGACCCAGGTTCGATCTCTGGGTTGGGAAGATTCCGTGGAGAAGGGAATGACAACCCACTCCAGTATTCTTGCCTGGAGAATTCCAAGAACAGAGGAGCCTGGCGGGCTACAGTCCATGGGGTTGCAAAGAGTCAGACATGACTGAGCGACTAACACTTCCACTTCTACTCAGTGAGAATGGTACAGTCTAGAGACCAGCTCCGTGGACCCCAGGGACCCAGGGAGCCAGCCAGGCATGTCCAGCCACATTCAGCCATAGATTCACATGGCCCAGGGCATTGGAGGATGCTTGCCAAGTCTTCTTGGAGGATTGGAAGATTGTCAGTGCTCAGGACACAGGAGGCCTCTCAAGGCTGAGTCTGCTCGTGCACATGCTTCTAAAACAAACTTGGTTGCAGTTTTATGGAGAGAGGAGTCCACCGAACACAGCAGCTCCGCCATGGAGGAGCCTGGACCAGGGCTTTCGGCAAACGGCCAGAGCTGGAGAATCCGATGCCTTCATTCCTTAGGATGAGATCTCTAGAAATTTTGCTTCTCCTCCATTGAAATGGGTAAACCATTGCTCACCCTTTGGTGAGATCCCAAGGGGTTCCTTGAAGCGCTGAGAGGTCCTAAAGAGAAACATGAGTTCTCAGGAGACCTGACCATTGATGCTTGCCACTGGCCAGCTGTGGAATGGGAGCAGGGTCCTTCACCTTTTGCAGGTCACTTGTTGAGCAGAGCAGGGAAGGAGGGATGAAATACTTGTGAAACACTCAGAAAGGGCTAAGTGCATGACCCCTTGCCCCGAGACATGTGTGTTGGCATCTCCATGGAAGCGATGTAGAATCTGGGACTCCAAGAGGTTAGGTAACTTGCCCAGGATCAGGCTCCGCATCACTTGGGGGTGATGGTTGCAGTAACAGAAGCTCATTTTTAAAAATCCAGGGAAAATCTGAGTCTGCGGGCCTTGTAAAGACAAGCATGCAGTCTGCTTTGGGACTTAAGAGATGAGCTCACTGGGGATTGTGGGCAAGATGAATGAGCTCCAACTTGTCACCCCACTCGAAATGGGCCCACTTGAAAGAGAATTGTGGGTTTGGCTCAGTCACTTGACTACACCTTGGGCAGGGAGGATGTGGCATTTGAAAGTCAGTCCCATCCAAACTGGATGCACTGGGAAAGGGATAATCCCCTGAGAAAAGCTTGAGTGACCTTACCAACAGCATGGGGAGGGACATTGTGTGGGGGAGCTGGTGGGTACACGCGATGTCCATTGGTCACAGCAGGTGAGTGGCAGAGCCGGATTCAAACCAGGGCAGCGACTCAAAGCCCCCAAGGGCCACCGTTCACGAGCACTGGCTGGCCTTCCACCTCCGGCAGCCATCACTTCTCTGTCCAGACTTTCGGCTTCCTCTTTACGTGGGCCCCGTGATGCTGGCACTGCTTGGGAAGGGTTCATGCCCTGCTGGAGAGGAAATCTCTGAAGAGGGCAGTGGAAGAGGAAGTGAAAGAGATTCAGCGATAATTTAGGAGTAAGAGAGTGCCATGGAGAAGTGGGAAGGGCCTGTGGCTTTCTTAACGTGGGAAAATGACAAGTCACTAGGAAGTTTTGTGGGGGAAGGGGAACAGACCGGGAGCAAATGGGAAGAAGAATCCGAGCTGTAGGAACTGTTGGAAGCATCTTAAATGAAAAGGAAGCCAAGGTATACTTGATCTGCTATTTCAAAGAATTTGTAGTGTCTTATAAAACATTTAATCCGTGAGACGGTTAAACTAGAAATTGTAGATTTAAAGAAATGTAGGAGGGGAGAGTATATAATTAAAAACTTGTATCTGGGAAGTCTGAATTTAGTTCAGAGCTTCCTGGCAGCTAAGGCCAAAAGGGAAACATGATGGGTTATATAATTTTCATCGTCTCATAAAAGGAAGTGAATCTGCAAGTCAGAAAACATATCTCTCCTAAATTATAAAAAGATACCAACCTGGTGAGGCGTTACATATCCAAGGGAAAGACTTGTCTCTGTTGTTTCACTGAGCATGGGAAACATTATTTTTAAGGCCATCATCATGTGAATTGTTATGGAAAAGAAAGAATATTCCTATCAAGTGTCTCTCTTGGGGCCGGAACGTTCCCCAGATAGGATCAAGTTCAACTACCTCTCTCTGCCTGCAGTGGAGCATCACTCCTACCATAGCCCTGCATGTAGTCCCGGCCTTGCTGGCCCCTAGATCCTACCCACACACTGCTCCATTGCAGAGTGGGCTGGTCCCTGCATCTCTCAGTCTTCCTTCTGGGTGAGGCCATTGGGAGGGACTGCGGAAGATGGAATGACGGAAGGAGGGGCTGAAGAGGATTCCTGCCTGTCCCATTCTGCTAAGCACAGACACTCTAGCATCTCGCTTCCTCCACAGCTCCACCTCTTCTGGACCAATTCTTGTGACAACTTTGCTGGGAGCTCTGGCTCACCCTGGTACATCACACATCCAACCTCCTGTCTTTCTGACCAAGGGTAGCGGTGGCCTCCTACACTTTTCATCACTAGGTTGACTCAACGTCCCCCGTTTGACTTCTCAGCTTTTCCATCTCTGACAAAGGCAATTCCTTCATTCAGGCCCCTCTATTTCACCACTTACGTGGTTTCTATTTCCTAGGTAGACTGTGCCTGGTATGCTCACTAATCAGTTTTCCAGCCTCAACCCAAACATCCCCGGTCAAGGTGGCCTATGTCACCATGAGGGCAGGGAACACGTGAGCAGGAGTTTAGTATATAGATAGGACCTGGATTCAAGAAGGGAAAAGAAGAACTTTCTGGGTAGGGGGATAATGACAAAGATTTGTCATTTGTAGTGCATATGGCAAAGTCAGAGAACCACGACTTTGGTTGGAACACAGGCTGCATTTATTCAACAGACACGTTGTCAGACACACCCCAGCCTTGGATCACAGGGAACCTAGAAAAGGAGCATATGAAGCCCAGGCCCTCAAGGAGCACCCCAAAATCACCCTGCCCAATCCTCTGAGGTTTGGGGATTGACCCGTAGCTTCCCCCAAGTGCCACTCCAGTCCCAATCCTTGAACACACAGTGGATTCTTTGTTCTGTTGCAGTTTGTTTGCAAATGGAGTCATTCACCTTAAGGCCATCCTCCATATAAAAGTGAGAGCGCAATATGCATGTACTCCGTTGGAAGCTTTGACATCTCCTGGGGCTGGGAGGTGGACCAGCTTGACTCACTAGAATGGAAGAAACTTCTCGGAAACGTGGAGATTCCTTTGATCCTATTGGTATTTCTCTGGAAAGTTGGAGAAAGGGGCAGATCCAGGTTCTATGGGCCCTGTAGAAACCAAGACTGTCTTTTGGGTATGCCAGTTGCACATTCTCAAAGGGCCCCAGGCTTAGAAATGTCCTGGGCTGAGCTTAATGCTCTGTTGCTGCCATCTTGATATATCTTAATCATTTTGAACAAAGGGCCCAAGTTTTTATTTTGTACTTGGCTGTGCAAATTATGCAGTTGGTTCTACATGAAATGTATCTTTGGGGGTCCCTTGTTATCAAAATAGCACAAAATGAAAGAAATAAAATTAAGTACCAAGACTTGGAAGGTATATTAAAGAAACTTAACATCCGCTAACGTCATAGAATATTTACCTCTGCTTGGGGGGTGGGGACACTGTGATTTCCAGAATAGTCTTCCAATCATGAGCTGGAGTGTCAGGTGGACCCATCTTTGTTCCCCTTCACGTCGTAGCTTTGGTTTAACCAGAATAGATCCACTTTGTTCTGAATTACGAATTGAGCTTCAGCCTGTTTTCTCTTTTTTTTCCAAGGGTCCCATGACTCACACAGTTTGAAAACCACTCGTTAGACAAACCACATCACACCAGGCTTTTTGTTGCAGGGAATTGTCTTATTTCAGAGGGCCCCAGGTGACCCGCTGACCTGGGGTGTCTCCAAAACCAGGTAATAATAGGCCGGGCTCTAATCTAAGGAGACTCTGCTGTATTTGCAGAGAGCTTTGAAATGTTCTGGGAAAAAAAGCTGATCAGATGTGCAAGGTATTATATTCATGGACAGAAAAACCCTCCCAACTCTTTATAAAATGGATTAAGCCAGTTTCTAAGGGCTGCAGGTTTGTGTGATCTTAATCCGGCTCCTTACTCCTGATCCTCCACCTTCCTCCTTTGTCTCCAGGATGAGCACCTTCCTGGGTGAGAGCCCGGACACCTTCCGGAAGCCCTCCTCCCTCCCCAGTTCCCCCCAGGGAAGAGCTGAGGGATGCCCTTGCACCCACCCTATCAGGGTTTCCTTTCTCTGTGGGCACATTTCACATTCACAGGCTCTGATCCGACGGAGGGAAATCTGAACAAAATATGGTAATTACGCCATTGTGCATTCAGCTACTCAGACAGCAGCAGCAGATGGGAGAATTTGTGGATCACAACCCCATGCAATATTTGACAGAATATCAGTCAAATATAGTTCACCCAGCGCTGTGTTTCTGTTGGTCTTTCTCAGCTAAAGTTAATTTAAAGTGACAAGAATGACATCTGTTCTTTTCAAAGGGGGTAATACCTACTTCAGGGCTGCCCCCTCCAACGGATACCCTGACAGAGTGCTCTAGAGTCAAAGGAGGGTTTTCTAAGGTTGGACCAGCTGTAGACCAGAAGACTTGAGTCACCATTCAAGACCGCTGTTGGTCAGTGCACTGGAGGATCAATCTGTTTCATTTTGTTGAGTAAGAAAAGGGGTACCAGCTTTCTACAGAGGACATTTCCACAAAAGGGTCTCAGACCTGATAGCCCTGCCTGAGAGCTCAGGCAGAAAGAGCCAAGGGGTGGGATGAACGCCCACATTGAGGACAATGTAGAAACTTCTCCAGCAGGCGGAGGGCCCTGAGCCAGCACTGGCACCACCTGGGGTTTCATCAGTCACTGATGAGCAGTTTCAGCCTTCTGTTTTCTATTTGTTCTTCCTTGGTTTCTTCTATGTACAGAAACTTGATGAAAACTACAACCTTGTGACTGGTTGGTGGCACCGGCAGCTGTAACATCTAAGGTTTTTACATGCCACAGCCCCAATGGGTGCTATCTCCAAAGGGGATGATGAACCAGTAGTTCCTTCCACCAACCATCAAATCTACATATCTGTTGGAAATAGAATGTGGAACTGGCTTGGTTTCTCAGTCTTTAAGCTAGGTAGACTTGCCCACAAATCACAGGCTGCCAACCATTAAAGATGAATCCCTACCTTTTGCTGTGACAAATAAACTCTTGTTGATCCTTCAAAATCCATATCTCATTGGTCCGCCTCCTTCTGGGAGCCCTCCTACACACCCCTAGCAATCTCCATTCTCTGGGCTCTGTATATACTTCTCTTTTTGCACTAATCACATAGCATCATAATCACATTTTGGTTCTCTGATTCCCCTTCCTAGCTCTGATCACCAAGCCTTAATAAATGCTGACTAAATTGAATAATTAAATTGCTTATTGAATAAAGGAATAGTCTGGGTGACCTTATTCACAATAAATGTGATTTCCTATAACTGCCATGAATTACTTCTCCAACTTGTGGTACCAAACACGGCCACGCCTCTTTCGTCTCTCAGTTAGTTCTCATGACACTCCGCACATGCTGAAAGTCTCCCTGGAGGTCTCCTCTTTCTCCAGGGTCTGATCACGATCATTTGCAAAAACCCCCTCTACCTTCACTTTGACTTTTCCAGGGTCCTCGTGATTTCCTCTCCTTCCTGCCCATGAGCTTACCTGGGACCCTCCAGTCACATAAGAGGGATCCAAGGAACTGCGGTTTTCAAGAGGGAAGAGGTCAGGGTCTAGTTTTTTTTCTTTTCAAGAGGATCTTTGGTTCTTCTATAAATTTGCCTACTTCTCCCACCCCCAGAAATCAGCCCGCATACCAAGAGGTGTGGTATGGGGAGTAGCAGCTTATGGGGGCCATACAATATCTGTCTTCCTCCCCGTGGGGAAGTGCTGCCTGCTTAACTTACATACGTGTCTCAAGAGATTCATCCATGAATAGTCACGCCTCAACATGGCTGATTGTGTCCATCTGTAGTCATACTAGTGGCTGGTGACATTCTTAACTTCCTCCACATCATTCATCCAAAACAAGTGAGTTTGATTTCTGCCCTTAAACAGTTGTCACTTTCATGTGGGAGAGATTGGATAAAATGGAAGCATCAGTCCTTTATGATTTCCCATGCCTCACCCACACTTTGCAAAGTTGAGGTCTTCTGTTCCTCAGAGCATAAAGGGCATGAAAAGATCCTTTGGCCCATACAGTTCAGAGATGAGTGGCCCTGTCCTCAGAGCATCTCCTGTAACTGACAGCATGGGGTGGAACTCTGTGTCTGGGATTGCCCTAGAGTCATCCTTGCCCAACCCTTAGTGGTTCCACCACCAAAGTCTCCCCACCAAAGGCACTCCTTGTCTGGGGCTCACAGATGGCTAATTAATTAATTATACCTGGCCACATAAAAAACTGGCTGGGCGGGTGTTCCCAGTACCATTGCCTGTTACAGCACTATTGGCGGCTGAGAGGTGAAGGATCAGGAGAGCTAGGCCAAAAAGTCAGAAATAGCCAGTTGAAGGAGAGAGACAAGTCCTCCATCTTGTAATGGGGGCTGGGTTTGGAAATATTTCCATGATCTATTGCTACGTAAAAAACTATTCTAAAACTTATTTGCCTGGAGCAATAACAGTTTATATTTTCTTCTGACTCAGCAATTTGGACTGGGCTCATCTGGGCGGCTCTTCTGCTCTACTTTGTATCTGCTGCAACTTCCACAATGGTTTCTTTATTCATTGGACCTCAGCTGGGAGATACATCTCTTCAGCAGCTAAGCACTGAATTTGGCACCCAGGGAATTCCAGGGAAATACTCAATGGTAGAATGAATCAGTTAGTACACATAAAAGCCTGGGGTTTTTATCTAAGTTATCCCATTTCAAGCTGTGGGTCCCTGGCCAGGTGAGTGGTAGGTATTGGACTTGGCGAGCAAGATTCCAGGAGAATTAGGAGAGAGAGGACACTGAAAACATTGAGAGAGGACCTGGGACCTGGACCTCTTTCCTGGCAGCAGTGAGGAGCTGCCTGCAGGATGCAGCCTCTGGGGTTTGCTCAGACTATTCGCACAGAAACAGGTGGAGTGTCCAGTGGCTCTTGTCATCACAGGCACCAGAGGCAGAACCTCCTTGCTCCTGCTTCCTGATTGGAAACAGGAATTTGATTCCCATTCTTGCTTGAGTTTACGGCTTTCTTATTGAATTTTTGAAGGAGTGGAAGAAAGAGAATGAGAAATTTAGAGATTAAAGAGGTTTTAAGACAAAACCTGGGAAAGCTGATCTGTTGAGCAGCCCAAGGCCTCTTGGAAGAAAACAAAGGGGATTCAAGGGAACTTGCTAGAGTTCCAAGAGAGATAGACAGTGCTCCAGCTACTGAAGGGGGATCCACACAATAGTCAATAACCTACTCCAAGGGCGTAGAGACCCCTCAGCCACAGGAAACAGTAAATCAGAAGAAGCCAAGTAGATCTGAAGGAGATAAGTTTCTGCCATCCATTTTTTTTTCAATTCTGCGCATCCTGGTGACAGCAGCCACTGTCCTCTGCAATGGGAAAGGCCTAAGTTTCTGACTTTTGTTATTACAAATTACTACAAACATAATGGCTTTGTGCAACATAGATTTATTCTCTTATAGTTTTGGAGGTCAGAAGTCTGGAATTAAGGCATCGGCTGTGTTCCCTCCGGAGGTTTCAGGAGAGAATCTGTTTCCTTGCATTGTTTAGCTTCTAGAGCCTGCTAGCATTTCTTGTCAAACGGCCCCTTCCTTGCATCACTCCAACCTCTTGCTTCCATCATCACATCTCCTACTACTGACCCTGATCCTCCTGCCTCCCTCTTATAAGGACCCTTGTGATGACAATGAGTCCTTCCAGGTCAGCCAAGATAATTTTTCCATCTCAAGATCCTTAACTTACTCATACCTGCAGAATCTCTTTTATCATAGAAGGTTATGTATTCACAGGTTTTGGGGATTTGGATGTAGACATTATTCAGTTCAGTTCAGTTGAGTCGCTCAGTCGTGTCCGACTCTTTGTGACCCCATGAATCGCAGCACGCCAGGCCTCCCTGTCCATCACCAACTCCCAGAGTTCACTCAGACTCACGTCCATCGAGTCAGTGATGCCATCCAGCCATCTCATCCTCTGTCGTCCCCTCTCCTCCTGCCCCCAATCCCTCCCAGCATCAGAGTCTTTTCCAATGAGTCAACTTTATTGGAAGGCCATAATTCTGTCCACTCCAGTAACGTAAAAGTGGGGTGACTGCTCCAGTTTAGAAAAAGGCAAGAAAGCCGCTAGAGAAGATTGTGAGACAGCCAGGACCTGTAAAGACTGGGGGTGGGGCTCTAAGATGTAGGCTTAACACTGGTTGGAGGCTTAGAGCAAGTAAGTACCTTTATCATCATCATCTACACATTTCCATGTTCTACTGTGACATGAGGAAACCAGTACTATATTCAGGACCCTGTTACCTAATAGGTTCCACTCTTTCTGGTCTTCTAGAATAAGAGTGGGCCATCCCAGAGAAATCAGTATCCCCACGAGACCTTGGACAGTCACTGCCTCTCTCTAGGGGCTCAGCCTGTCATATGAAAGTGTAGGACTATGCTGCAAAGTTTTGTTAACCTCTTGCTAAACACAAAACTCTAACTTTCCTAAGGTTTGTATTATGCAAAACCAAGGATTTGTTTTTCAAATATAAAATGATAAGGCAGATGGTTTTGCAAATTATACCTCTCAGAGAGCTCAGTAAGATATGTCAGCTGGTTAGGATATCTAGGGTCTCATTTCAAATTAGATTTTCTGGAACTGCACTGTTCAAAATGGCAGCCACCAGCCAACCTGGCTATTTACATTTAAGTGAAATATTTGGTTCTCAGTCACACCAGCCACATTTCAAGCTCAACTGCCATACAGTATTACACAGCACGGATTCGTTCTACTTAACATCATCCTGGGAAGTCCTTTTGGAGAGTTTTGTTCTAGTATCAACGCTATGTACTTGTGCCCACACCCCCTCCCTTCCTGCTTGTGTATATACGTACTTACCCAATCCCCAGACCAATAAGGCATCTGTTTAAAAGCTACTATAACTCTTCCAAGGAATTGAATTTTAACAGGAGACTCAGTTGAACAGGAAAGCTCTGATAATAGGATTCAGTCCTCAGTACTTGGGGAAAGACCCACCTCCCTAGCCCCACCACCCCAAAGGAAATGGAAAACAAGATGAAAGATTATTTGCTTATGTGAGGGGTAAGTAAGCTCTCCTGCCTTTGAGGTAAATTCCCATCACACTAGACTCTGCCTGGGGCCCTCTTCTCTCCTACAGACACCAGGATCCCCACTCCTGTCCTCTGGGGAACAGCTCCACCCTGGGTGAACCTGAGGGAAATAGCTCTGACTTCCCTCCCCCTTGAAAACTGAGGCAGCCTCTTATGGTCCCTCCCCCCAGCACGTCCTCAGTGCCCTGAAGACAGCTCTGTCTTCAAAACTGTCTCAGAAAGGTGAGGTCATTCCATGTCCTGTGTGGCGGTCGTTGTGCCTTCTGTGTTGAGGGGTGCCGAAGTGAAGTGAAGTGAAGTCACTCAGTCGTATCTGACTCTTTGCGACCCCATAGACTGCAGCCTGCCAGGCTCCTCTGTCCATGGGATTTTCCAGGCAATAGTACTGGAGTGGATTGCCATTTCCTTCTCTAGGGGATCTTCCCAACCCAGGGCTCGAACCCGAGTCTCCCGCATTGTAGACAGACGCTTTACCGTCTGAGCCACCAGGGAAGTCCTGAGGGGTGCCGAAGCACACATCTTAATTCTGACAGCCATTTCCTAGAGCCAGGCATTGGTGATGTTCAGGCAAGCTCTCTTCTTCAGTGGGGGAATTTGGGACTCAGAGAACAGATGAGGCAAGTGGCTTTTGCCGACCGGAAGCGCTGCACTCTCCTGCTACCTTTGCCGACGAGGACCAGCCAATGGGGGTCCACTTCTCAGGCTCCAACCAATCAGCAGACAGGGTGTGCACATGCTCCATCTGGCTTGGCTGGGCCTTCTGTGTGTAGGACAGGACAGGAGGGCCTCAATGGAGGGTCTGACGTTAGGCTGGTCTTGATCTCACTAGCGCATGGACTTCCACGTGGCAGGGCCTCTGCTCGGGTGGGAGTGATTCCAGTCACTTCCTCCTCAAGCCGCAGCCCATGGCCCAAGAGGAACCCCGGAGCAAGGGAAGAATGGTGGGCTCTGTGCTCTGTGTTCCTCAAACACACCTTTGCCAGCGCTCCCTTCGAATCTGCCCTTTCCCTCTCGCAGGGGATAATGAGAATATTTCCTAATGGACATATTTTTATTGCTGACTCAGACTCTTCTAGAGCTAGTATTAATGGGAACTAAGTGAAACTGCAGCCGGAAGAGGAACAAAAGTGTTCTTATTCCCCAAAATGGAACTCCAAAGTACATTTTGAGCAGAAAAACCTATTTGAATGGTTCCTCCTGCTTAAAAAAAAAAAACAAACACGAGGATAAAAACTGTACAGTCATTGCGGTACCATTAACAACAACAACAGCTCAAAGCAGCATGTTCTCATGTTTTGTAATTTTGTAGTTCTCAGTGAGGTGGGGAAAAGTGAGATGACCTCTTGACTCCAGGATGTCAAGTTTTAAGTTTTCTGTGGTTCAGTGTGTTTTTTAATGGTAAAAAGAATTACATCAGCTTTTTGGAAAATGGGGTTTTGAAATGCCATGTTGATTTTATTTGCCTCTTTCCCTTTACCTGACCTCACAACATCTCATAATGACAAGATCCAGCCTTCAAGTTTGGTTCTCAAGTTCAACTCATATTTGGAAGATCAGATGGAGACTTGGCGATTCACATCTTTGGAGGAGAGGGGATGGAGAAAGAGAGGAGGAAGGGAGGAGGAGAGAAAAGAGGCTGGTGTTTGCAGAGGTGGACAAGCCAACCAGCACTAGGGAATGTTACATCTGGAAGTGTGTGGCTTGTCCAGATGATCTCAAGCCTTTAATTTATTTATTTTAAGCAGCAGAATAAGCCCCTTACTTTTTCCCCCAAGTGACATCTTAGTCCAAAGCACAGTATCTAAAATAGATAAAAATGCTACCTCCCAGAGACCCATGCCTTGGCATTTCTCCAACCCTCCTCTTCCTCTTAAATACCCTACACTCCTCAATCCACCATCAGCAAACCGCACATCTAACCCAACTCCTGAATTTGCCCATGAGGGAACCGAGATACAGAGAGAGGAAGTAATTCACTGGAGAAGAGTTGGAAGGTTTCTCCAAGGCCATGTGATAAAGGCCAGCAGAGACAGACCTAGAAACTTGAAAATGAAGGGGGTAGTGAAGGTGGTGATGAAAGAACTGACCCTGAGATGACCTTGAGGAGTGTGATGGTGTGGATTGTGCAGAGCTTGATTCCAGGATGCTGGAGACCCCACAGGTTCTCCATGTACCTTTCCTGCTCCTTATCAACTCCTCTTGAGTTCAAGGCTTACTGGGGATGAATTCACATGTGGATGGTTACAAGTTACATATTTGACTTAAAGAAAAAGGTCAGTTACCTTAGGAAGCCTTCCAATCATTAGAGCAAATTTTTTGCATCCAATCCCCCACTCTCATTCTATGCCCATCTCGGGCATTGCTAATCCAAGGTAGCACCTTTTCCTGGTGACCCTACATACAAGCTCAAAGTTGTTTTCAACTCATTACTCCAGGCAGTCATCACTAGTCAATCAACGGCCCTTAGGAGGATCCTGGTAGGCTGCAGTCCATCGGGTCGCTAAGAGTCGGACATGATGGAGCGACTTCACTTTCACTTTTCACTTTCATGCATTGGAGAAGGAAATGGCAACCCACTCCAGTGTTCTTGCCTGGAGAATCCCAGGGACGGGGGAGCCTGGTGGGCTGCCATCTATGGGGTCGCACAGAGTCGGACACGACTGAAGCAACTTAGCAGCAGCAGCAGCAGCAGCAGCAGCAGCAGCAGCAGCAGCAGCAGCAGCAGCAGCAGGATGAATTCTCTTTGCTCTTCCTGGTTTGTGGCTATGAAACCAAACTCATTTTCTTTTGTCGCCTGACATTGTGGTCATGTTCTTTGACACTCTAGACCTCAGAGGAGAAGCCTGGAACTACATTTCCCAGAATCCCTTTCTTTGTAAAGCACTGGTTGCTGCTGCTGCTGCTGCTGCTAAGTTGCTTCAGTTGTACACTGGTTAGAGTCTTCCAATGAGAGACACTCCTGCAAGAACTGGGAGGCGGGGGAGAAGGAAGATGCCATTCTTTGGCAGAAGCTGCAGCTAGATGCCTGAGCAAAATTCAGACCCTTGAGAATTGTATGCTCTGTGTGATTCAGGCTGCTGGGGGTGGAGGTGGTGGCCACTGCTGAGATTCCTGAGTCCTTTGCAGCTTCTAGGTGAGCTACTTTTAGGTAGATCATCTGTCTCTGTCAGCTGCTGGCCTGACCTTTCCTCTCTCAGCTCTTCCAGGAAGTCTCCAGTTCCCTGAATTAGAACCCTTCCAACTTATGATACTTAGAGTGGCTTCTGTTTTCCTATCCAACTGCTTCCCTCCTCCCGCCCTCCACCCACCACCCACCCTAGCTACAATAACATTAACACCTTGAAGGCAGGGAACAAAACTTGGCATCCTGGACTGTCCCTACCTTGCTAAACATGAAAAATTTGATTCTTGTTGAGTTTAGCCTTCCTGTTTTCTATACCATTTCTGTGGGCCACCTACACAGAATGTGGGAGGCAATGGAATGGTGAGTTCCAAAGAATCAGAATAATGGCATCACAGAATTTGGAGCCAGAAGACCTTTGTACAGGAACAAATGGATTTTTTTTTTTCATGATAGTGATGGGAAAAACTGAGGCCCAGAGAGAGGTTACATCCAGTTCATCCCAGAGCTGGGGCTGGAAGCCAAGCCTGCTCACCTGGACTGGTTTTCTTCCTTGGCCCCCGGGGTCTCAAACAAAGGGATTCATATGAACCTGGAAGTAAGGCACAGCCAAGCTGAAATGTCTCCCATAACAGGCTGGCTGCTTTGATGTAAGGTAGTAAACACCTGGCCACAGAGGGAAGCCGAGGTGAGTGCAGTGATGAGATGTGAGTTCCTTTCTCTGCTTAGGGAAGGGGAAAGCAGCTAGGGGCAGGTCTCATGACAACACAAGAATGCGAAAACCACATTGCCCTAAAACTCACCCTACCACGGAATCCTTACAGGTTTCTGCCCATTCACAGGCAACTCACCTTAAAGAAATCCTTTTTTCTGTATGCAGTTATTAGAAAACATCAGGGAATTAAAATTAATTGTGTTAATTGTAATCACCCTTTTGCCTCCTCCACTGGCCTTAGGGTTGTGGGCTGCAGCAGATCAGATTCCTGGTCGCCAACCACTGATTTAGTTGAAAAAGAATATTTTGGAGAGCTGTTGGAAAGTGACTGGAATACCAGGAAGGCAGGAGAACTAAGTTTAGAAAGTATGCCCTAGACAGTGGCTTGGGCTTTGCAGGTGGTGCTAAAGAAACTGCCTGCCAATACTGGAGATGTAAGAGACACAGTTTCGATCCCTGGGTCGGAAAGATCCCCTGGTGAAGGAAATGGCAACCCACTCCAGTATTCTTGCCTGGAGAATCCCATGGACAGAGGAGCCTCGTGGGCTACAGTCCATTGGGTCACAAAGAGTCAGACATGACTTAAGTGACTTGGCACGCACAGACAGCGGATGCCCCCAGGGATGCTGCCAAGCCCTGGGTGTGTGAGCGCCCTCCACCGCCTGGCCCATGGATGCCTCAGCTCCTTTCGGTGGTGATGCCTCTGAAAGTGGTTGTGGTTGCCAGCATGCTCTCAGGATGAATTCTTCCCCTTGTTGAAGCTGCCAGTTCCAGGGTCATTTCTGCTTGGGGTGTCTGGAGAGGCCAGATGCCCACTCCTCCCTGACCCTTGGCAGAGAGAGGGGTCCTCTGATGGGCTCTAATGCTGAGCAGTGATGTGACCAGTGACTGCTGCAGGTTCTTTCTTGGTGGTAGTGGTGGTGGGGGGCTTCAGAGGCCCCTCTTCTCTCAATCTAGCACCTACTTCCTTTAACCCAAATGCCTGAAAGCCCACATTAATGGGGTTCTCTGGACTTAGGGCTTTGGGCTCAGTCACTCAGTTGTGTCTGACTCTTTGTGACCCCGTAGCCCACCAGGTTCCTCTGTCCATGGGATTCTTCAGGCAAGAATCTTGGAGTGGGTTGCCATTTCCTTCTCCAACTTAGGGCTTTGCCCTCTGTTAAAATATAAAGACCAAATCTTTCTATCACTTTCTCCTCACTGTGAATGAACAGTGGTTGGGTTATTTCCCAGGACACCCCAGCCTAGCTCTGATGTTCCACTAACAATTTTGTGAGCCACGCCTTACGGTGGAATGTCCCACACCCTTGGGAAAACTACCCTTGCTTCCCTTGAGGTGGGGAGAGCCTCATAGCAGTGGGTCCCTGGAGGGCGCAGGCTGCCTTTGCATTCCCCAAGAAAGTCCTGGGTGAAGACTGCCCCATGGAGGAGCCACTGAGCGGAGGAGGACGTGCATCCACGTGTCTTCCTGCACACAGTTCTCTGAACCTTTGGCAGCTCAGTTTGGCGGCCTCACAGCCTTGTTGTCGCCACTCCTGATGGCTGCCAGTTTCTGTTTACACACATTTCCTAGGTGCCAGGCGTTGCGCTAAGCATCTAACCCAAATTAGCTCATTTAATCTTCTCCACTTAACAAAGAAGACAACTGGGGCCTGAGCCACACAGCCAGCATGGAACTGCGATTCGAACCCAGGCAAAACCCAGTCTTAGGCTCTTTCCCTAAAATATAGCTCTCCACTCAACTCCTCCCTGCATCGTACACAAGAAAATATAAATCATCTCCTGCTGGCTTTCCTCCGGAGGCAGACGTACTGAGAACCCGCTAGTTCTTAGGGCACCTGGCCTGCCTGACCACTCAGGGTTCTGACGCTTCTGGTGGACAGGCCCAGGGTCAGCTGCTCTGGGGTCTCTCAGAAGACAGGGAGGGACAGAATCTCATTGGGTGCCCATCGCATGCTAGGGAGGCAACCGGTGCTTGTCTTACACTGGCATTCTGGAAATAAATGAACCAACCAAGTCAGAAAAGAAAGGTGATTTATCCAGAGCTTGCTATAGCAAGGGAGTCAGCCACCATCACTTGTGTCTTGGCAGAGTCTCAAAGGTGGGCAAGGTTTAGAGTGGAAATAAAGAAGCTATGTGTGTGCCCTGGTGGAAAACTGTTGACCTGGGGAGGCTGGAGGCAGCTAAATAGAAGGTTGGGGGGCAGCCTATCCTATGTGATGGGTGAGGGGTGCATATTTGACTTCCGGTTAATCCTAAATTGGAAGCAAGGGCAAAAATTAGGGAAGCCATCAGTTACAGATTGACTTGTGGTCGTCTGGGGTCCATTGTTTCAGAAGTTATTGTTTAGCTTTCTCGATTGTCACTGGAGATAGCAGGTTGGTTTCTGCCAGGCTGACTTACTGCAGGCTGGCTACCAGGTTGGTCAATATACATAAGGGGTTGCTGTGGGTTATAAGTCAAAGTTCTGCTTGTATGTGTGGTCCGGCTCTTGGCCATTTGTTCTTACAGTCTCTTAGCACTTAATCTCTACAGGAGCCTATCTTACAGATGAGGAAACTGAGGCCCAAAGAAGTCAAATAACAGGGCCGAACTCCCTCACCTGGGATGTGTACGTGAGGCCAGGCCTGCCTGATCCCTGATTCCATGTTTGTTGCTGTTGTTCAGTCGCTCGGTTGTGTCTGACTCTTTGTGACCCCAGGGCCTACAGCACATCAGGCTTCCCTGTCCTTCACCATCTCCTGGAATTTGCTCAAACTCATGTTCATTGAGTCAAAGATGCCATCCAACCATCTCATCCTCTGTCATCCCCTTCTCCTCCTGTCCTCACTCTTCCCCAGCATCAGGGAAATTTTCTAATGGGTCAGGTCTTCACATCAGGGGCCAATGTATTGGAGCTTCAGTTTCAGCATCAATCCTTGCAGTGAATATTCAGGGTTGATTTCCTTTAGGACTGACTGGTTTGATCTCCATGCTTCCATGTTCGTCCCCCTTTATAATCCATCCTACCCACCAGCCAGGGTCCTTAAAGACCTAGCTTAAGCCCTCCTCCCCAGTGTTGCTTCCCGTTTCTTTAGAATAAGATCCAGCCTCCATCTGAGACCCACAGGCCCGGAGACTCAGCCCCGCCCACATTTGGGGCCTCAGTTTGGGGGCCGCTGGGCTCCTCCAGTTTGTTCCCGGCCCCAGGGCAGCTCCCGGCCAAGCCTCGTGAGACCTTGCTTCCTCTCACCAGGGCCTTTCCTCTTGCCCTCCGCTGCCCCGAACGCCTTTCCTGGTCCTCAGCATCCTCCGGGCACGCTCGGGTGCTACCTCCTCTCGCCTAAGCGGCTGCTCCCACAGCCTAGGACCACCACCCGCTCCTTCCCTCCATAGCATTGCTCACAGCCGCAGGCTTCTGGCTTTCCGTGGTTTATCGATGGTCGGTCTGCCTCCGGGCTCTGGCCTCCCTGCCTCTGCTGTGTTCTCCGTGTCCGGCCCACAGCAGCTGCTCAGTAAGTATCTCGTGAGGAAACGAGTGAGTGGGTCTTCGACTCCTCTCTCCGTGGCTGCTCTTCGTGTCCCTGAGACGGCATGCCAACTTCCTCCCGGCCTGCGACTGAGGGAGAGGGCGACCCACAGAGCCAGCCTCAGGCTGTGGCCCCCGGGGGCTGCCATGACCCCTCTCTTTGGGGTGAGCTGGGCAATGACTCAGGGGAGACAGCGGGGTGCTCCCAACAGCAGGTGCCCAGAGGAAGCGAGGGCCACAGGCACCGTGGACAGGCTTGGTGATTTACTGGATCGTGTCAAATACTGGTGAAGACCTTCCAAGCCAGCTTCACCATCACCCCCACGTCACAGTCAGGAAGTGAGGCTCAGGGAGGCCAAGGAGGTCGTCTGAAGCCCCTAGCTAGTGAGGGGCCAAGTCAGGGTTTAACTCAGATCCGATGGCCTTTGGAGCAACGTGCTTCAGTTGGCCAGAGAGCATCTGCCCTCTGACCCACTGCCCGCACCCCATGCCCTCATCCTCATCCTTGAAGCTCACCTGGTGGGGGTAACAGCATTTCCTCCCCCTCCTGCCCACCGCCTTTCCTATGTGATTATGAGGCGGGGGTCTCTATGCGGTTTCAATAAAACAGTGGACCTGATAAATACAGATTAGTTGAGGGGAAAAAAAAAATCTATGCTATGAGATCATTCTCAGCCCTGATCTCCATAACATACATGGCCTGACCTCATACCATTTATAAGCACTTTTTAAATTTTTCAGTCACTAAGATGTGCTTCCCTGCAGGTCCCAATGTCCTGGTGTCCGTTGAGCCTGTCTGGGCAGAAGGCACAGCTCTCTGAGTCCCCCTGGCTCTGGCTCCGACCCCAGTAAGAGGCCTGTCCCGGGGCCTCCTTGGGGATTGGGAGCCCCCGGATGAAGGGGCGGAATGAGCAGGTAAAGGGTGATTCTGGCCTTGGAGGCCCAGATCCCGCCCTCTGGGGTCTGTCCTTGTGCAGGGCAGGGCTGGACCAGGCCCTGTGAGCACACCTGAAGGGTTCTTGGCAGGCGGAGAACCACCCAGTGCCCACAGCCGAGTTGCTTAAGTGCAGGGCTGAGAGTGAGTGACAGGAGCTCAGCCTCTAGCCGTTGGGCCTGGCCCTGGACCAGGCCGAGCACTCCCATAGCTGCCATCCCCCGGCCCTCTCCCTGTCCTTCCCTACCAGCCACCCCAGATGCTCTCCTTTCATGATGACCCTGAGGCGAGCCAAATTCAGATGGTGGCTCTGACCCCACTGCTTCAAAGACAAAACCCAAGTCCCCATGAAGTCCCCAGATATATGACTTGAGGAATATCTATGCTGGAAATTATCTACATGTCTCCAGGGATATAGCTATAACAGAGCTGGGTGTCCCGTGACCCCAGGACAGTAATTGCTCCTGAGGGGCCGTTCTTCTTACGGCCTTCCAGGCCAAGCCCTCCCATTTTGCAGATCAGCAAACTGAGGCCCAGGAGGGAAAGTGACTTGCTCAAGGGCAAATGGCTGGGGCAGAGCTGGGAGCTGAGCCCAGGGTTCCTGAGGCCTGGGGTGTGCTCACTCCATGATGACCAGTGGCTCTGGGTTACAAAGGGATGGCAGGGTCCTACCCCCACCCAGTACCTGGAAACCAGGGAGACTATGGGGGTTGTGACCTTCGGGACCCACCTCAGTAAGATGGGAAATGAGAGAGTGTCTTGTGACATCCTTGACCATTCCTGTCTGAAACCTTCCACCTTCTCCCACCAGTTCTTGATCTCCTTCCATCCCATCTCCTGCAGCCAACTTCTTCTGAGACTCTTCAGCGGGAGGTAGGAATGGCCAATAGCCATAGCTCAGAGGATGGTGTCTACTGTAACTTGGGGTTAAGAGAGGATGGTGGCATTCCTGGATCAGCCTGAAATCACTCATCTCCCACCCTCACTTTGATGTCCCACCCATCCGAAGTTAAGTACATTCTACCTTGTAACTGAAAATTGACTCCCATGCTAGATCAGCCATGGGGAGAGACATTCAAGTCATGCTACACATGGCCTGATTCCAAACTTGAACTCTCATTGGTTTGCGTTGAGGTCACCCAACCAAGCTTTGACATGAAACTACAGAAAGCTGGGGGGTTGGGGTGGGGGAGGAGGAACTTGCCACGAGGGCGGAGGACAGGAAAGCTAAAGTTCTGTATTGTGATATCTGAGAGGTGAGCACGTGGGGCACGGGACTGGAAATCAGGACATTGTTCTATTCTTGGCTCTGCCATTAGTTTGCTGTGTGCCTTTGGGCAGGTCACTTCCTCTCTCTGAGCCTCAGTTTCCTCATTTTATAAAACCAGGTGGAGGATCTATGAGCGTCCTCCTTTCACTTCTAAAGAGCTCATGGTTCTAGCTCGGTCCCTGGGCATGAGTTGAAGAAATCAGAAGACTGGGTTTCATTTCATAACTTGGGTCTGTGAACACTTCCTAGTTGGGTCTGGGAACAGAAACAGGCGCTCAATGACCAAGCTAATCTGAGTTTCAGGGAGGTGGCCAGCAGCCTTGGCTGCTGGAAACTTCACCCAAGAAGAAGGGAGGGGCGGATGTGGGCTGGACAGGAGCTTAGTCCTGCCGCCCAAGGGTTATGACTGGCATGGAGGCATCAATGTGTATTCAGACTGGAGCTCAGTTTTTAGAGGCTCAAGTGTCATTAGCTGCTGTTTTTGATCAATGGGAAACAGTGATAGCAACAAACAAGAACATCCATTTGCTGGCAATTTCCATCGTTTGTGGCATTTAATTAGCATAATTGACCTGGATTGAAACTTTTCCTCCACCTGAATTTCAAAATACATGACTGCTCTCCCACCCTAGTACATCTGAGGAATTTTCTTTCTTTTTTTTAAAATGAGGTTTTAACTAAAGCCCAATATCAAAACACTATATAATACTTTTATCTCATTGAAGGCATTTGATGCTTATTAAAATATTATTGCTTTAAGGCTTATTTTGATTTTTTGCCCAAGAGTGTATGCAGAGCCTTGCTACTTAGATAATAGCAAAGAAACCTTAAACATGAAAAAAACACATGAAAGGTAATATGTTCCCCATTAGTCCCAGTATCATTTCCCCAGGATTACTGCTTTCCAAATATAGCATTAGTTTAAAAATAAAAGGCCGTTTACAGTAATGGGACACTTGCTACTACTTTGGAGCATATGGGCCCTCCAAGGGGCTAGCAGAACAGCTTCATGGGATGGGAACTGCAGAGGAAAAAAAATCTGGCTTAAACCCCCCGCTACGCCTCCTCCAAGGCCCCCAAATAGGTCACCTGCCCTGGCCCAGGAGCTGTGTCTCATGGGCCTCTTTCAGAACTGCTTCTTTTGTGCATTGTTTCTTCTAGAGATGAAAACATTTTGGAAGCTGACAAGTAGTCAGTTGGGCACCACGCAGGAAGACAGGTGACATCCGAGATCTCTGCCTTCTGACTTCATGAGTGGGAGAGATCCACGTGGATGTCATCCACGGGGAAGGGGTACTTTTAGATTTGGGGTTGTGGGAAATTCAGGGGTGGCAAACTCTAACTGGGAAATTTGAAATTATTCAGGAAGCCCATGAGTGCTATGCAGAAGCTTGGTTTATTTGACTCAAATATGAATTTTATTTCTTTTTTGCTAGAGGATAGCTCGTCGAGTCCACTTTCAGTTGGATGCATTAACCCAGCAGGGGTGCACACAGCGGGGCGCTCTCCAGTGGCAGGCAGGGCCGCTGCAGTCTGCGTCCAGGGACTGGCCAGTGACTGGCCAGTGACGAGCACCCACCGGAAGCCACCAGCCTGCTGAGGGCCCCTCAAGGGACTCATGTTGCACGTCTGCTATTTTGGTCCAACAATGCAGGCCCCTTCCGGTTTCAGGAGCTGGTCTCCTGGCACTCATCAAGCGCCCCGCTTCGAGAGGCTTCCGAGAGCCAGGGAGCAAGCTTCCAGCCTGAAGGGAGGGCGATGCGCTCCTGGTTTTAAATCCCCAACTGAATGCCAACCATATCTGGTTGTCAGCAGAGAGGGGAAGATCAAGAGGCAGTGATGGGAGAGAATGGAGAGGTGGTAACAAGAGCTAAAATTTATTGCCCCGAAGCATGTGTTCTCCCGGGAGGAGAGGGCACTGCCCACTGGGCCGAGGGCTCTTCTGTACCCGGCACTGCCTCTTCCATGGGGTGGCGGGGGTGGGGGGTGGTGGTGGTGTTCCTTGAGTGGAGCCAATTACAAGATGGTCTGTGAGTGGGGTGATGTCTTGACTTCCGTTTTGGGATGTATTCCATCTGACGTCAGAATTTGGACCTCACCATCTGGCGTCCTCTCCTTACTGCTCTTGAGGCTCTAAATTCCTCCTTTAGGCCAAGAATTGCTCATTCCCATTTGCACTCCCAGTCAGTTCACTTGAACTGAGATAAGCCCGGATGGGTAAGTCTCAGCGGCCTGGTGGGGGCCTGGTGGCCTGGCCAATCCTGAAGTCGCGATGACTGCTTCCCTTCACTGAGCACTTACCACAGCCTGGGGCCAGAGCCTAGTGCACCCCAGGGTTCTCTCATTCAATCCGAAGGTTATCTGGCCATGCCTGACTTGCAGGGTGTGGGGAGGTTGATTCACTTGCTCAAGTTCACACAGCTAGTGGATGAGCAACAGCCTGACTCCCATGGCTGAGCCTTGACCACTATACTGAATGGAATCGCCTCTGTCTCCCTCACCTCTCATCAGCTCACTGTCCTGAGCTCCCAACAGTGTCTTCAGGCTTCTGGGAGGGTAGAAGATGGAGCCAATCCCCTTGGAACAAGGTTTGACTTGGTGTTGCTGCAACTTTCTAGGGACTCTCCTTCCATGGAAGATGATCAGCATCACAGGAATGGAACACGCAGCAAGAGGTACTGAGTATTTTCCTCCCAGCACTTTGATTCTCCAAGGAGAAATACAGGTAGGGGTAGGGGGTTGTTGTTCAGTTGCTAAGTTGTGTCTGACTCTTTTCAACCCCATGAACTGCAACACGCCGGGCTTCCCTGTCCTTCGCCATCTCCCAGAGCTTACTCAAACTCATGTCCATTGAGTCGATGATACCATCCAACCATCTTGTCCTGTCATCCCCTTCTCCTCCTGCCTTCAATTTTTTCCAACAGCAGGGTCTTTGCCAATGAGTCAGCTCTTCACATCAGGAGGCCAAAGTATTGGAGCTTCAGCATCAGTCCTTCCAATGAATATTCAGGGTTGATTTCCTTTAGGATTGACTAGTTTGATCTCCTTGCTGTCGAAGCTGTGGGGCCGGTGGTGGGGTGGGGGGGGGGGGGGGGGGTTTGCAATTCCTCCTCTCCAGGAACTCACATGGGTGGAGAAAGAAAGTAACAAAGGGCTGTACAAAATGGCTCAAAGAGTAAGATGATTGCCAAGGAATTCTGTGTCACAGGATGGAGGAGCTGCGAGCCACCTTCAGATCCTAGGGTCTTAATAATTAATCTACAGATGGGGAAATAGAGGGATAAAGAAGGAAACTGATTTGTCCAGAGTCATTCAGTTATTTTAGAACAAAGCTGGGCCAGAACTCAGAGGTCTCCACACATCCAGCCTCTTACTCACTGTCTAGTGGCTGGCCAGGCAGGCAAGATGATGGTGGCTGGCAAAACTCTTGGAGGAAAAAGGGACTTGAGTGGGTCCCTGCAGGGGTAGATGCAGGTGGCGAGGGGAAGGGGTGTGGGGACCCCCCGGTAGAGGAGTGGCATGGACATGATGTGGGCATGGGAATGTGGTGGGCTGGAGGCAAATAGATTGCTTTCCCCAGTTCACCGTCTCTGATGAGTAGACTGCAGGGAGGGCCGAGTTCAAGAAGGTTCTGAGGATGAAAGACAGCCAGGATCAATTAGCAGTGTGGGCTGGGAACTTAGGGATGGGGAGGTGGGGTTGGGGAGCCGAGATGATCCTGCCACGTGCTTGTCATCCCTGGCATATGCTGTGTTGAAAGACGCTAACCTGTGTTAACCCTTTTGACCCCCGACAGATCCTGATTGAGGGTTGGAGGGAGGGGACTTGCTGCTATTTATTAATTTCTCTTTTGTGGACAGTTTCCTGTTCACTCTGACTCACCTGGAGCTGATGTCAGCAAATTCCCCACACCTGTTCCATGGGACCAGTCACCTGCCAAAGACGGGCTGCCAGCCCTGCAGGGGAGGCAGTGGGTCCAGCTGCTGTAGGAGGGCCTGGGCAGGGGGAGAGGCAGCTACAGCACTCTACAGGCCCTCGGAAGAGCCAGGTGTGTTCTGCATTTCAAATGGGCTCCAGCGACCACTGCCCAGAAATGCCGTATTTCTGCTGAGTCAGACTCCGTTCCCCTGTAATGAGTGAGGTTCTCGGGGAAACATTACCATACTGGATGTGGGGGCTGCCCAGGTAAGGCAAGAAGACGATCTGAAAGCCAGAGGTCATGACTTTTGATCTAAGCGTTTGCTTTGAAATATTCACAGTTCCCGTGGAACCCACCTGGGTAGGTGCTGTCCTTCATTCTTTGAGAAAAAGGAGAAGTTGGAACAGTAAGTTGGGCTGTGTGGGGGCCAGGAGAGTCATGGGGCCCGCTGGCTAAAGGGGACGCAGTGCGGTGAGAGCCAGAAGGCATAGAGGCTAAGGGGGTTCAGGTGGGGTGCAAGCCCCCTTGGTCTAAATTCCCTGTGGCCCCTCTTTGGTCAAAGCAAGAGTTCAGGCTGGCCCGTGGCGGAACAAGACTTCCTGGGTTGGTGGTCCTTTTCACCTTTCACATGTTGTATTTCCCCACCTCGTGAGTGAAATCTGACCTACCAGCGTAGAAGGCTTTGGGGGTTTTGAATTTGCCCTACATCAAATACACCCCCTCCTCCACTTAGGGGGAAACCCAGCCACTCTGCAGCAGACTCTAAGGGCATTTGATTGTCTAGAACACATCAAACAGCCCAAGTTTCCCTTGTAAAAGTTTTACAAGAAAATCATTGAAGACTAGCCGAGCTACGCTTTCCCTCTCCTCCTCCTTAAATTCCAAGCCCGAGCCGATGTGCTCGATTCCCACACTTTGGTGTCAGCCGGGCGGCAGAGCTCGGGGCTGGCGGGCACGTGGCGGTGAGAACCTCAACCCTTGGATCATTACAATTGCAGGCCACGGCTTGTGGGATCTAGTGATTTGGACATATTTTATTTAACCAGCTTAGTAAAAGGTAATATTCAGCAGCTGTGATCTATAGCAGAATTACAATTTTCAGGGTCAAGGAGGGATTTTGATATTAGGAGGTTGGGCAGAATTGCTATGAAATCTCATGAGCTGTCTTTAAAAATAAATGAGAAAATAGGTTATCCAAGAGTCATTGTAAGGGAAAAATCAATAGGCAGTGTCTATTCACTTGGGCTATCAAAATCCTTGAAATTTGAACAAAAGTTTCACGTTTAGAGTACTGTAGGTTTTGAAATATCAGCGCTGGAGGCTCGGTGGGTACAAATTCATTGTGCTGTGCATCCAAACGAGGCAAGTCTCGTGAAGCTGCTCGGCTTCCTCGGAAGATGGGGGAGTGTCTTGGTGACCAGACTAGATGAGGGGGGAAGGAGACAGGCGGTCCATGCAACCAACACTGAGAAGCACCTGCTGCTCTGGGAGGGGTGTGGCCAGTGGCTCAGTGCCCCTTGTTGGCACTGCCTCCTGTCCCGGGGGGAGGATGGATCCACGTGTCTTCCTGCCCACATAATTCACAGCACCTCTGCTCTCAGATAGGAAAAAAAATGGTCATTTAATGGGGAACTTCCTGTCGGTGAAATTTTGGCTGAGCAGGTCACCTAGAATGATAGAAGCTGTCTTTCACTCAGTTCGTATCAACAAACATTTTTTTTCCCTCAGTGTTTCAAACGTGTCTTCAGATTTCCTTCTGAATTCTATACCCTTGGCATCTGAATAGGCTCAAATCAGCCCGACCAAGACTGCTGTGTCTCTCCAAGGTTTCTCTGTGACTCAATTCCTATGGCAGGTAATTGCCAGGAAACTGCCTGGTGGGTCTCCCTCACCAGCCTATGGGCTCTGGGCAAGGCAGAAACTCTTCTGTGGGTAGATGCTGTTTTCCAGTCCCTGGTGCCATGCCTGACATTTAGTGTTAAAATATATTTTAAAACATTTTTAAAAATGAGTATCTTTTTAATGAATTTTAAAAATGAATCTCTCTCTTTTTTTGAATCTAAGGCATGTCTGAAGTATTTTAAGGCCATAATCGTGAAGGATCTTTATAAGAAACAAAGCAAGACATCCGAAAGTCCCCCAACCCCAATCATATGTCTCTACCATGATGTCACAGATCAGCTTATTTAATCAAGATGAACAGGGTGGTGACAGTTTAGCATATGCCTGGTGGGGTTTTCCATGGGTTGCCTAGTTGAATCTTCATGTCGGTCCTTGGGGTGGCTGATCTTTTCCCTACTTTACAGTCAAGGAAACAGGCTCAATAGATCATCCCAATGCACCAATGAGGGGACCAGAACTCACATCAGGTTTGTGATGTCATCTCTTCAAAACCATGACTTAGGGCAATTAAAGAAGAAGAAAACCTGTGTTCAAAAGCAACCTTGAACTTGGTCCAAGTTTCATCATTAAAAAAAAAAAAAAAAAGACAGTGTCTATATTCACAGCCCAGAAATTGTAACAAGAAACTGACTGAAGATTTATAACATACCTTCACTTAGAAAGGGGATGGGAGGCAAGATAAATAACCTAATTGCAAAAGATGGGAATAACAGACTTTGGAATTAAGCGTTTTATTTAACTCATCAGATAGTACAAGTTAGTTCAGGAAACAACAGTCAAAATGTATTACTTGTACTAACGATATGCAGAAGCACATTTCCAAGAAATCTAATGAAAATAAATGCTAGAAATAAATTATTTTGTGGAATACAGCAAATAAATAGATTAAAAAAAATAACCCCGTGAATATTAGAAACAATGTGAGGTTTGGTGGAACTGGAACTTGAAACTAATGTCTGCATGAGATGTAAGAAACAGCGACACATTAATAAAAATTAGCAACAGACATTTGAAGTCCTTTTCTTCATCGCTTGGTTTTAGGAGTGATTTCTCCCCAGCCTCGAGACGGGCTTCGAGCATCGCTCCTGACACCCACCGTCTAAGTGATCCAGATAATGTAATCGCAGCATCATTAGGAACCATGAAATTGCAGTTCCTTAGGGAAGGAGAGCTATTGCTCAGTTACACAGAGAAGAGTGATTAATTAGCAGATCTCAGTGTAAAGCGACCATGTACTACACGGGTTCTAATCCCACTCTTGAGCAGCTCACAGGCCTAATGAATTATCTGGAGGAAGTTGAGCTGATGCCAGAACACATCACTCAAAATGTGAAAATGAGTAAAACAAGACAAAAATCCAAAACTTTAAAATGATAGAGAGACATTCCCCTATAGAAGTAAAGCTATGAAAGAAGTCAAAGGAGGGGTCATCTAATTTTTGCTTTCTCCTAAAATGATGTTGTTGAGTATGCAATTTAGCCTTTGGACTCCACTGAGACAAATGGATCTAAATGGATTCATTCCTTCACTCCCTACACATTATTTTAAAGGGACAGGACTTTTGTAGGATATGCCAGGCTGCTGCTTTGGGCCCATTCGACCCTTGGATAGTGAGTCCTCAAGGTTGATTGGATTCTACCTGTCCACAGGCAAGGCAGATTGAACTCTGGACTTGAACCGCCCCCCCACCCCCCCATACCCCATGATGGTAGGCTTGGAAACAATTCTGAAATGGAGATCCCTTCCCACCCCCGCTCCCACCCTGGCAGTGTAACTGTAATCAAGATTGTTAGCATTCTCAAGAAGATGATCCTGAAAGCCAAACCTGGTTGGTACCCAGCCTCCCTGGTGCTGATGCTGAGCCTCATACTAGGCTCTGAAATCCTGGCTCTTGCCAGCAAACAGAATGGATGAGTGCAGAGATCAATAGTGGTCTTTGCACACTTTAGGCTCAGCTGTGGGGCCGACTGCCGTCTTTCCACTTCACAACTTGCTTGGATTCCAGGTTCAAGCTCTCTGGGCACTTACACCTCCACCATGCATGTATGGGAGGTGGTGGGTGGTCAGACTGGGCCTTCAGGTCTAGGACACAACACCTGGGGGGAGCCTGACTTATCAATGGTGGGGAAACCCACATGAGTGGGGCTGAACCCCTGTTCTAGAATGAAGGGCTGGCTGTGGCTCCCAGGCTGGGGATTGACACCACATACCGGTTTCTAAATCTCTTCCAGGGACTTGATCCACGTGCACATTCATAATGTGCCCATGAGCAAGGGTGGGGAAACATGCTGCTAATGGTCTGGTTTCCTGATAGGAGAATGGGTGCCTGAGAGGGAAAGTGACTCATCCAGGCGGGACTGGCTCTGTGACTGGTGAGATCCAGAGCAAGGCAAAAATGTGGAGGCTCTGGTTCAAAAAGCAAGAAAAAAATGCTGTTTCCTTTCTTCCCTGGTCTCTCTCTCTTTTTCGATTTCTCATGGTGTTTAAAAATTTCTAATCTTCTACATTAAATCAAAATTTTAAATTACTAGCACAAATGGTACCATTCACTTCTATATTGTACAGCGCCAGTTTTACACACAAATGTTGGTATATTTAACACGTGTAGATTCGCCCATTGTACACTGTATTTTGTGGCTCTTAAGAGGGTGCCTCAAACTGGCAAGAAGAGGCAAACCAGATTCAGGGGAGCAGGAAGATGGAGGACAGGGCTCCCCCAGGCACGGAGCAGACAATGGGGATTCTCCCCGGGGAGTGCAGGCCCTCATGGGCCTGAGTCCTGCCTGGTGACTTGGGACCCATACTTGCCCTGGAGCCTGAAGGTCAGGTTCCTTTCCTTCCCAGTGGCTGGCCGGACATGCGCTGCCCCAAGCCTGGGGCAGGAAGTGGGGTCAGGCCTCTCCTTGCACAGGCTCCCTGCCCCAAAGTTCAGCAGACGGGCAACCCCTAGGATGCATTGTATACACTAGATCCCCGGAACAGGGGGACCAGAGGCTTGTCCCTGCAGAGTACCCCGTGAATGCATCCCGATTCTGCCAGAGTAGGGTAGGGGCTGCAGCCATGTCCCATCTCAAGGCACCGTGGGGTGGGCTGACCCCACCCCCTCCATGCCTGGCCCCAGGTTGGGGGCAGGCGGGCAGTGGTTGCTGAGTGGAGGTGGGGAGGGGATGGCTGAATGTAGCTAGGGCTGCAGGGGACAGAAGGCGGAGCAGTTGAGAACCAGACCCCAGGAACAGGCAGGCGGTGGGACGCAAGACCACATGAGCCAAGGCGCAAACCCCCCCACTT
This sequence comes from Ovis aries, assembly GCF_016772045.2. Lineage (NCBI taxonomy): Eukaryota > Metazoa > Chordata > Mammalia > Artiodactyla > Bovidae > Ovis > Ovis aries. Next base: position 32,890,397 of record NC_056075.1, on the reverse strand, counting down.
CCTGGTCCATTGTCCCATCAGACTTCATTTACAAACCACAGCTTTTACCAAGATAAAACTCTTTAAGAACCTCAAGACAGTGATACAGAGCTTGAAACCCTAAGCCTGGGGACCCTCTGAGTGCCGCTCCCATGACACCAACCCTGCATTCAAGACCTCTCAGAAGCTCAGTAGGCCACATCTCCTGGCCTTCTAGAAGGTTCTACATACCAAGGCTGCCATCTTAACCCTGGGCCCTTTACCCTTGCTTTGTCAGGAGCATTCCCTTTTCATTGCCATAGATGACTGGAGTCGGCAGAGACCGGCCTTCCTGAGACTTTCCAGCCCGGCTTTCCCATTTGCTGGGTGACGAGCCAAAGCCAGGAACAGGAACAGGGTATGACTTGCAAAAGGCACAGCAGGGCCCAGTGCTCGGGACACCAGCAGCCCAGCCCACATGGAAGATGCCAGACTTGGGGAGGACACGGGAGCCCTGGGTGGTCGTGCTGCCAGGCTGTTCCTGGGTGTGAATGCACTGCAGCAGCTCTGCAGGAGCAGGAGCCTCTCTAGGGCTCCCCCAGATCTAGCAGCATCCTCTCAGCATCCGGACCTCTCCTGCGGGCTCAGCATCAGGGTGGGGCTCTAATCATTGTTTCTCACAAAATTCTTGTGTGGAGCGTGGTGGCTAGTGATGGTGGAAGGGGGAGGAGAGATTGTAGGAATCTCAGTGCTTTCCCCAGGTGATGTTTGTGGCTCAGCTGAGGAGTGAACCAGCGGTGTTCGTTGTTGTTCAGTCACTAAGTCATGCCTGATTCTTTGTGAGCCCATGGGCTGTAGCATGCCAGGCTTCCCTGTCCAGGAAAGAGAACCAGGGTGTCCCCTGCCGACTCCTCAGAAGATATGACATTCGGGAGAAAAGAGTGACTATAGCCAACATGGATGGAATCGAGTTTTTCTGTGCACGATGGTTTTAAAAGTTCAGCTGAGGAATGTCGGTTCCTGTGGTGCAAAGGTCAACGCTATCAAGGAGGCCAGCGTCCCCGTGGCCGGGCTGTGGCCTCTAGAATGTGGTGCTCGCTGACGTCGAAGTTCCTTGTGCAGAAGAGAGAAGCCTGGCTGGAGGCCGAAGACTTGGCCTCCACCCCAGCCGTACCACGGACTTCCTGGGTGATCTTGAAGAAGTCTCGCTCCCTCTCTGAGCTCCATTTCCCCATCTGAAAACAAGCAGGTAGGGCTAAATGGTCCCGACAGCTCAGACAGCTTGAGGGCTCTGTGAATACAAGCTCATTCATCTGCTTGGCTTTTGCCGCCCAAGCTGTTTCAAGGTGGCCAGCCCAGAGTTCAAGGGACGCTGATCCACATTTGCTCATTTCAATACCCTGCTCTTGGACTCCATGTGTTTCATCTGCCCTCACAAAGGAGCTCAGGGAGGCCGGTCCAGAGGCTGGAATGCCCAGGCGTCTCCCAGCCCCGAGTGCCATGCGCCCAGACATCAAAGTGTCTCCAGAGTCTGGGGGTGCTTGCGAGGGAGGGTGAACAGCTCACCCCCGTGCCCAAATCTGGATTCTGCTTCTATTTCCCCCTTTCCATGTGGGGGACAGAGGGGAGAAGAAGGGGAAAGAAGCCTTTGAAAAAACGTCTCCTGCTCCATCTGTTCAGCCCGACCCCACTCCCGTGGCGCACCTCTTAGCCGCTCGGCAACTTTTTTCCTTTTATGATATTTTGGGTTTCCGATTGCCTGCTAAGTCAAACCTTTGTCATTTAATAAGCAGGAAAAAAAATCCTCCAAGTCAATCTTAGTCAAAATGGTCCCTATTCCTGTTCCTGGCCTCTCCTGGGCAGCTCTTGATGTACAAGGGGCCAGTGCTCATGTGGACCCGGCCACTGGCAGGAAAGTGTCAGTCTTAGTCCTGTTCAGATAGGGCAACTGTGCAAATGTAGGCGGGGAAATTGCAAGGGGGGACGGATACACAGCGCTGCTGTCTAGAAAGGACTTTGCCAAGTGATTCATGGATATGCGCCTTATCTCAGGGTCAGCAGTGGGAGGTGGCAGAGGTGAAGGCATCGCCAGGTGATGTCCAACCCTGAGAGTCACTTGTCAGGGATCAGAGAGCAAGTCAGTTCACTGGGCCTGAAAACAGCTTTCTGACCTCCAGCCCCAGGGCTGGGGAACTATTTTACCTGTTTTCTTATCCATCTTCTTGACCTTGTATCTTTGGGGCTTGGAACATAGTAGATGCTCAATGAATATTTATTGACTAGATAAACAAATCTGACTATACCCCTCATGTTTCATATGGAGAGACTATTTAGAAGTCTCACTGGGGACAATAAGGAGCTCACTGAAGCCATCCAACTCTTGTTCTCTCCATGACTTCTTGGGAGGGATGGGCATGGATGAAGAGATGGAAACGAGGCAGAGAGAGGCTCTTGAGGGTCACCATGCCCTGCTGTGTCAAGACCCCAGGGAGGGGCAGTGTGGGGAGGGTCTTCTCAAGGTGTATGTGAGCCGTTTGGGTGCTTCCCCCAAATGTCAAATTGTATATCACAACAGCCTGAGCCTCCTGGCACCCTCAGCAGGACTCGGCTGGGAGGCTGGAGCAGCTCTTGGAGGAGCACAGTCTGCTGGAGCCCAAGGTCAGCCGTGCTGATGGTACCACCTGCTTCTCTGTTCTGTCCTCCTTCCCCACCACGGCAGTGCTGTGGGAGGTTCTTGGGGGCCCTCGACCAGTTCCCTCTGCCCGGCAAAGCCCATGTGTTCTCAGAACCCCTGTGTCTGTCCGTGCAGCTGTGGGCCCCGGCCAGGTGTGTGTGGACTTTAGGGGCAAGGCTGTGCCCCCAGTAATGCATCTGTTACCAGAAGGGCAGCTGATGCCAAGAGAAACCTTCAGGGAGCTGGTCCCAGGGAACCCAGACCCCCGTCCCTTCTCCTCTTTCTCAGAGGCTGCAAACTGCTCCCTCCAGTGGTGGGTCGCTTCTCCCCGATACCCTGTCTCCCTCAGGTCCAACATTTCACCAGGGGGATTGGTGGCTGAGGACGCTGCCTACGGGATCATAAATCATAAATCGTCCTAGGGTCCAAGGTCAACCCAAAGGAGTAGAGTTTTCAAAGGTGGGGTTTCAGGTGTCTCCCAGCCCATAGGCTGTCACCACGAGGGGTCCTGGCTGACCTTACAACTGTACACCCTTTAGAGGGCCCAGGCCTTGCCTTGGCCACTTCCTTTGTCCAGAAGAGAAGCGAACAAGGGGATGGGGTGGTATGGTTGGGGCCTCGGGGAGCGGGGCTGGCAGGCTTCGGTCCCACCTCTACCAGCCTCCAGCTGATGCTTCTCCACTGAACTTGGCAACAGCTCCTGTCCTCAAAGGAGGCGATGGATTCTGGTCACAGTCTCAGCTCCCCTCCCTTGTGATGGAAAATGGGGAAAATTAAGAGGAGAATGCAATACAGCCTGCCACCGTGCAGAGCCCTGTGGTGGGCATACAGGAGGCCTGCGTGTCAGCAGAGGGCTCCTCTGAGGAGCAGAACTTTCTGGAGAGAAGTTGAAGCCTGAGGTTGTATTCGTTCTCAACTCCGTGGGGCCTCATCATGCAGAAAAAACCAAAACCAAAACAAAACCACTTCTCTCCAACTCAGGTACTTTCCCTGGCAATATAAGTTAAAAACTAAAAAGTTGAGGCAACAAAGCGCCGCTGAGCTGGAGCAGGGCCTTGGCTCCCCCCGGTCCTGTCCCCTCCTGAGCACACCTGGGGGAGGACGGGGGAGGCGGGGGGTGGGCTGCACTCAGCGGTGCCCGTCCTGCCCCCAGGAAAAGTCCAGGCAGCTCTCAGCGGAGCAGCGAGCGCGGCAGATCAATACAGGCTTCGGGGCCGCTGAGCTATTATTCACGCCAAAGGGCCTTGTTTGGATGTAGGGGAGGAGGGGTGCGTGGGTTCACAGACTCACAGGCCCGGCTCTGCTTCCTGGCGCTTCCCCTCTCTCTGTGATGCCTTCGTTATTTATGGAGCGTGAGTAGCAGGTGATTCAGGCTGAGGAAATGCTTTTTCCACAGCCTGGTGGGAACCCCATGAGGAATGGCAACAGAGGTGGCGGGGAGATTTGGGTCAGGGTTCTGGGCGATAGGCGTCCTGCCTTTCCTCTCCTTTGGCTGTTTGTGAAGGAGGGCGATGATAGGCCCAGGGTGGCAGGAGGTGGGGCCTACTAGCTTATGCCCCTCCTCCCTGGCTGTTTCCTGGGATGAGTCCCTCTAACCGTCTTCATCCTCAACTTGCACACTGTTCCTTATGTCCTCATACACTCCCAACCTCATACGCTCCCATTCCTGTCCTGCCATCTTGGTTGCTCCGCCATCTTGGTTGCTCCGCCATCTTGGTTGCTCCGCCATCTTGGTTGCTCCGCCATCTTGGTTGCTCCGCCATCTTGGTTTTGTCCTACTTGCCTCTGGTAAGCCGGCTTAGGGACATTTACCTTGTTACTGAGCTGAAAGCCTAATGGACGTGGGCAGTCTCTCTCAGCATTCAGTATGTCTTCTCTCCTCCACAAGAGGAGAGGACACTGACCTTTGCTCCATCACCCATTTCAGGACCCTGTATCCAGCCTTGGCTCCAATCACACACACCATTCTCCTGGGCTGTCCTGCCTGTGCCTGGCTGCTCTTGGTTCTCCTTCAAGGACTCCCTTCTTGGGTGCAGTGCCTATGGCTTGAAGAACTTTCTTCTGTGTACACATTCACCTGCCCCATTTTAAAAAGGGGTGTCTAAGAGCTACCTGACTATTCACATAATGTGGGCAGCCTCTCACAGGTACCATTGGTTTAAGTCTGATGTGCTGCAGACAGAGGAAAGCCATATAAACAAGAGAGCTTCCTGAGTTTTTGTTTCAGATTTGTGAGGCAGAGCATAAGGTGAGGCCAAGTGTCTGGGCCAGCATCTCCTCTCAGGCAGTAACCTTGACCAGTGTCTCGGGGAGGTGGACTGGGGATGGCTCACCACAGAGCCTTCCTTCCTTCTTTCTGGAAAAACAACTCTGAGCAAGCCTTTTGCTGTGGTACATGGAGTCCATTCCAAACAAAGATGGTAAGTTGATGTGTGACTAATTTAGAGTAGACTGAAATGGAGGCTTAAAATCCCCCAAACCCTGGGGTGTCTGCTGTTTCTAAGCCCACAGTGATTCATGAGGCTTGAGGCCAGGCCTCACCTGGCTCACACCTGCTGGACCCTCCTGTGCCATGGCTCCTAGAGGACCATCTGTCCTTGCTTCGGTGATGTTGAGAGGTGCTGGGCAAGGAACATGTACCATCTCTCCTCTTCACATCCATGGAGAAGTCGCCCAAGGGGTCTGGGCTCTCAGGCGCTGGGTAGGTGGGAGTAGAAAGAGCCTGGGAGAAAAGTTCCCCCCATTCCCTGACGTGGACCAGAACATCCCCGCTCTGCCAATGAACCAGGCCTCTGAGAGTGGCAGCATGGTTATGTGAACTCATGGAATCAAATGGGGTGACCAGACGCAGCCAGCAGTTACAACCTGGAAGATGCCTCTGACTTCTGACTTAGGAAAATGATAATGATATTGGAACATTTTCCCTCAATCTCATAACCTGTGGAAAAGCCAAACACGTCACCAACGCCAAGTCACAGAAAGGAAAAAGAGGCGAAAGGTCAGTCCCAGGAAAGCACTGCTTCTGTTGTCTAAGAGGGAAGCACTGTTTGCAGTGAGCTCATTGACCACAGAGAGATGGCCCAGACACGCCCCATCACACCCTCCCAGCACCAGCCGGCTGAACGCACAAGTGTTCCTTTGAGAGGTCTCTACTCACTTTCACTCCAGACCACAGTCCTCCAACCACACACTCAGGTAAAGGCAGGAGGCAAGTGGGCCAGAGACAGGGGACTCACAGGTTCCTTGGAAACCAGCCCCAGCCACAGCCAAGCAACGGTCCTTGGCTCTGGATACACCGTTCTCCCAGGAAAGTCATCTCCACTCCTGAGCACTGGGTGCCCCACTAGGCTAGCAGTTCAGACCAAAGAGATGAGGAAATCATGGCTGGTAGTTAATTCTCATCTACGTAGACAAATGGCTATACATATTTATGATGGGAAATTTCATTATTTAAAAATGCTGCTCTAAATTTCCAGCTAACTCCATGAAGAGTGCCTGCCAAACAGGTTGCAAATTAAGAACAATTATTTTTCTCTTCTGCATTTGAATAGAACTTACAGCTAAAGTCATTTAAAGGGGTTAACATCCACCTTAATTAAATATTAAAGTGTGCCTGTACCTGCTGCTATTGTTGCCCCTTCGAATAAGATATAACCTATTTTTGACAAGTTTTCATCTTTCTCTGTGGAAGACGCTACATGAAACCAAATCAGTGGCAAAGAGGAGAGTAATGAATAATCTATTTCATATTCCAACAGTACCCGGAGCTCGGAGTGGAAAAATATTCAGTTGGATGATGGCAAGAGGCTGCTGGGGTACCACATGACACGGCTAATGTTTAAATAATAATAATAAAAAAAAGCGATAAACAAATCATTAGCCCTTAACAGTTGTTTAATGCAATTTGTTAATGAACGTAATGGTGGAGACTAATAATGAAAGAAAATAAAAACGTCTAAACAGGCGCCAAGTTGCTGGCGATGCGCAATTATTTCCTTGTCAAGTTTTTATGATTTAATGAGCCCCTCTGGGACTGACGGCTGTCAGTCAGTCGTGACTTTTTGACACCATTACAACTTCAAATACAGCAGCAGGCAGGCTGTTTTCCTCGGATTTGAAATACTGAAATGATCTGACAGTTTTAAAGAAAAGATGTGCAAAAAAAAAAAAAAAAGGGGGAGAGAGAGAGGAAGAGAAAGACAGTTGCTTTCCTTTCTTTCTTTTTTTTCCCCCTCCCCCCCTCCCTTCTTCTATGGAGTAGATAATCTCTGGATGCTGTTTGGTAATGAAAATCCAATCACTGAGGTCATTATCTGATGAGGTTTTTGGAACAGGCAGGCTTTTTTCCCCCTCTTTATTTCTTTACTTAATGATAACCCTCAATGGGCTTGCCCCGCATGGGACGGCCAGAGCCGCACAATTTTGTTCACCATTAATTTCAGCCTTTGAAGCTCAGGGCTCAGAAGCAGTAGCAAAGCAAACCCCCCACCAAGCTGGTTCCAAAATAAGACAATCCAGCCTGCCTTAAACAGAATAGCAAATGGCCTCCCAGTCCAGGCCTGGCAGCTGACGTCAGGCCCGCTGCATTTGCCGGCATTCGTCTTCAACACGGAACATTTAAAACTCTTTACAACTTAAGAGACTTTAATTAAATTGCTTTTGATTCTGGAGCAGGGCAGCATCCGCTTTATTTATTCTGTCAGGGAAACTGTTTAGTCTGCATGAATTTTATATGGCAAGGGCTTCCTCCTTCCTCTTCCTCCTCCCCAGCAACCCCCCAACCCTTCCGCTGAACACAATTTTTTAACAAAGGCTTCTGACTTTAGATATATTCATCAATCAAGTTCTACGTACTAAGTTCCTAGGACCTTTCACAGTTCTATGAATGGCTTTGAATCGGTGGGCTTTCCCCCTTCCCCAGGGAAGAGGGGTGAACAGTGTTCCTCCCCCTCAAAGGGGGCTCCTTTGAGTCTGTATGCAGCATCTGAGAGGGCCAGCCGGGGATACAGGGGCCTTCGGACCAGCTTCCTACAAAGTGCTCACTATCTTGGTCTAGAAGGTTGTTCTCGAGGTGGATGTGATGGGGCTGTTAGGCCAAGGGTTATCTGTTCACCTTCTTCCCACTCTTGAGGTTGAACTGGGGCAAAGTCTCAGGCAAGGGCTGATAAAGAGATCGACCCCAAAGAAGCTGCCACTGTGGGGTGAGCCACGCCCTCTTTCTGCACTACCTCTACTTTCAACATGAACATCAGGTGAAATATTTAGAAGCCAGCAAGTTTAGATGATCAGATCAACCTGGCTTGCTAGGTGGCCTCAGGAAGTCTAGAGGCGTGAGGTGTGCCTGGGCAACCGATTATACACTTCAGCTAAGACCAACTGTTTTGAGGGAAGCCACCAGAAACGTTGGTAGAATACTTCCCCACCATTAGAGTTTCCAAACGAGAAGATGACGACTTGTTGCCTTGCTTTTTCATCATTTCTTTGATGTGTTTCACACATACTCATTCCGTTATCAGAATAAAAGATTTTCTTGCCAGGATAGAGCCCTAAGGCTGATAGGAAAATTAGTACAGGCTTCCCACTCTTTTGCTGGGCTACTGCGCTCTGCCAAAATCCCACACCATCCTCGAGAAGTAAAGGCTGCGGCTTTATTTACACAATACTAAATGATTTATCTGAACACATGCAGGCCCTAGCCTGTTTCAATAACTGCAATTTCTCGGGTGGATTTTGCCATTGTGTGTTTCCTCTCTAAACCATAATGGTTCTCTTCTGAGTTGGGGGAAGAAAAAAAAATCAAGTGCTGCATCCAGGTGATCTCAGCCCATGGGCACAGATAGTTAGCATTTTTTATGAAGGGAACAGGTTTGCTTTTCAAGGATTCAAAGCTCCCAATTATATCCAAAAGATAGAAAGGACCCTGGAAGTGCCTATGAAGTCTTAAGAAAAACGCGTTATGACTAGGGGGAGAATGACCTCAGTTCAGGCAACTTGGAACCAACCTGATCATAAATGAACTAATTTTGAACGCAATTCCTGGTTCCCTTGGACAGGAAGAAACCAGAGAAAATCACAAAGCACGTTAGAGGTTTGAGTACCTTGTGGATTCAGGAAGGCTGTGTTCGCATCTGTTAGTGAAAAACCCAAGCCGTCCTATTGTAACGCACTGCGACCCCTGATTCTTTGAAAGGAGGTTAGCGGATGTTTTCCCATCAAGTTTATTTCCAGTGGATCAGCCTATAGGACTATACCATAATGATAATCACATCTGAAATTTCGCACCGATGGAATCAGGTTCCTGCTCTTCCTGAGATATTCATGTTCTCTTTACATACTGGAATGGATGTGGAGAGAACCTTGACAGACCCTCTGCATGTATGACGGCTCCTTTCGACAGTACAAACATTAAGATGAAAAGGATACAGAGACAGCTACACAGGTCAGGGGAGAGGAGGCTACCAGGAAGCACCGAGCTGGGGCACTCTCTGCCACCAGATTCTGGGGAGGATGGGATTTTTGGAAGGCAAGGAAATCTTTCCTGCAGCCAGTAATCAAAGTTGTGAAAAGTGGATATTGGGCAGACTCAGCAAAATATATTCTTGGGTTTAAAAAAAGAAAAAAAAACACACATAGAAAAATGGAGAAAGGGCTAAGTCAATTTCCCGCACAATTGCTTTTAAATACCCACCTTTACAATGAAAACGCTCGGGCAGGTGGACTATATTCACTACATCTGGGGAGGAACAGGACTGGTTTGCAGGGCCTGTCAGTGGCTCTGGCCCTGCTGGTCTCTGCATTTTTTATCCTCAGACATCACAGAAGGGCTGATCGGTGACACGAAGTGTGTGACAAACAGCACAGCCCATCAGAAGCCACCGTGACTGACTCATCTGTGCCCTCTCCCCAACCGTGACCCCTGCCATGCCCACAAGGCAAGCAAGAAGGTCACCCAGGCTACTCTAGTCAGGAGATGAAATTACCAAAAGGCAAATAAACACTCGCCTTCCCCTATAAAGAACAAATCTGGGTGAAGACAAACCTAGAAAAGGAAACCAACCCACATGCAAACAGGAATACAAAATATTTTTACAGTCTTTGCACTTCAGCTGAACAGTGGCGAGAGAAAGGGGGAGGGTCATTCAGAGCCTGTCAACGCAAGAAAATGATTCATGTGACCATTTTGTCTTAATTACTCAGAACGAGCCGTGGTAGCTGTTTATCAAGGAAGAGCAGATACATCAGTGTCCTCTGACAGAAAAAGTGATCGCCGTCAGGATGGTGATAACCAGGACGATGCCCAGGATGACGATCAGGATCCGGTTCTGGATGATTCTAGGAGAGAGCAATGGAGGAAAAACAATTCACACAGATAACAGAGAACAAAGATCATATAAGACCAAGTTGGCTAATCAAAGGGAGGCTTCATGGGTGTGGGTTTGGAGCCTGGTATGAGGTGTGTAAGTATGTGTGTATGTGTGTGACTACGCAGCTCTGTGCTTCCAAACGATCCACCAGCAAATGAACAACTCTGCCGCGACTGTCATGCAGCACTGGGAGAAATGCTTACAGCGAAGCTACAGTGATTCAAATGGCTTTCTGGGTTCCAAGTCCCATGTAGTAATCTTTCAGGGATCAAGGGCCCCATGCAAGCTTCTCTTTTCAATTTAACATGTGAGACAAGCCTCGTTTGTTTTTTTTTTTTTCCTCAGTGTTTCCCGTGAAAGTGAAAGACTAAGGAAACATGTCACAGTAAGGTACTTACCTGTACAGAAATACCCAGGGAAAAGTAAAAGAGAGACTTAGGAAGAAAAGGACAAGATTAAGAAGCAAGTGTCAAGCTTGCAGCTCAGGCTACGAAACCGTCATCTGTCACCAGGGCTCACACTCTGTGACGCCAGGAGGAAACATTACATGTGCTCCGTGGCAAAAAAAAAAAAAAAAAAAAGACAGAAATGCGGGTTCATACAAAATATGGCCCAGGTGCCTGGTGTGCTTTGGTTGGGGGCGCCTCACCTCTCGGGACTCCCACCCCATCAGCCCTGGCTCTGCCAAATGCAGATGGGGAACTGGGAGCTGGAAGAAGAACTAGAGTGAAGATGTATGCTCCGAGAACGCCTGCAGAGAGCTTCTGATGAAGTTGTTTCATAATCTGATACCTCATTCTGAGAAAAGAGGTCAAACGTCACAATCCCTGGTTGAGGTTTTCCAAGGGAAGCTGGGTCAAACAGCCTCGCCCACACTTGCTCCCACCAAACCAAGCAGGCAGAAATAGAGGTGGACTGATGGGCCCTCCAGGTGGCTGTCCATCCCATCAAGACCTCATAGCAAACCCCAATCTGTCCATCCTCCAAATATCAAGAAGAAAAAGGTCTGCTGGGGACTTCCCTGGTGGACCAGTGGCTAAGACTCCATGCTCTCAATACAGGGGGCCTGGGGTTTGATCCCTAGTCAGGGAGCTAGACCCCACATGCCCCAACTTAAGAGTTCTCATGTTGCAGCTACAGGTCTCCCATGCCACAATTAATATGGAAGATCCTGCATGTCACAACAAAGACACGGCATAGCCAGATAAATAAATATTAAAAAGAAGAAGAAGAAAAAATTCAGCTGCCTGTCTAGACACAGAACACTGGATGGGGACTCCCATAGAAGGAGCTAGGTGGGACCACGCAGACCCCAGTTTAACAGAGACCCTACCCTCCTAACCTCATATCTTCGAGAAGAAATCTTTACAAGGTGTTCACAGTCTTTTCTAGCTTCTGGATGAGTTTCTTTCTCAGAAGGATGATAGCATTCTTGTGGTTTCAGCTGGATTCTCCCTCGCCCACCCCCTTCTTCCCCAAGCCTAAATGGATGGACAGAGACAGTCATATCAGACAAACCCACTCCCTTGTGGCCCCCCTTGAAGGACCAGCTCTCTCCTCCTGACAGGTTACAAAATGATCACATTTGCTGACACGTCTTCCGCAAAACTGCCTTAGTGCCTGTGTCCACTTTCCTCGAAGGAGATGAATGATTCGCCGGGTCCTCATTTATCACGTAAGGCTCAGCTAAGATCTGTCTCGTTTGCTTCTTCCCTTCTCCACTAGAAAGGCTGCACCCTGACATTAATTCTTCTGTGATGACAGCGAATTCAGACTTAACAGGCCATATTTACTCAGGAGCCAGGAAGATCCTCTGTCCCCAAAATAAAGAAATAAAAACGGGACTTCATGGCTTGTTAAAAGCGAGGCTAATTACGAACACTAATCAGAGCGACGTGGTGGCTTGATTTAAAACCTAAATAGATTTTGCCCCCCTTCTTTCGGGAAGGGGCAGAAGTCTTCAGAACTGTCCCTACCCATCCCGTTTGCCCAAGTCACTGTCAAAATCTCTTATTTACCACCGTTACCCGCATCAGACTTGCAAAGGAAATCAGCAAAATTGAAACTCAGCAGTGAAACAGATTAAAAGCATGAAAACTCTTTAAAATTCTGCCTTAAGTAATATACAGTAGTGTGTCTCTTGGTTGACAACCATTTTATTTGTGGGTTGAGGGCCCCAAGGCATCCATGATGCTAATTTATAAAGGATTAACTGTGAGTGTTACTTGTTTAATCTGAGGCATGGTTAGAAAAATGAAGACACGGGGATCCCTAAATCCTCAGCTCTTTCCAGGTCTTCCTAATTGGGTTTCCCTCATCTCTAGGCAAGGAGGAGTGGGCTTCACTCATGATCTTTCCTAATGGGTCGTATCTTTAATTCACTCAGCGCACACACACCTGATCCCAAGAAGGGTGCCACAGGCTCACAGAGGTTCAGAAAGACCTTGGTGCATCCTCAGTTCCTGGTGCCGTCACCTCTGCAGCCCCAGCACAAGTCATGGTGACTGGCAAGTAGGTCCCCAGGAGAGCCATCCAAAGGATGGCGACAAAAGAACTGCAATTGTAATCGTTCCATTCAAAGGAGAATGGAGAAGAAATCTGCGCAAATTTCCTTTGCAGGAAAATCTCAGGGCGTCTACACAGAAAAACCTGAAGTTAAAAGCTGAGATAAATCCCCCAAAGGGCTTCTCTGGTGGCTCAGTGGTAAAGAACACTCCTGCCAATGCCAAGAGATGTAGGTTTGATCCCTGGGTTGGGAAGACCCCCTGGAGAAGGAAATGGCAACCCTCTCCAGTATTCTTGCCTGGGAAATCCCACGGACAGAGGAGCCTGGCAGGCTACCACCCATGGGGTCACAATGAGTTATACACGACTGAGCAACTAAGAGAATAAACAAATAAGTCCCCCTCAGATGGAACACTGCACTGCCAGGCCCTTTCCCTGAAGCGGGGAGAAGGGAACCTCATGGAACCAGGTGCTGGCAGTGGAAGAGGCCAGCAGGAGAGGTTTGCTTTCAACCAAAGGGTGGCAAATATTTGTGATGAATGGCGCAGAGGGGCAAATAAATAAGTAAATAAAGAGAATTGGTGTTCACGGAGTTGGAAGTGAGACTGACCCTGGCCCGGCCAACCCAGCTTTGGGCCTCAAAGGTATTGGATACAGCACCTCTAAGGACCAGAAAAGTGAATAAGACCAAGCCAGCCTGGATGGGGAAACATGGGCTGGCATTGGAGGGCCCCATCTGTGAGGAGGCCTGGAGTACAGTCCCGGCCAGGGGCTGCTGGCAGGTATGGCTGCAGGCGAAGCAGAAAGGAATGCAGAGTCCAGAGAGAGTCAGAACCACAAGCCAGGAAGTGGGGTTCCCAGCTTGAGAGGCAGAGAACGAACTTTGGGGGAAGCCCAAACTACTTTCTAACTTTGGACGGGGTTGGGGATGGGGGGGTGGGGGCTTTATGTTCCACTAGGTCTGCAGCAAGCAGTCTTAATCTCCCTTTTGAAAATGCAAAGTGTGTTTACCCAGTAAATAATTTAAGAAAGAATATACACTTGAAAGAAGACGTCCATTGAAACAGCCAGGCTAAACTGCCTCCAGGCAAAGCCTGCGCATTTGCATGCTGCCTTCCATTAAGCGAGCACGCTGCGGCTTTAAAAGAATGCAGAGCCAAATTAACAGGAATGTGGGCCCGGAACATCAAGGATTCTCCAAGTTTACATTCTGAATCACAGTGCTGTTGATACAAGATGAATTAACCATTTACTTTAAGGCTGAACTCACAAAGTACTATTGAAAATACTGATCCCTGTGTGGAACCCAGGGAGCGGCTAATCTTTCCATTGCCAGTCTCCTCCCCCTCTGGAAACAAGCTCCAGCGTGTGGCAGCTGGAATCACAGAAGACTGGTTGAAGGGAAGGAGGCAGGCAGGCACCTGGTACAGCTCTCTGCTCTCTCACCGGAGGAACCCAGGAATTCCACCATCTCAGGCGTCTGTTTTCTGGGTGCTGACACTCGCCTGCCCCTTGATGTTAGATGTGACCATGTGACCTATCTTAGTCAGTGGAGTGTGAGCAAAAGAGTTGGGCATCACTTCTGGGTGGAGGCATTTAACTTCCAGGGTTTGACTCTCCAGCTGGCTCTTGCCTTGTTTTGTTTTAGGAGGGTGTACATTCTGGGAGGGGCTTCCCTACTGGCTCAGATGGTAAAGAATCAGCCTGCAGTGCAGGAGACCTGGGCTTGATCCCTGGGTTGGGAGGATTCCCTGGAAAAGGGAATGGCTACCTACTCCAGTATTCTTGCCTGGAGAATTTCATGGACAGAGATTACAGTTCATGTGGTTGGAAAGGGACGAACACGATTGAGCGACTGTGGTGCTGGAGAAGATGCTTGAGAGTCCCTTGGACAGCAAGATGATCAAACCAGTCGATCCTAAAGGAAACTAGTCCTGAATATTCAATTAACTGTGGAAAATTCTGAAAGAGATAGGAATACCAGACCACCTGACCTGCCTCTTGAGAAACCTATATCCAAGTCAGGAAGCAAGAGTTAGAACTGAACATGAACAACAGACTGGTTCCAAATAGGAAAAGGAGTACGTCAAGGCTGTATATTGTCACCCGGCTCATTTAACTTATATGCAGAATACATCATGAGAAATGCTGGGCTGGAAGAAGCACAAGCTGGAATCAAGATTGCCGGGAGAAATATCAATAACCTCAGATATGCAGATGACACTACCCTTGTGACAGAAAGTGAAGAGGAGCTAAAAAGCCTCTTGATGAAAGTGAAAGAGGAGAGTGAGAAAGTTGGCTTAAAGCTCAACATTCAGAAAATGAAGATCATGGCATATGGTCCCATCACTTCATGGGAAATAGATGGGGAAACAGTGGAAACAGTGTCAGACTTTATTTTGGGGGGCTCCAAAATCACTGCAGATGGTGACTGCAGCCATGAAATTAAAAGACGCTTACTCCTTGGAAGGAAAGTTATGACCAACCTAGATAGCATATTGAAAAGCAGAGACATTACTTTGCCAACAAAGGTCTGTCCAGTCAAGGCTATGGTTTTTCCAGTAGTCATGTGTGGATATGAGAGTTGGACTGTGAAGAAAGCTGAGCGCTGAAGAATTGATGCTTTTGAAGTGTGGTGTTGGAGAAGACTCTTGAGAGTCCCTTGGACTGCAAGGAGATCCAACCAGTACATCCTAAAGGAGATCAGCCCTGGGATTACTTTGGAAGGAATGATGCTAAAGCTGAAACTCCAGTACTTTGGCCACCTCATGCAAAGAGCTGACTCATTGGAAAAGACTCTGATGCTGGGAGGGATTGGGGGCAAGAGGAAAAGGGGATGACAGGATGAGATGGCTGGATAGCATCACCAACTCGATGGACGTTGAGTTTGAGTGAACTCCAGGAGTTGGTGATGGACAGGGAGGCCTGGTGTGCTGCGATTCATGGGGTCGCAAAGAGTCGGACACGGCTGAGTGACTGAACTGAACTGAACTGATTTATTGGAAGGACTGATGCTGAAGCTCCAATACTTTGACCACCTGATTCGAACAGCCAGACGACTCATTGGAAAAGACTCAGATGCTGGGAAAGATAGAAGGCAGGAGGAAAAGGGGACGACAGAGGGTGAGATGGTTGGATGGCATCACTGACTCAATGGACATGAGTTTGAGCAAGCTCTGGGAGATGGTGCAGGACAGGGAAGCCCAGCGTGCTGCAGTCCACGGGGGCGCAGAGTCAGACATGGCTGAGTGACTGAACTACAATAGTGTTCTGGGAGTGGAGGTTCAGGATGATGGAGACTCACTCCTTCTGCCTGGATCCCTAAGTCACCCCAAGGAAGACCATTGCCCTGGGGGCTCAGCATGACCCCTGGTGGACCAGTATGAAGCCAGTGAGATTGAGGGGGGGGGGGTCACTGAAACTGCAGCATCAGTTATACCGGGTGATGCACTCCTGCCCCAGTTCTCCAAGATAGGGTGACTGGCCAAGCCAGATGAGGCTTTGGTTTAAAGCATCACAGATGCCAGGGTATGATGAAGGCTCATATGGGCTTCCCAGGTGGCACTAGTGGTAAACAAGCTGCCTGCCAACGTAGGAGATGTAACAGATGTGGGTTCGATCCCTGGGCCAGGAGGACCCCTGGAAGAGGACATGGCAACAACCCACCCCAGTATTCTTGCCTGGAGAATCCCATGGACAGAGGAGGCTGGCAGGCTGCAGTCCATGGGGGTCACAAAGAGTAAGGCACGACTGACGTGACTCAGTATGATACAACTTCTTTGTTTGAAGAACAGGTTTTTTGTCTCTTGGTTTTCAGAAGCTGAGAGCCCCTTTGCTCCCTTCTTGGTTATAAGACTTCACTGAAGACTCAGCTATAACCAGTGCTAGTGCATGCTGATGAAAGTTTCAGCAAGCTCAGGTGGGCATTCTGCTTCCCATGAAGAGCAGACACATGTTGGCTGCATTCATTTCTCCATTCCAAACATCTGACACTACCCCTAGCTCCAGGGGCAGAGCTGTGACCTACGATAAGAGGTCACCGTGTTCCACGCTCCTGACCACAGTTACTGTACCAGAAGCAGGCACGTGAATGAGGCCTGTGCAACTGAGTGAATGGCAGAAAGTTTGCTTAGAATATGAAGTCGCCTGCACTGTGTGGTGTGTGGATGTCAGATCTGGATCTGCTGCAACCCTTTTATTTCCATGAGTGAAGCCAGCTTCTAAGAAAGAAGCTGACCCATGGAGGATAGCAGAGTTGAGGGAAAGGCAGAGAAATGCAACCCCAGTCCTGAAGACATGGTGAACCTCTCTATCAAACATCTTTCTTTTGGACTTTCAGTTACAAGAGAAAATAAATTAACTATTCCTGAATTCAGTTTAAGCTGCATTTTCTGCTATTTGAAACCAAAAAGTAGTTTTAGGTTGATTCACCCTGATTCCAAAACCAAGTCCTTGACCTACAGGAGGCATATTTTCCTCACCTCTTCCAGGAGAATTTCCCAACCACACCCCTTGTTCACGCTTGGATTTCCCTGGGCCCCTCTCTCACCACTAACCACACAGTTTTATGAATTTTCTGTTTCTGTGCATGTTTCCCCAGTGGAAAAAAAAAAGTGACCCTTCGACGATCTGAATCTCCTTTGTCTTTTGTATTCCCAGTGGCCAAAACAGAGCTCAGCACAGACATTCTCAAAAAAAAAAAAAAAAAAAAAAAAAGGCTTGCTGAATGTATGAATGAATGAAGCTCCCCTGGAGGTTGATGTGGTTGTCTTCCTGGTTTTTAAGGGCTGCTTGTAGACACGCACAGCTTTAGGAGTTAGTTCTTAACCACCGCCTCCCCCTTCCCCACAACCATGAAGCATGCCAGCTGCGTCTAAGCCTCTTTACAAGCCTGCATTCACTAGCTGGAGACGGCAAGACATGCCACAGGTTTAGGGTCCTGTCCAGCACATGCTTTCCTGCCTGGCCCACCAGGCCTGAATAATGACACCCTACCTCTGGGTTCTGACAGAACAGTAACAATTGGCAGGATATTTAGCAACCAGGAGAACAGTGGGGGAAGGAACTTTTAAAAAACAAGGGCCAAGGGAAGTCTCTCCCAGTTCTGCATCCAATTCCACGTTAGTCTTCACCAAAAAGAGATGAAAATAGGAGCAGCAGAAATGGTTCGTTGGGAATCAGCCTCTAACACTAACTTTAACTGTACCTGGCTGCCTCTGAACTAGAGCTGTGTGTTTGTTATGGCCTCTGATAACATCCACCCAGGGTCTTCCAGGTCCTGTGTCTTCAGGAGGAATCTCCAGCTTTACCCCAGGGATTCAGGTGGGGCACCCCGCCCCCCATTCTCTGATTCCACAAGTGGACACGTGATCCAGGCAGGCCCAGCTAATTAGTTCTCTGGCCCCTGCAGAGCACTATTTAGGAATTGGCATACCAACCAATCCAGATGGAGTCCCATGAGGACTTTTCCTAAAAACTCAAGAAAAAGGTACTCTTTTTACTGGGAGTGGCTGGACAGACAATGGAAGCCTAGCACAGAGAGGCTGGAGGAAGATATGGGGGGGTGGACATGCGGCGCTAGTGGTAAAGACCCACCTGCCAATGCAGGAGACATAAGAGATGCAGGTTCAATCCCTGGGTTGGGAAGACCCTCTGGAGGAGGAAATGGCAGCCCACTGCAGTCTTCTTGCCTGGAGAATCTCATGGACAGAGGAGACTGTCAGGCTACAGTCCATAGGGTCGCAAAGGATCAGACATGACTGTATGGACTGAGCATGCATCAGCATGCACGCACCACCCACACATGGAGGGTGGAAGGCATTCTTATCACCACGCAGCAGGGGAACCTGCCTGAACGATGCCAACACAGAGGAACACGGAGCCAGGAGATGAGAAAAAGATGGACTGTGAGGGCATTACTTGAACCCCTGCTGTATGCCTGAAGAGTCACATTTAAACCTCCTAGTTATAGGAGCCAAACGATTCTCTTTTGATTAGAGTAAGTTTGGCTGGGGATTCTCTCTTTCAGCCATACTGTACTGAGTTGAAGAGCCACCCCTGCATCCGTCTCACCCACCTCAAATCCAAGTCCATCTCAGAACCTGATCTCATCTGGAAACAGGGTCTTCTCAGGTGTAATTTGTGGAGGATCTTGAGTTCAAGTCATCTTGGGTGTAGGTTAGGCCCTAAGCCAATGACGGGTGTCCTTAAGAGAAGAAAGGACACAAACACAGGGCAGAAGGCCTTGTGAAGTCAGATGAAGACTGGAGAGAGGCTGCCACAAGCCAAGGAGTGTGTGTGGCCACCGGAAGCTGGAAGAGGCAGAGAAGAGCTCTCCCCAAGAGGAGGGAGCATGGCCCACATTTCTGTTGTTTCAAGCCACCCAGGTTTTTTTTTTGGTGCTGTGTTATGGCGGCCCTGGGACATGAATATTCAGAGTTCTCACATCCACACCAGGATGTGAACTTGGCCGTCCGGTCTCAGCCTTCACAATGACCAATCGTTCTCCACTGCTCCACACCCCTGTCCTCCTCTGAGGTCAGGACAGCTCCTGTCTGATTCGCTGGAAGCTCTGCATACAGCTGTGGGGCTTACAAGCTTCAGGAGCAGTTGGTTCTTTCATCTCAGAATGAGCTTTCCATTCACAAACAGAGTGGGCAGTGGCTCAAAGCCATGTGAGATGAGGGACCTGAGGGGGTTCCTCCCACAGAGACTCCTGTCTCTGGGATAAGACATTTAAAACAAGAAGAAGGCCAGATGCTATCTCTGGCTTACTAAGCCATCATCTGCCATTCTGAGTCCATATTTACTGACCTGCTTTTAGAAGTGGTCAGTTATACATGAGTCCTGAGAGAAGAGGACACAGGAGGGATAGTTTTTTTGTTTTTTTTAAAATAATTATTTATTTAGGCTGTGATAGGTCTTAGTTGCAGCATGTGGGATCTAGTTCCCTGACCAGGGATCAAACCCAGGCCCCCTGCATTGGGAGTTTGGAGACTTAGCCACTGGACCACCAGGGATGTCCCAGGAGTGACAGGAACCTTTATGTGGCACAAAGAGGCTAGGTCCTGAGTGAGGACGAGCAGCACTTTGTTTTCAAGTTTCTACTTAATTTTACAGGGATCCACAAACCTTTTCTGTAAAGGGTCAGATAATAAACATACGAGTTTGCTGGAGCCGCAGTAACCAAGCACCACAGACTGGGTGGCTGAAATGTGTTGCCACACTTCCTGGAGGCTGGGCGTCCTAGATCAAGGTGTTGGCAGGTTGAAGCCTCCCGAGAGCTGGGACAGTGAATCTGTTCCATGCCTCTCCCCCAGCTCCTGGTGGTTTGCTGGCAATATCTGAAGTTCCTTGGCTTGGAGAAGCATCACTGAGATCTCTGCTTTCATCTTCACATGGTGTTTTTCCTGTGTGTATATCTGCATCCAAATTTCCTCTTTCCTAAGGACACCAGTCGTATCGGACCAGGGGACTACCTTGCTCCAGGAATGTCTCATCTTAAGCAACTGTTTTTGCAAAGATCTTATTTCCAAACAGGGTCACATTCTGAGGAACTTCAATATATGGATTTGGGGGAAGGGCACAGGAGGAAGTAGTGAACACACAATGCAACCCACGGTGGTCAATGTTTTAGGCTTTGTGGGCCATACTGCCTCTGTTGCAACTACTCGACTCTGCCTGTGAGGTGCAAAAGGAGACCCAGGCCATGTGTGGACCAGGGAGTATGGTTGTGTTCTAATAAAACTTTCTTCACAGACCCTGGGATTTGAAGTTCATGTAATTTTCCCATATCAAAAAATATTCTCCTTTTGATTGGTTTCCAGCCATTTCAAAGTGCCAAAACCATTTTTATCCCACGGGCCATCCAAAAGCAGACAGGGGGCTAGGTTTTGCACGCTACCGGTGGTTTGCGCACTCCTGGACTCAAAGCTAAAAGCTATCGAGGGCACGTTCTCCTCCGCTGGAGACTGTGGTCCTTGCACGCTGTGCAGATGGGGACAGCAGGTCTGGCCAAGTCCCTCAGCAGAAGAAAAGAAACCCGGAGTCCCTGCCCCGTGGGAGCCGACAGTGTCACAAAGAGCAATCAATTACAGAAGCCTCACAACAAAGGCCGTCATTAGGGGCTGGGGACAATTTGTTGTGCACCCACAATCCTGGGTTGGCCTGAGGCGACCTGGAGCAAGTCACTCCAGTTTCTTCCGGAGCAAAAGCATCCTATTCACCAACCACCCCAGGGAGAAGAGGATTAGCTCATTAAAGATTATACAGCATTTTGAAAAGGTAAAGCCTTTATATGCGTGCAGTTGGCAAGTCATTCTCTGAAAGGAAATGCACTTTCAGGAGAGGGGACAGGCAGGAGCAAAGTGGTCAGAAGCTGGAGGAGCTGCCTGTGGAGCCTCCAGGGGCTGGATAGGGTGGAGGAGGTGGTGTTCCCCCCACCCCCACCCCAAGCCCACCAGACTTCTGGATCCCACAGGCTGGTACATCTGGGTCTCACGGTAACACTGTCCCTGGCAGGGCGAGCCTTCCCTCTGAGGTGGCCTCATGAACATCAAAGGCAAAGGGAGGGCATCCCATTGGCTGGCTTGAGGAGACCTTCCCAGCCCGGGAAGGCAGCCAGCAAGTACCTGTCAGAGCCCATTGATAAGTCCGCCTGGGTCTGATCAGTGGTGTGTAGTTACACTGCACTCTGTGGGGCCAAACACACAGCACATTTCAGCCCGGGCAGTGCGGCCTGCTGCCACTCTTAAATATGGACTTGATGACGGCAGGGGGCCTGGAGAGCTTTGCTGGCTACCAGGCTTTCAGAGAGGATCAGGGCAGCTTGCTTCAATCAAAGGGCTTGGAAAACAGTTGAAGAAAATGAAGTGATGCTGCAGCTAGGTAAGTTACACGTAATCTCTCCCAGGTTTGCAGACTCCCAGAGCTGGAGAAGGTCTCCATGACTCTAAAACTAGAGTGTGGCCTCCGGAGGCCTTGAGAGGTGGAGGGACATGCCCAAGGTCAACCCTGTGGGGCCCAGCCACGTCTTCAGACCCCCAGGCCCATTCTGGGTTCACTGTGATCCTCCTTCTCACGAGAGTGGCCGGGGCCACCATGGCAACTGCACATCACGGCGACTCGAAATACGTCTTCTGCCAACAGGGAATGTTCACCAAAATCCAGGAACACAGCTCAGAACCTATCAGTCTCTTACTGAGCCCAACCCAGTGCCATGTCTGTATACTGGGTTGGCTAAAATGTTTGTTCAGGTTTTCAGTAACATCTTATGGAAAAACTTGAAGGAACTTTATGTACAACCCACTGAAGAGAGGCATGGAAGGATGGATAACAGTGATTCCCAAACGCCAGGGCGAAGCTGAAGATGAAAAAAGAACGACCTAGGAGCCTCTGTTCTTTTTTTTTTTTTTTAAAAAAAAGGACAGATTAAGTGTTAGTCCCTTAGTTGTGTCCGACTCTTTGAGACCCCCACAGACTGTAGCCGACCAGGCTCCTTTGTCCATGGAATTCTCCAGACAAGAATGCTAGAATGGGTTGCCATCTCCTTCTCCAGGGGATCTTTCTGACCCGGGGCTAGAACCCAGGTCTCCCGCATTGCAGGCAGATTCTTTACCATCTGAGTCACCAGGGAAGGCCTAAACCCAGATTACTTGATTTCAAGGGTTGCCCTTTCCTCTGAGATTGTCCTTCCTACTGTTTCTGTGTGCAAATGCCCTTTATTTTAGGGAGTGTCGGTGATAGCAGATGGTACATTTTTTTCCCTCCAATGTCCTTGTTTGGGCATTGGAAATGTGCTCTCTCCTTGGAAACTACTCTCTCTTACTTGGCAAAATCAAAAGTGGACAATCCTCCTTCAGTCCCCTGTATAAAAAGTCCCAAATCCAAGAAATGTCAAAGTTTGTGAACCCCAGAGCTGGAAAATCCCACCCAGCTCTACCCTCTGGAGAGTCCTCCTCACACTGTCACAGTGTGGTTGCCATGGTGATGCCAACAGCAACATCAGTGACGGTGATGAGAGCTGCAGCCATACCATACCCACAAGCTCATCTGAGTGGGATGTGGACTCCCAGCCAGGTGCCGTTCTGGCATTTTCTACACGTTGTTGAACCCTTACTACAATCCCATGAGGTGGAGATTATATCATGCCCCTTTGGGCAAAGGAGTTCCCTGAAGCCCCAGCCCACCTCTCCAGTCTTATCTTCCACCCCTGCTGGACACACACATAATAAGGTGGTTATTTACGTAACTGGCGTGTCTCACGTTCTCTGTCAGACTCGCCTTGGTCGTCTGAAGGCAACTCTTGGACATCTTCATCCTTACACTCTTCTCCACGCACACAGAAAGTGGGCGCGCAAGTTAACTTCTGCTGCTAGCACAGAACACTGATTAACCGAAGCCAACTCTTTACTTAGTGCCTGGTGTAAACACACTGTGAGCTACTCAGATAATAGTCATTGCTACTCGGGAGCATAGTTCATCAGCTTTTTTTGGTCACTGGCAGACTGGTTGTGCCCTTTCAGCCCCTCTCTTCTAGGTAAATGCCTGAAGACCCAATCCCTCAACAGAATCAGGGAAAGAGGAAGGCTACTCACGCTCCTCTCTGCTTCTCCTGCTGGGTGTCCTGAGGGAGATTCCTCACTCTGCCGGGTCCTGCCCTATACTGTGAAGCAACCTCACTGCCCTCCTGAATGAGCCACTCCCCAACCCCTCCCTGGCCGAGAGTCTCCCACCTCCCTTACTCTCCAGAGAAGCCATGAGCTACGTTTGGGCAGAAGTTAATCAGTCGCCTTCATTTCTGGAGCCAACTTCTGGGACTCGAATCTGCCACAAACCAGTAGGGCAAATTACTTCATTACTTCTCCAAGATTATGTCCTTGGCTCTTTTAGTGTGAAATATTCTTTATTTTGTGGAGTGATGGGGATAGTAGATGTCACTGTTTTCTTCCAGGGTCCCAACTTGGACATTGGAAATATACACTCTCTTTGGAAAACTAGTCCCTCTTACTTGGCAAAATAAAAAGTGGAAAATCCTCCATCAGTCCCTCTGTTTAAAAAAAAAAAGATGAAAGTACCAATACAAAGAATCTGAAAGGTCCAAAGAACCAATGCTTCAGCCTCATCAGAAAAATAGGGTTAATAATAGCAGTACCTTAGTCAATTAATTACATGAATAAATAAGTGAGTTAAGTCAACATCAAGTGCTTGGACCAGTGCTTGGCAATAGTAACTGCTTAGAACTGAACTATAATAGCTATTATTTTATTGGGGCTTCCCTGGTGGCTCAGACGGTAAAGAATCTGCCCACATCCCCAGGTTCCATCCCTGGGTGGGGAAGATACTCTGGAGAAGGGAATGGCTACCCACTCCAGTATTCTTGCCTGGAGAATCCCATGGACAGAGGAGCCTGGTGAGCAACAGTCCATTCACTCCTATTATCTATTGCTCACTCGTCTCCCAGCAGTGAGTCCTGAAATTCCTCCTTGTTTGGCTGCTCCTTCCCCTCCAGTAGACACGCCCCATCAGATGCCTTAGCCTGGAAGGCCTTCACATTCCTCTAGTGATTCCTGGAGGGCACATCCCATTGCTGGCCTTGATTAGGTTGCCTTATGGGGTCCAGGCTCAGCCCATCTCCTGGAAGCCCCATCTTCAGCAGCTCCTCAGTTACCCAGGAAGTCGGAGGCTGCCCTCCCCAGCTGTCAGTTTCCCTAGAGACGCGCCTTGACAGCCAAGATGCCTCTTCTGGATCGGGGCTGCTTGAGGTCACACGGGTGGAGACAAGGCTGCCTTGGCTTTTGTGATGGGCTTTCACAATATTTCCTGCAAGATCTGACATTAGATACGTGTCTCCTAAGAGTCACGGATTTACACCTTTTTTCTTTCCTGATGTTGGGGGAATAAAACATTTTGGCAAAGGTTTATCAGCCATCTGCATCTCTGTCAGCTCCTGAGAGATGTGGTTATGTTTTCTAGATCATAATATAAGAACTTCTCTCTTTCATCCAGATTTGATTCTGTGACTGAATGGGATATGTCTTAACTCATATCCTCACTGTGCCAATTCTGGGGCCATGTGTCTTCAGATCCTTCTCTTATGCCTTCACTGCTTTGCTCTTTATCATAAAGAAACTGCCTCCACCACTACCCTAACCCCGGCTGCTCACTGCGTTCAGCCAATGGGAGGTGTTGGCAGAACAGTGAGGGGGGAGGGAGCAAGAAGTCAGGGTGTTTCTCCCTTTCTTTCTCTGCCTTCCCACCAGTTCCATCTCCACAGCGGCTCCTCACAGGCCCTCTCTGCTGCCAGCTCCCATCAGGTGACCTTCGCTCTGGGCTCCGGGCACGCCGCTCCTGACCCGGGGGAGGGATCTTCTGCTGACATGAATCCTGGGCTGCTCTGCGGGAGATACCCAGCAGGGTGTGCACTGTCTGCTCAAACTTGACTCTCCTTCACCATCTTTCACTCTAAACTGATTTTTTTTAAAGTTTTTTAAAAAATTAATTTATTTTAATTGGAGGCTAATTACAATATTGTAGTGGTTTTTGCTGTACATTGACATCAATCAGCCACAGGTGTACATGTGTCCCCCATCCCAAACCACCCTCCTACCTCCCTCCCTAACCCTCTGGGTTCCCCACAGCAGCATTATCATTTCTGAGCAGGTGAGCCCCAGGTGAAGAAGACCTCCTCTGAAGGCTTATTTAAGATAAGCACAATGGCTGACTCACACTCCTTTGGGAGGGAGGAGGCTGGCACAGGGTGACAATCAGCTAGCAGGAGCCCCATGTTTGCGCAGGTGAAGCCACGTCCCCTGCTGGTGGTCACCTGCTGGCCTGGGAACACGTGTAATTCTCTTCTCTAACCAAGGAAGGAAGTTTGGCAGCAAGGAGCAGGTATCTCCAGTCTGAGGGCTGTAGGCATCAGGAGAGGGGACCGGAGAACTGGGCGTGCCTGCCCTCTTTCTAAATCAGGGCACTGCTCCTAGTCGCTCTGGGGATGGAAAGTTGGCTCAGTACAGCTGGATCTTCTTTTTTGCCAAGAGAAGCCAGAAATTGTGCTCTTTCTGCAAAATCTCTCAAGTTTTAAATATTGGCAACTAAGAAAAAGTTTTCCAAAACACTGGGCAGCCAAACAAAGCACATGTGTCTATGGGTCAGAGCGGTCCTGATCTTTAGCCTGTGACCTCCAGCTAGTTATTAAGGGGTGAGTTAGAAGGAAGGGGGTGGGTCAGGGAGCGCCTCCTTGCCCTACATTGCTGGAGATTCTCACAGAGGCAGGAAGAGCCCAGCCCTCCTGACCCTGTGGAAGTCTGAAGTTCAGCCTTGGTGTGAGCATCAATAACCAGGGTCTACACTGAGTGCATCCAACTTAGCCCATAACTGATTCCTAACCGCAGGGTCGAGGGCTAGAGAGAGAGGTCAACAGAAGCCAGAAACAAGCTTGTGTGTGCCTTCTGGACCTCTCACGAGGCGATGAAATGCACAGGCAGAGGTCAGGACTGGACCACACATCTGCAGCCCCCTTGATCCTCACAGCCTGGAGAAGGCGCTGGAGAGTCTGGCTGGTGACTCAAGGAGGAGGGTGTACATCTGATGCGCAACACCTTATAAGCCAGTGCCCTCCTCATTGGAGGCAGAGAGGTTTGGAGGATGGCCCCTACGCTCAGTCTATTGAGTCATCTGGTGAAAAATAATGTGACTCCATTTTCCCTTTCCTAAAATGGTAGTAAATACACGTGACCCAAGCATCCCTGAGGATGTTCGCTGACAGCCACATCTGTGGACTTGGTAAAAATAAAGGAATTAAACTGCCAAGGAGTAGAGTGGCCTTTGCACTCTTTCTCAGGCTCATTGTTTGGCTGTAATAAACAGAAAAACCAAAAGTCAGAAACCAAAAACCAGAAGTCAAGAGTGATCTTTAAAGAAACTGAGCCATGGAGCAGCCTGAATCTTAGAAAGAAGAAGCCATTCTTTCCTCTGCCATTCTTTGGAGGTACTGCCTTCAAGCTCCCTGGCCTTAATCTTCACACATGGATGGTGAAATCCAGCCCTCTAACTGGCTACTAGACAACAGGAGCACCCTAATTATCAATATAAGGTGGTACCATAGGAGGTTCCTAACTGAATTGGGTACAGCTTCAAACTAGGGACTTCCCTGGTGGCGCAGATGGTAAAGCGTCTGCCTACAATGTGGGAGACACAGGTTCAATTCCTGGGTTGGGAAGATCTCTTGGAGACGGAAATGGCAACCCACTCCAGTACTTGTGCCTGGAAAATCCCATGGATGGAGGAGCCTGGTAGGCTGCAGTCCGTGGGGTTGCAGAGTCAGACATGACTGAGCAACTTCACTTTCGCTTTTTCCCAAACTTCCCTGCTGAACACTTGTCAGAAGTCCAGCTGAGGGAAACAGTGTTGATTGAGGGGCCCAATGAATGGGGTCCACCTCTCCTGGAGGCACAGGAGTCTCCCCTGGAGCAGCGGAGGCCCCAGGAGTCTCTACCACCTCCTAGGCTTAGGTTTGCGTATGCGCGCTTGGCTGTGCTTAGCTCCACACCTCCTGCTTATGCTGAGGGGCAGTACAAGACAACCTTGGGACGGAACTTGTATTTCCTGTAAGGATGCTCTTGAACATGTTCACTACTCCGTACGGCGTGTGCACCTGCAATGGGGTCCCATGGGACGGTGTTCTTTCTGGGGCTGTGTTTTCATCTCATGGATGTTGACTCATCTAACTGAAACCATAGGACTTCCCTGGTGGGTCAGTGGTAAAGAATCTGCCTGCAGTGAAGGAGAGATGGGTGCGATCCCTGGGTTAGGATCCCCTGGAGGAGGAAATGGCAGCCCACTCCAGTGCTCTTGCCTGGGAAATCCCATGGACAGAGAAGTCTGGCTACAGTCCACGGGGTCATAAAAGGGTCAGACACAACTCAGTGACTAAATAACAACAGAAACCATCTTCCTCTTCAAGTGGCCTGCCAGATGCCTAGAGATAAATCTGTAGCCCGCTTCTCACAAACCCATGAGCTGTCCCACTGTTTGTGTACTAACCTCCCTCTGGATGTCATTTACTATATAGAAAATTTATTGTATTGTATACATTTTTGCAAATTGCTATAAATCCTTTTGGGACCAAGACAGGTTTATACCCAGGCACTAAAGAACTAAGAAAACAAAAAGAATTCACATTTTTGTGGGTTGGCTACTTTAATGATTCTGGCTTTATTTTCTCTCTTATCCCCCAAACAATTCTGTAGTATTGTGATACTTGGAAGGCAAGTTTACACGTTTACTGAAACAATAAGATAATTTCATTTTTCCCCCTTGAATCTCTTTTCATGGCTAGCATGGGGTGGTTTCCAGAACAAACCCAAATTTGGGACTTGGGGGCCCCTGGGATCCCCTGTAGCCAAATACAGTGGATCACGGGTTCTCTTTGTTTTGGGGGATTTACTTCAATTGTCTTAATAACACGGACCTCTTTTGTGGAAGCAGAAGGCGTTCCCAGCAAATGTTGGCTGCAGATATGCGAGCCAAAATGTTACCACGGTCACGGCCCTTCCTTGAACAATCTAAAGCATCTTTCTCTCTGTATATATTTGGTTTTTCAGAAGCTTTAAAGCCTAGAAAACAATCATAGCTGAGGCCATGTCTGAGATGGCACTAAAAGAACCTACTCAGAGACAGATAAAAATAATGAGAATCTTTCTGTCAGGAAAGATTTAGAAAATATCAGTGGCATTATTAAAATTTAATTTTGTACTCAGCTTTTTGGTTCTCCTTTCCAGTGATAATGAGCAGGACTGCACACCTCCGCCTCGATAGTACTTGTTTTGTGCAATAAATTCAGCCTTCCAGTCTGAAGACATTTCAGACAACAGTTTTGACTGCTATAGGCTTATTTTTCACCCTGTGCTGTGCTTTGAGTCTTCCTATAAAAACCAGTTCATGAGATAATTTTCCACAAGGCCAGTAGAACTAATAAAAATCAATTTTGCCCAACTGGTTCAGAGAAATCTTGGGAATAGCCAAGGCAGAACTGCAAAAAAGGAGAAAAGAAAAAAAAGAAGAAGAATCAATGTATTCACTAATGGTTGACTGATAGAGAACTATCAAATTAGCTGACAGGAGATGCTTGGCTGTAGGAATTTTCTTTTCGGCTTGAACAGAATACCTTTTAAGGGCCGGGAGGGGCTTTTCTTCCCAGGGGCTGAAGATATCTGGGTGCAGTAACTCTGAGTTGCCCATGCCCTGGATGATAATGAGGTTGAATTTGGGCCTGACAATGGTGGTGACCTCTGCTGAAGTTCAGTCCCTCTTTCTATGTCAGAGAAGCTGGTTTTGTGAAGGGATGCCCTGGGTTTTACACCAGGGGTCCCCAACCCCTGGGTCAGGGACCAGTACTGGTCTGCGGCCTGTTAGGAACCAGGCTGAACAGGAGGTGAGTGGCTGGTGAGCCAGTGAAGCTTCATCTGTATTTATAGCCACTCCCCACTGCTTGCATTACCATCTGATCAGATCAACTGTGGCATTAGATTCTCAGAGAAGCTCAAATCCTATTGCACTTGAATCATCCCCAAACCATCCCCTCTACCCCTGGTTTGTGGGAAAACTGTCTTCCACAAAACCTGGTGCCTGATGCCAGAAAGGCTGGGGACCGATATTTTATACAATTTACTCCAAGGCCACAGGACCACTGGGTGAGGGACTCATCAATGCATTTAGAGACCTCATGTTCTGGAAACATCTTCATTGCACTCCTGTTATGACCACCCATCCAACTCCCCATTTTGGCTTCCTGCCAATGGAAGTAGGATTCCAAAGAGACACTTCTTTGTTTCCTCTCTCTTTTGGCTGCCTGTGCTCCATGGCACGTGGGATCTTAGTTTCCGGACTAGGGATTGAACCCATGCCCCCTGCAGTGGAAGAACAGAGTCTTAACCACTGGACCACCAAGGAAGTCCCAGGGATCTCTTTTAAGATCTGGAAGCAAGAGCAACACGTGGTAGCTACAGACCTCGGTCTATAAAGCACATACCTTAATTGCCACTGATATTCCTTAGTGCAAGACACTAGTTGACATGTCTAAAAATGGCAGGCCTTTGTATAGAAAAAATAAAAAAAGGACTGAAAGGAAATGTAGCCAAGTGGTAATGGTGTTTGTATTTGGGTGGTGAGTACTTTTTGCTTTCTATTTTTATGTATTTCTGTATTTTCTTAAATTGTATATTATTACATAAATATTAATAATTATTATTTTAAATAATGCTAAACTAAGAATTGAGTGAATTGGAAAAGGAAACATAATACTTCATTTACAATGTTATAAGAAAGAGAAAATATGGGAGAAAAAAAAACAATAGTAAGATTTATTTATCTTTTTCAGTCCCTTATACTATCCTAAGTCTTCCCAGGTGGTGTAGTGGTAAAGAATCTGCCTGCCAATGTAGGAGATGCGGGTTTGATCCCTGGGTGGGGAAGATCCCCTGAAGAAGGAAATGGCAACCCCCTCCAGTATTCTTGCTTGGAAAATTCCATGGACAGAGGAGCCTGGTGGGCTACAGTCCACGGGGTCACAAGGAGTCAGACAGGACTGAGCGACTGAACATGCACCATTATGTACTTCACACCAATTCTTTTATTTAATCCTTATTAACAAGTCTATGACAAAAATATCAATGTTACCATTTTCCAGAGAAGAAAACTGAGGCTTAGGGGGGGATGAATTTGCCCAAGATCACACAGCTAGTCAGTGGCAAAGTTGGTATTTAAAATGAGGTCCAGGGACTTTCCTGGTGGTCCAGTGGCTAAGACTGTACCCTCCCAATGCACAGGACCTGGGTTCAGTCCCTGGTCAGGGAACTAGATCCTGCATGCCACAACTAAAGATTTCACATGCCGCAATAAAGACCTAGCACAGCCAAATAAAGTTTTAAAAATTAAAAAAATAAAATAAGTTCCAGTTTCAAAGACCACATGCAGTGCATTGTGGGAAGAATAAGGACTGGCATCACGGTGCATCTTACATTGTAGCTCATTTTGCATTTATGAATCAAATCAGGGATAACAACATCTGTTCTTTTTTCCACCTATGTTAAAGGTTTTTGTGATGTTCAGATTAGATCATGCATGTAAAAACAGAGAAAATGCAAAGTTCTCCTCAAAAACACGTAATGATATGATAATATTTCCTATAACACTGGTGAGTTGAGAGTGGCTATAAACCCTATAATTTTCAAAGAAAAAAAATACTGAAATAGGATTAATACTAAAACAACACTGAATAAATTTGTTCTCAATCATTCAGAAGGTTTGAGGGCGTCTTGTTTTATCCTACTTGTCATTAAGATGACACATTTTCTTGTCTATAATATATTAGGTAAAAAGCAAAGATTATACATAATGTGCATATTATGATCCTAATTCTGCAAAAGGGTAAACTTGAGCAAAAGTTTGCCTGTATAAACTTGAAGAAAAATTGGAAAGACATACATTGAAATGAAAGTAATTATGCTTAGGTATTGAGATCATGGTGATTAAAGAAAAAAAATCTATGACTCACCACATTTTCCTAAAATTCCTGTAATGAATATGTACTATGTTTAGAGTCAGAAGAATGTGCACTATTTATCAGCTTCCATACACATATACACGGCTTCCCTGATGGCTCAGCCAGTAAAGAATCTACCTGCAATGAGACGCAGGTTTGAGTTCTGGGTTGGGGAGATCCTCTGGAGGAGGAAAATGGTAACCCACACCAGTATTCCGGCCTGAAAAATCCCACGGACAGAGGAGCCTGGTGGGCTATAGTCCAAAGGGTCAGTAGGGGTTGGACATGACTGAGTGACTCAGCACACACATATACAAAAATGTTACCTTCTTCCTTGGATAAGATTACAAAATAAATTCTGGGCTTTGCAGTAGTTTGAATTCTGGTGAAATAAACGTTTATTTGAAATGCATGTCCAGTCTTCAAACAAGGGACATAGCTACCCCACTTTCTTTACAGAAGTCAGCCTCAGTCTGCGGAGGGCTTCTACCACGTACAACTTGACGGTAAAACGTCAGAGGCCGAGATGCTGGAGACCACACCGGGCACTTGGAGAATGAGAAGAGACGCACACCTGAGACTGCCGCGACGTTGCCAGGATGACAGGTGCCTGGTCTGACTTCTAGAATGACCTGAGCACTTGCCCAGCGGCCTCAGAAGGGGGACCTGTACGTCCTGTCAGAGCACACATTCAGTAGCTTAGCAGAAAAGTGCCATCTTGCTCGAAAAAATGGGGCCCAGTTCAGATTTCAAGCAGTGCCACCAAGGAAGCTATTTTTAAGTATCTAATTGCATTTGTAGCATCTGGCATTTTGCACACTCCATTTTTATGACTTCAGCACAATACATGTGCCACAGGACAAACAAACAAAGGAGAGATTAAGAGCGGGATACTGGAGTCATGTCAAATAGTCCCAGTATCGAAATATTATAATGTGCCCTAGAGATTATTCCAGGGCCAAAGAAAACATTACCCAACGTATAGAACGTCAGAACGGGGAAGACTTGGCAGCCAGGGAGAACAGGGGTTTATTTCATTTATTAGGCCAGTACACAGCCTCAGATGCTAACATGCCCTGATAGGAAATGCCAACATTTCAACTTAAATCAAGACTCGAGCCCATAATGTCGACACTTTGCCTTTCAGCAGAAGATCACAAACAGCACAAATCTGGGTTTCTCGTACTAATTGGGGAGGTTTTCTAATTTGCTTGTGATATCTGCCTCGTGGAGCGCTAATCTTCCTCCGGTTACCTCCTAACGCTGTCTGAAATAATCCGCTTACTCCTGCTCTGTCCACAGCAGTTTATATCAAATAACACTCACTTCCTTAACTCAGCCACAGCAAAAGGCAGCCGCAGCCCCAGCCCCGTGCTTCAGCATTGCTGGGCGGGCATGCAACAGCTACAGCAGAAGTCAGGCAAGGCACATGGGTGCAGCCAGGCTTCCAAAAGTGTAAGAATGATGAAATGGGTGCTAAGCAGCACTAATCAACAGCTAAGAGCATCATCTGATAGCTGCTTTGAAAAGACTGAGATAATTTTGCTTTCTTAGACAGGCAGGCAAACTATTTCAGGGTGATCGCCAGCCTACGTAATTATCACTATCAACATCCGAAATCGCTTCATAACTTTTTTCTAAAACATCTCCCCCACCAACCTTCCTACCCCTACCCTTTTCAAAAGGTTTAATTTAATGACACAGCCTGGAGGTTAATTGATATGGGCGGGCAGTGCCATTTCAGTAGCATAACTGCCGAATCTTGACTCATTTTTAGTGCGTTTGATTTTTTTAAAAAGAGATTTTGGGAAGGAAATGTTTTAATTTTCATAAAGTAGAAAAGCCTAGAATTCGAATGCTCATAAAACCCACGGCAAGTGCATAGGCTTTGGGGGGTTCCCAACAAGCAAAAGTGATGTGAGCTCTGTTGTGATGTGTAGGGTAGAGCGTGGTAGTCAGTTGGGAGCCAGGTTCTCCTCCCAGGTGGGCTCAGTTGTGTGACCTTAGGCAGGACACTGTCTTCTTCTGGGCCCCCATTTCCTTGTCTGCGAAATGCTGTGTGTGTGTGGGGTGGGGTGCAAGGACTAGAGGATTTCTAAGATTCCTTCTGCCTCTAAGAGTCTACAGTCTATGTTCACTGAAAGGTTCTTTTTAATTTTTTTTTGTTTTTCTTCTACATGATCCTATTCTAAGCAAGCAAACCCAGCATCTCTCTTTCTCCTTCTATGCAACACATCGTATTTGAAAACATTTTCCTCACATTTTCTGAGGTTACTGAAGGGGGAAAAAGTTATATTGTTTAATCCTACTTTATAGGAGTTTGCTCTTTTATTAAAGAACAGACCCAGAACAGTGATCTGTAAGGTATACGTACCCAAAGTGTGGGGGGAGGTAGGAGGGGAAGAGAAAGAGGTTGCCTTCAAGCGCCTTGTGGAAATGTATAAAACAAGCAGTGAGATAGTCCTTTGCCAAACACTGTCATAAATTTTTTATTTGGCAGCTAACATTCTCACTAGTTTTCTTGGCAGCAATTGGGACCTTTAGCAAGAAAGGTGCAGGAGAAAAATACCTTGTTTAGAGATGTTTTCAACACTTTCTGGGATTTTTCAGAACTTCTGCCTGCAGCACATTTTTACAACTACAGTCTCCAATCACCTGATGAGTGGGTGGTGGAGTTGAACTTTTTTCTTTAAAAAAAAAAAAACAACAACAACAAGAATATAGGGAGAGAAAGCGAGCAAGCTGTGCTACCCCTCTGGCCTTCCACTGAGCCCATCTCTCTTATTTTTCGTGGCAGGCATTTCTGATATTCAAGTGCTTAGTCTTCTCTGTCTAGACAAAAAACTGAAAATAATATCAGAATGTACCTTTTGTTGAGCCTGATACTATCTATATTGTATTCCCAGATGACAGAGATAAATGAAAGTGAAACAGGCTGATGACGAGGCCATTTTTCTTCAACAGTTCTGCCAAAAACAGGTCCCACCTGTTGCCTTTGGGTCAGTTAATGGGCAAAGAGCTGCCTTGGATTTGAAGCCGAGGTAAGCACACGCAGATACGATTTTGACAGTCACATTTGCTGATGGGGAAATGAGTGGAGTGAAAGTTTGTGCAGCTGGTCATTACCCGTCTCAGGAAACCTCAGTCTCTGGAAGTTTCTTAAGGAGGAGGAAACTGGGAATTCTGGGAAGTCAGGGGCCAAAATCCACAAGGAGTCAAGGATAAGCCCTTTCATTACAACCACCTCCTAAATACTTAATACAGACTAGCAAGATTCTTCTGCCAGGGGACTTCCAGCTCTGAGTCAAGAGGTCAACAAATTCACTACCCCCAAAAAACAAGTTTAAAACTGAACGGTCCTTAAAACAATCCTTTCAGGGCTCTGGATAATGACTGAAGGCAAAGTACAAACTGAGACGTGTTTATTCATAGAAAGCTGGCAGAACTTTGGGTAAGAAGATCTCCGCCTCACCCCCTAGCTTAGTTGGCTAGAATGGTGGTTTTATCAGGGCGGGGCTGCCAGGGAAGCCTGACTTGATTTGGAGCATAAGGGAAAACCCAGTAGCATTGCCAATAAAAGTAGCACGCTGTAAGACAATGAATGGGGGGAGGGTGGAACAGCGCAGTTTTGCTAGCCTGAGGCTGCTGTCCTGGTTGAGATTCAAACCAAAACTGTGATGGGGAGATCTGGAAATGAGAGAGTTATAGACGTGCCAGATAAGCGCTCCATACATCTTGTGCTGATTGGGAAAATACGGTGCATGCTGGGGAGACCTAGGAGACCCCAGGGAAAAGTCAAAGCAGGCTTGAGAACTGCCTGAACTTTGAATGTTCTCTTCAACCCACATACAGATTGCTTGGCAGAGGATGTAAGTCTTATGGGTTCAAGGTCTTTGAGCACAACCTCTGCTCAATCATTGGCTGGTCACTAAGCTATGTGCACAAAGGGGCAACTCCTAGGAAGCCAGGTTCATGAAATAAAAATAAGAATTAAAAAAACAAAGCGACAACTGAGCAGACTGCAGGGGAGATAGATTCTGCAGATTATGTTTAGGCAAGCTAATTAAAACTATCAGAACCCTGAGTTGTTACAATATGCCATCTAAAATATTTAGTTGTCAACAAAAAATTATATGACATGAGGAAAAAAATGAAAAAGATGATCTATATTTAGGGAGAAAAGCAGTCAATACCAACTGCTTCTGGGTGACTCTGATGTTGGATTTAGCAGACAAGGGCCTCAAAGCAGTTAGTGTAACATAGTCAAACAGTTAAAGGAAACTATATTTAAAGAATTAAGAGAAACTATGATGACCATGCTTCAATAGATACAGACTCTCAATAGAGAAAGAAGAATTATAAAAATTTTACAGTTGAAAAATACAATCAGTTAAATGAACAGGAATCCGTAAACTTGGACATTTGCCAATAGAAATCATCCAATCTGAAGAGGAGAAAGACCAAAAACATTGAAGAAAACTGAGCAGAGCCTCAGAGATCTGTGTAACAATAGCAAGCATATCAACACATGTACAATGAGAGAGGGAGAGAGAAAGAGAAAGGAGAGGGCAGTTGGCAGAAAAATATATTTGAAGAAGTAATGGCTGCAAGAGGAAATCTTGAAAGCAGCAAGACAAAATAACTCATTATGTACAAGCAAACAAGATTATGTTTGATAGCTGACTTCTCATCGGAAACAATGGAGGGAGAAGACAGATAAACAACATATTCAGAGTGGTAAAAAGGTGAGCGTGGGAGTAACCTGTCTAGCAAGAAGCCATATTTATATATATAATTTATATCTATATAAATTTTTATATATATTTCTATATCTAGCAATAGCATTAATCATGAATGAAGGCAACATAAAGACATTGCTAGAGAAAGAATGAGAGATTTTTTTTTTTAGCCTTATAAGATATACTAAATGAGGTTCTTTAGGCTGAAAGGAAATGACACCAGATGGTAACTCACATCCAGAGAAAGAAATAAAGAACATTGGAAATGGTAAATATGTGGTAAATATAGAAGACTGTATAAATACATATCTTCTCTTTCCTTCCCTTAATTTCTTTAAAGAATATAAAGATTGCATAAACAATAATTATAATTACAACAACCAGTATTGTTTGGTTTATAATATATATAGACTTCCCAATCATAGCATAAAGGAAGAGGGGAAAAATGGCCATATTGGAATAAATTTGCTATATTTTATTAGAACAAAGTCAGTAGTAAAATAGACAGTGGAAAGGTAGAATATATATTGTAATTTCCAGAGCAAAGACTAAGGAAGTAACAACAAATATATAGTCAAGAAATCAGCAGATAAATGAAAATGGTATACAAAAAAAAAAATCTATTTTAAAAAAGAAAGCAGAAAAGAGGAGAGAGAGGAACAAAAAAGATATGAGCCATATAGAAAACAAACAACGAAATGGCAGACATAAATCCAACAAGATTAAAAAATCACACAAATGTTACCGGACTAAATAATTCAATCCACAGCAGACTGTCAGACTGATAAAAAAGACCCAGCTTTATGCTGTCTATAAGAACATATGCTATCTAAGGAGACACACTTTAGATTCAAAAGCACACACAGGTTGAAAGTTAAAAGAAGGAAATATACACACCACGTAAATAGGAAAACTAAGAGCGTTGGAATGTCTATATTAATATCAGACAAATGGACTTTAGGACAAGAAACATTCCCAGAGACAAAGAGGGATATTTCATAAATATAGTGAGATCAATGCATTAAGAAGATATGGCAATTATAAACGTATAAATACCTAACAACCAAGTCTCAAAATACATGAAGCAAAAACTAATTGAAGAAAAGATAAACAGAAAGTTTAATAATTATACTTGGAGCTTTCAGTACTCTGGTCTAAGAAAACTGACAGAATAACCAGACAGAAAATCAGTAAAGATACAGCAGACTTCAACAATTTTATGCCAAGTTGACCTTAATTAACATTTATAGAACACCTCACTTCATGACAGTGGAATACACATTCTTTTAAAAATTACATGGAAAATCCCCCAACAGAGACCACATATATGCGATAAAACAAGCCTCAATGAATTTAAAAGAACTTAAATAATAAAGAGTATGTTCTCCAATCACAACAGGACTAAATTAGAAATCCACCACAAGAGAAAGTAATTTGGGAAATCCCCAAATGTTAGAAAATTAAGTAACATACTTCTAATGAATCCATGAGTCAAATGACAAATTAAAATGGGAATTATAAAGTGCTTCGAAACAAATCAAAATGAAATAATAATATTTGTGGGATGTAACAAAGCAGAACTTAGTGGAAAATTTATTTGCCTAATTTGGAAAAAAAAAGTTTCAAATTAATTATCTAAGCTATCACATTAAGAAATTAGAAAAAGAACAAACAGCCCAATACAAACAGAAAAAAAAGGGATCAAGGGTGTGGACAGTGACTGCAGCCACAAAATTAAAAGACGCTTACTCCCTGGAAGGAAAGCTATGACCAGTCTACAGCATATTAAAAAGCAGGGATATCACTTTGCCGACAAAGATCCATACAGTCAAAGCAATGTTTCTTCCCGTAGTCACATATGCACGTAGTGACTTAGCATGCATACAAGTAAGGATGTGAGAGTTAGACCATAAGAAGGCTGAGTGCTGAAGAACTGATGCTTTTGAACTGTGGTGCTGGAGAAGACTCTTCAGAGTCCCTTGGACTGCAAGGAGATCAAACCAGTCCATCCTAAAGGAAATCAACCCTGAATGTCCACTGGATGCTAAAGCTGAAGATCCAATACTTTGGCCCACCTGATGCGAAGAGCTGACTCATTGGAAAAGACTCTGATGGTGGGAAAGATTGAGGGCAAAAGGAGAAGGGGGTGACAGAGAATGAGATGGTTGGATAGTCTCACTGACTCAATGGACATGAGTTTGAGCAAACTCCGGGAGACAGTGAAGGACAGAGGAGCCTGGAGTGCTGCAGTCCATGGGGTTGCAAAGAGTAGAAAATGACTTAAGCCCTGAATAACAAAAAGGGTTAGAGTAGAAATCAACGAGACAGGAAACAGAAAATAAATGAAACCAAAAGTTGACTCTTTGGAAAGATCAACAAAATTGACAAACTTTTAGCTAGAAAGACCAAAAAAAGGAAGAAGACATGGTTACCAAATCAAGAATGAAAGAGGAACATCACTACTGATTTAATAAGAATTAAAAAGCTTATAAGGAAATATTCTGAACAACTTTATACCAAAAAATTAGACAATTTAGGTGAAATGGACAAATTCCCAGAAATAAACACATTAGAAAACTGACTTAAAAAGACAGAGAAAATCTGATTAGACCTATGACAAGTAAATAAAGTGGATTAGTAATTTAAAATCTTCTCACAAAGAAAATCCGAGTACCACATGACTTAAATAATAAATTCCATCACACATTTAAAGAAAAAATACTTATCTTACATAAACTCTCTTAAAAAAATAAAGGAGTAGAGAACACTTCCCAACTCATCTACAAAGTCAGCATTAACCTATTACAAAAGCTATACAAAGATGAGAAATACCCAACATGAATATATGACACCAACATCCTTTACAACTACTATCAAATCCAGGAACATACTAAAAATGATTAAAACCATGACCAAGAGGGATTTATCCCTGTAATGCAAGGTTGGTTTCAGTTCAGTTCAGTCGCTCAGTCGTGTCCGACTCTTTGCGACCCCATGAATCGCAGCACGCCAGGCCTCCCTGTCCATCACCAACTTCTGGAGTTCACTCGAACTCACATCCATCAAGTTCGTGATGCCATCCAGCCATCTCATCCTCCATCATCCCCTTTTCCTCCTGCCCCCAATCCCTCCCAGCATCAGAGTCTTTTCCAATGAATCAACTCTTTGCATGAGGTGGCCAAAGTACTGGAGTTTCAGCTTTAGTATCATTCCTTCCAAAGAAATCCCAGGGCTGATCTCCTTTAAAATGGACTGGTTGGATCTCCTTGCAGTCCAAGGGACTCGCAAGAGTCTTCTCCAACACCACAGTTCAAACGCATCAATTCTTCAGCGCTCAGCTTTCTTCACAGTCCAACTCTTGCATCCATACATGACCACTGGAAAAACCATAGCCTTGACTAGATGGACCTTTGTTGGCAAAGTAATGTCTCTGCTTTTCAGTATGCTATCTAGGTTGGTCGTAACTTTCCTTCCAAGGAGTAAGTGTCTTTTAATTTCATGGCTGCAATCACCATCTGCAGTGATTTTGGAGCCCCCCAAAATAAAGTCTGACACTGTTTCCACTGTTTCCCCATCTATTTCCCATGAAGTGATGGTTTAACATATGAAAATCAATTAACATAATATACTGCATTAATAGCATAAAGGACAAAAACACAAGATCATCTTATCAGACACAGAAAAAAATTTTGGCAAAATCCAATACCTATTCAAGATAGGAACTCTGAATAGACTGGAACAGAAGAGAACTTCTTCAACCTGATAAAGGGCATTCATAACCTATGGCTAACAGAATACTTAATGATGAAAGACTGAATGATTTCCTGTAAGACTGGGAAGGAGGCAAGAAGATCTGTTCTTACTATTCCTATTCATTGGATGACATTCTATCAGTAGGAAATCCTAAGAGATCTACAAAAAAGCTACTGGAACTAATAAATGAGTTTAGCATGTTTGCGAGATACAATATGGACATACAAAAATCAATTGTGTTTCTACATACTAACAATGAACAATATGCAAATAAAATTAAGAAAACTTAATTCAAGTAATATCAAAAAGAGTACAAAGCTTAGGAGTAACTTTAATAAGACTGTATAGTGAAATCTACCAAAATTCCTGAGAAAAATTAAAGATCTAAATAAATGGAGAATAAGTCCATGTTCATGAATTGGAAAAATCAATATTGTTTAGATGGTAATTCAAAGCAATTCATATCAAAATATTAGTAGGGTTTTTTGGGCAGGAATTGAAAAATGAATCCTTAAATGTATGTGTAAATGGGAAGAACTAGAGTGGCCAAAACAATTTTGAAAAAGAACAAATTGGAGGACTTTCATCGCCTGATTTCGAACTTACTATAAAGCCACAGTAATCAAGATAGTGTAGTATGGGTACAAGGATATATAATATAGATCAATGGGACAAAATACAAATTTCCAAAATTAAACATTTACATTTATGACCAACTCATTTTGACAAAAGATCCAAGGTAATTCAATGCTGTTAGGAGAATTAAATATCCATATTAAAAAATATCAGTTCAGTTCAGTTCAGTCGCTCAGTCGTGTCCGACTCTTCGCGACCCCATGAGTCGCAGCACAACATAAACTTACATCATTATCTCACACTATGTGTAAAAATTCAAAACAGAACATAGACTTGAATATAGAAACTAAAACTATAAAATTTTTGGAAGAAAATCTTTGTGACCTTGGCATAGGCAAAGATTTCTGAGGTAAGACACTAAAAGTACAATCCATAAAATAAAAAATGGATAAGTTAACAA
Organism: Ovis aries; assembly: GCF_016772045.2. NCBI lineage: Eukaryota > Metazoa > Chordata > Mammalia > Artiodactyla > Bovidae > Ovis > Ovis aries. Next base: position 32,849,824 of record NC_056075.1, on the reverse strand, counting down.
GCTTTTACTTTTCAAAAGTCACCATTAAGAAAGTAAAAAGACAAGCCACAACCTGTGGGAAGATATCTGCAAATCATATATCTAATAAAAGGCTATTATTCAAGAGCATAAAAATAAAAACTCAAAATTCAACACAGAGAAGACAAATAATCCAATTAAAAAATTATAAAATTAAAAAAGAGCTGAATATACATTTTACCAGACTACACATGACTAATAAGCATATGAAAAAAATGATCAATCTCATTAGTCATTAGGAAAATGCCAATTAAAATGAGATAGCACAGCATACCCACTGAATGTCTCTAATCAAAAAGACCAACAATACCAAGGACACAGAGTCCTCATACATTGCTGGTGGGAATGTAAAATGGTACATCTATTTGGAAAACAGTTTGGCAGTTAAAAGAAAAAAAGTCAAACATATACATATCACAAACATACATACCACACGACTCAACAATTCTATCCCTATGCATCTACTCAAGAGAAATGAAAACATATGCCTATTTAAACTTTTGTGCAAATGTTCACAGCAGCATATTCATAATAGCCAAAAATTCAACAATCCAGGTGCCCTCCAACTGGGGAATGGGTGAACAAAACATGGTACAGCCTTACAATGGAATACTTCTCAGCAATAAAAAGTAACAGTCTACTAGTACATGTGACAGTATGGCTCAACCTCAAAAATATTATGTCAAGGGAAAGAAGCTCAGCTGGAAGAAGTTCAGCTCAGTGCTCTGTGATGACTTAGAGGGGTGGGATGGGGGTGGTGGGAGGGAGACTTGAGAGGGAGAGGCTGTATGTATACCCATGGCTGATTCACACTGCTGTACAGCAGAAATGAATACACTGTCAAACAATTACATTCCAATTTGAAAAACTGAAAAAAAAAAAAAGACTATGGTATATGATTCTATTTATATGAAATTTCTAGGAATCAGATCAGTGGTTGCTTGGGGCTTGGGAGTAGGAACTGGGATTGACTCAGTGCAAACAGGCATGACACAACATCTGGTGTGATAGAAATGTTTTAAAAGTAGATCATGGTGATGGTTGCATAGCTCTATAAACTTACTATAAATCATTGAACTGTATGCTCTGAAGGAGATCAACCCTGGGATTTCTTTGGAAGGAATGATGCTAAAGCTGAAACTCCAGTACTTTGACCACCTCATGCGAAGAGTTGACTCATTGGAAAAGACTCTGATGCTGGGAGGGATTGGGGGCAGGAGAAGAAGGGGATGACCGAGGATGAGATGGCTGGATGGTATCACGGACTCGATGGATGTGAGTCTGAGTGAACCCCGGGAGATGGTGATGGACAGGGAGGCCTGGTGTGCTGCGATTCATGCGGTCGCAAAGAGTCGGACATGACTGAGCAACTGAACTGAACTGAACTGAACTGAACTATATGGTTACAATGGGTAGATTTCACAGTATACAAATGATATCTCAATAAAGCTGTTAAACAGTCCATAGACCAACAAATAGCTATTTTGGTTTTAGGCGAGATGGCATACTATCTCCCCTAAAGTAAGGAAAGTTAGTCTTCCAGATTGAAGGAGCCCAACCTCTTGCCTCCCTTCTTGGTAACAGCAACCTCTTTCTTTCTTTCAATCTGTAATTATTTGCTTCTTGACTGTTTCCTCTGTGAAGTGGAATTGTGTAGGAGCAAGCAAGGCTAAAGTCTGTCTTGGTCTTTATCGTCCCCATTACCCATTCAAGTGTTTGGCATATTATTTCAGTTCAGTTCAGTCGCTCAGTTGTGTCCAACTCTTTGTGACCCCATGGACTGCAGCATATTATATAATGGCATATGATAGGTGTCAATAAATATTTGATAAACAGATGAATGATGTAGAGGAAGAAGAGAAATATCTGGGTTTTCATTTAAAAATCAACATATTCCCGTGCCTTGATTATTTGCAAATATCTTTGTCATGGACCCTTATTCAGCTCTGCAAATTTCACCTGTCATGTGCCAGGCATCATGTGCTTGATACTAGAGAATGAGACGAAACAGACCTGGTTCATTGCCCTCAAGAAGCTTGCAGTCTAGTGGAAAACAAGACCCAGTATTCTGACATTTAATGAGTATAAGTGGCAGGGCGGGGCCTACAAGTCTGGAGGAAAGGAACAGAGAACTAAGAGCCTGTGAGCCCAGAAGAGCACAGGAGGCCTTGTTGAAAGGTAAGCGGATTTGCAGCCCAGGGTACAAGGTGCCTTCTGCATAAGAACTTGTTCCTCCTTAATTCAGATCTCTGTGCCTTTGTACACTGTTGTTGTTGCTTAGTTGCTAAGTTGTATCTGACTCTTTTGTGACCCTATGGACTGCAGCCTGCCAGGCTCCTCTGTCCATGGGATTCTCCAGGCAAAAATACTGGTGTGGGGTTGCCATGACCTCCTCCAGGTGATCTTCCCAAGCCAGGGATCGAACTAGGTGTCCTGCATCTTCTGCATTCCAGGTGGATTCTTTACCACTGAGCCACCAGGAAAGTCCTACAGGGTTGTAGGAAGGATTAAATGAGATGAAGCATCTGAAGTGATGAGCACACAGCCAACATAAAACTAAAAGTTCTAGGGGAAGTGTTAGTTGCTCTGTTGAGTCAGACTCTTTGCAACCCCGTGGACTGTAGCCCACCAGGCTCCTCTGTCCATGGGATTCTCCAGGCAAGAACACTGGAGTGGGTTGCCATTCCCTTCTCCAGGGGATCTTCTCGACCCAGGGATAGAACCTGGGTCTCCAGCATAGACGGTTTTTTTTTTTAACCGACTGAGCCATCAGTCCATATAAAAGTAAAGGGCTGGTATTATTATTTTTGTGACCACCCCTTTGTATGGCTGAGCAGGGCCTTAGAAGCTCTGAGGCTGCCTATGTTGTGGAGGGGCTTCTCTGCCTCGGCCACCGTGGTCATCACGCTGACAAAGCCCCTCAGGGAAGTGGCGACTCCAGGGGGGCCCTTGGGGCACCTGGTGAGCCCTTCATTCCCAGCCGCTGCACTCATGGACCTCTGCCCCCTTTCCCACCACTCCTAGGTCTTGCCTAGCTACATCGTAGGCATATGTGGGAAAACATTACTGGCTGTGCTTATATTCTGGGGCGCAGAGGTCTTTTTCTGTATAAGTTTACAGTGGAGAACAATGGAAAGACTAAAATCCAAAGCCAACAGGGGCCAAGGGATCTGCCTACATCTTGGGTTTTGCCACGATATGAAAACACATGGCTTCAGAGTGTAACATGAACGGCCCAGCGATCTCTCCAGGGTGGAATCTATGTTTTCAGCTATGCAGAAATACGGACCTTTTAAAAAAAAACTCAGGGGGCGGGAGTGTTAACTGAAAATCAAGATAGCTTTTCCTAGGCCGACTTTCTCCATGTCCTTCAAAATCGTTCCTTTTTGACGAGAGTAAGAGCTGGAAAAATGCCTTGACACACGGGAAGTGCCTATTTTTCTCCAGCCTCACTGGAGTTGGGCCTGCTACGGATGAAGCGGAGGTTTGCCATTTGTAGACAAGAATGAAGCCTTTTGTGAACAGGCTAAGTACACCACCGACTTGCTTTAAAAAGTGTCAAAGGCTATTTTTGGAGAACATGTGGTTGGCGGTGCCAAATTGAAACATTGACTTATCGCCCAATTTAGCATTAAAACATTAGAACTTACAATTAAGACGACTCTGTTTACTCCAAGTGAGTTTGTCAACATGCTGCAAATATATTTCTGTTATCATAATAAAACCATGAAATGGGCGGGTGTGGTTTCTCGCTTGTTAAGGCCACGCCGAGGAGAACTTCAGAATGCTGAAATGCGAGCTGCCCTAGCCTATAGGCCAACTTCTTTGCCCCAGAGCGGATGCTGGGTGTAGCTATATTAGTGCATAAGAGGTTATTCTCATTCACAAAACGGGAATTACTTTCTGGCTCCAAACTGCGACTAGCGTTAAGAAATAAGCTGGAAGATCTTCTACAGATGTGGTCTCTGACACGTACACCCAGGGATTCTGCTATTAATCACATCTTAAGACTTGAACATTATAAAGGACACGGCAGACAGCCATTAGATTCAAGGTCTGAATTGATAGAGAGACAGAGAAAATGTGCCTGTGTCTGCCGTTGTGTTTAAACTAAGCATGGCTTTAAAGATAGCCAGCATCTTTCTCCGTCTTCGCCCCATTTTATTTCAAGGTCGGTCTGCCTTTTGTTTGACTCTTCTCACCCTGACATGGACAACAGTTCTTGGAAAAAGAACTGTCCTGATCGCTCGCCGTGTTAGGACAGGAATGTGCTTGTTTGGCACTCGTTCGTGAGATCCTGGACCGCACGAACACTGGGGATGAGAAGAGCAAGATGCACGTGCGGAGACCGGCTCGGTACCTAGGCCCTGTGGGCCTCTGTCACCACCTGCCTCAAGGGTTAAGGTGGCCACGGTAATTATGCCAAGGCCATGCATTACTCTGACAAAGTAATCCATCAAATAATTTCTCACAATTGCAATTCACCCCTCGAATTTTCCTTACCTCCAGAGCCAGCTGGATATTATATTACTGAAGCTGTTGAAAGGGTGGAACACTAGCCACGGAGCCAAAGGCCACAGCAACTATGCAATGCATAAATTTTTATTGTTTGCCTAGTATTGAAATCTCATTAGGGTCCATAATTCATCCGAACACCGTGAACATTTACATCTGTTGATCATGAGAACTTAGAAGGAATGTACACCTTTGGCTAACTTGTTTTTCGAGGCGGCAGAGGGTGTGTGTGTGTGTGTGTGTGTGTGCGCGCGTGCTCACGAAAGCATGCACATATATGCTCATATGTTTTTAGCCCCTGAACAGCTGTGCTTTAAATATCCCTTACTCAAACCAATTTCCAACCTGAATTTAAATATCCGAAAGTTGTTTTCATTTGGCAGACAAAGACTCACTTCTCTTCGAGTCCAGCTTAATCAATGTTGGAAAATTCCACTCATTGCCTATTGGCCTTAATGCAGCTCTGCTGTGTTAATTACATCAGAATTATCCCAAAGATTACACGCCTTCCATTCAATGTATACACGTTTTTGTCTTCACTTAATTATGGCTTCAAAAAATACTAGAGAGAGAAAATAGAAGCATGAGTTTTTCTGGGTCCTAGGGATACCCAGATTTGTTTGGTGTGTGTGTATTTAAACATCCTTCCTACTATGTTCTACCCTTTTGATCTGGCAGTATATCCATTTACAAGGCTCTCAGTAGTTCTGTACACACTATATTTTGAGGGTGACAATCCCTGAACCACAGAATCAGAAATGGAAGGGGACTCCAATAACAATAATAAAATAAACAGTAGGGAAAAAAAAGAGATGGCAGGGGAAGGGGCCTGAGGGGCCATCTAGCCAGGCCAGCCCCTCTCCCAAACAGGAATCTCCCTGACAAAACCCCCTGACAAGTGGTCCTTCAGGAATGCATCCATTTTTGGAATGAACTATGGCAGCAGCTGAAAGGCTCTTAGCAAACACTGCCTAGCAGGTCAGGGCAGAGATGAAGGATACGTGTCTGAGGAGAAGTCCGGAGGGAATTTAGGGAGACCAAATGTAATTACCTGGCCCAGCATCTGGCTAGGGCAGCGGCTCTAACAGCCCCACTGTAATTCCAGCTGATGGCAGTGACACCTTCTGATGAGAGTCTTGTCAACTACACGCTGCTCTTTAGCAGGCCTTCACTAACACCCTGCGACGGGGAAAATCGGATACAGATGTTTTTACTCAGAAGGCCTTGCAAGCACTAAAGTCCTTATCTTCTCCTCAAGGAGAAAGGACACACACACACTTCCATGAAGAAAAAAGATGCCAAAGGGCTTTCACACAGAGACTGGCCCGATGCAGACCGCATTGCTATAATCCTCTTCTGGTGAGCTTTCCAAGCCAGTGTCAGGTCTCCCCATCCCAATCCCAGAGCAGCTGTGACAGTCTCAACACTCAATTGGCTGCGGTCAGTAAAGCCGCCCTGGACACCCAGGGCCCGGCGAGCCCAGAGCAGGGTGGAAAGTGATTTGGCTGCAATCCAGAGCACAAGTCTCTCTGGTGGTGGTGGTGGTTTAGTTGCTAAATCATGTCCGAGTCTGTGAGACCCTATGGACTGTAGCCCTCCAGGCTCCTCTGTCCATGGGATTTCTCAGGCAAGAAAACAGGAGTGGGTAGCCATTTCCTTCTTCGGGGATCTTCCTAATCCAGGGATCAAACCTGCATCTCCTGCATTGTCAGGCAGATTCTTTACCACTGAGCCACCAGGGAAGCCCCAAGTCTCTCTGCTGCTGCTGCTAAGTCGCTTCAGTCGTATCTGACTCTGTGTGACCCCACAGACAGCAGCCCACCAGGCTCCCCCGCCCCTGGGATTCTCCAGGCAAGAACATTGGAGTGGGTTGCCATTTCCTTCTCCAATGCATGAAAGTGAAAAGCGAAAGTGAAGTCACTCAGTTGTGTCTGACTCTTAGCGACCCCATGGACCACAGCCTACCAGACTCCTCCATCCATGAGACTTTCCAGGCAAGAGTACTGGAGTGGGGTGCCATTGCCTTCTCTGCCAAGTCTCTCTATTCTGGGGTAAAAGGCAAGAGACCTAGGTCTGGGGATGCAAAGATGGGCAATCAGACAGGTGCCTCTCCTCATGGAGCTTCCAGACCTGAACAATCATGTGCTCACAGTATACAGTTTCAAACAGTAAGGGCCACGAGACTGCGAAGTGCTAGAAAGGGGGCAGGTACGAAAGCAGGAGAGTCTAGAAGAGGGAACTTGCGTGAGTTGGGACTTTCAGAAAAGCAGATGCTAAACTGAGTTAGGAGTGAAAGAAGTTTAGTGGAGGGTACCACCTGTGAAGAATACAAAGGGAGGAGGCAGGGCTGGGGAGGGAAAGGCTTCAGGCTGTCACACATATCTGACACGACAACAAAGTGGGGATGAGGCAGGAAAGGACAAGAAAAGCCTCAGATCACACTGAAGATGTGACCAAACTGTGGCCAGCCTGGTAAGTGGCTCTGGGGAGAGAATCATGCATTGGGCAGAAATAGCTTGGCCCTAAGATCCCCACCAGTGAATCCTAAAGAAAATCAATCCTGAATACTCACTGGAAGGACTGATTCTAAGGCTGAAGCTCCAATACTTTGGCCACCTGATGCGAAGAGCCGACTCATTAGAAAAGACCCTATCGCTGGGAAAGATTGAAGGCAAGAGGAGAAGGGGATGACAGAGGACGAGATGGTTGGATGGCATCGCCGACTCAATGGACATGAGTTTGAGCAAGCTCTGGGAGGTGGTGCAGGACTAAGAAGCCTGGCGTGCTGCAGTCCATGGGGTCACAAAGAGTTGGAGATGACTGAGCAACTGAGCTGAACTAAATCTATAAAATGGGAACAACAATATATACTTTATATGGTTAACATGAAAATTAACTGAGACTATGTACATGGAGTTCTTCAGCTAATATCTGGGACGTGAGTGACATGTAGTAAATGTTGGCTATTATAGAAAACCTCAGCTGGGAATAAAGGAGAAATATGGACTTACCTTGACATTGTGTTTTCAAAAGTTTGAATGTTTATTCTGAAATAAAGTGCCTGCATTTGAACAAACTATAGGTGAAATTGTTAAATTCATCTTCCATCAAGATCACGATATTATCCAGATCCTCAATGACCGAAACACCAGGCATACAAGTAAGTTTCAGTTGAGTTTAGAATTAAATAATTAGTATCAGCAATTCAGAGCCAAAAAAGTAATAAATTGCTTGTAACAGAAAAATAGTCCACGAGAAACCTGAAGGAAGAGAAGCCCTTGGCAACATAGCACACTGTAAGTGGGGAATGTGCCTATAAAGCCTGACAGCTTCTGTATCATAGTCATGTTGAAGATATAGGGATTTTTCTCTTTCCAGTCTTACCCGTTAGGTGAGTAACCCTTCAGACACCTATTTTCAGATTATTCCAAATCATAAAATGCAGGAAAAACAAAAGCATAAACTGATGCAAAAAGGATGCTGGCTGTAGTTGCTGAAGAAGATTTGATTGTTAAAATATTTTCCTAGATGGTCAAAATTTTTCTTGAAAGTTGGTGAGCACATGCTAAGAGACTAAGGGATATTCTTTAAAATCAAGCCCAGCTCATCTGAAATGGCTGAAAATTGGGTCTAACTTACATGATAGCATATAGGCCAGTCCTATATGATTGGCCTTGTGAGTGTATATGAGTTTGGAATAACCTGCCGCATGAGGCAAAAAGAGAACACTCTCCCTTATGAAGATGTACTCACAATAGGGGCTTCCCTGTGGTTCAGCTGGTAAAGAATCCGTCTGCCAATGCAGGAAACTCAAGATACAAGGGTTCAGTCCCTGGGTCAGGAAGATCCCTTTGGAGGAGGAAATGGCAACCCACTCTAGTATTCTTGCCTGGAAAATTCCATGGACAGAGGAGTCTGGGGGGCTATCGTCCATGGGATCGCAAAGACTAGAACACAGCTGAGTGAACATACATTCACAATAGACTTGTTTTATTGGTAACAGGAAACTCACTGGTCCTTTCACAAGGGCAGTGTTCCTGCCATGCTCTTCTCTGTGTCAAAGTCCAGCCTCCCTTAGAAAGATAAACCCCACAGCCACAGTTTTACAAGCTCCCACACGACTCCTTTTGACTTCTCAGCATTTGAAAATATATGAATCTATTACTTTCAGTCGTTTATGAATCTGAGATGATTCTGACTCGCCCTGATACTGAGAAGAGCACATAATACCAAGAATATCAGGCCTCTATCCTTGAAAACCTTGAGATGAGCTATTGGTAGAATCATCTAAACCAGCTCAAATGTGTGTACTCTTTGGTGTGTTCCCTCTTTTTCCCTTTCAAGCTGTGATAAGGCAAATGTGAGGTTTCCACAGCTGCCCAAACAAAAACATCGTCTTTGAGAACCTGAAAGCATTCTAAAAATCACCTTAGATTATCATTAGGTCTTTTTCCCCTTAGCATATTTCTTTCCTTTGCCAGGTCTCCTCAACTCTTAGGTCATCTTGGTTTGTCAAAAAATGCCTGTATCTCAGGACTGAACTTTAGCAGATCAGACAGAAATTTCTTCATCTGGACCAAAATATGTTCAATGAACAAGTCACTTGGGTCTCCCAGCAAAGGAAGCAGGGGTTCACCTTTGCTCAGAAGTTGTATGTTAATACCGACTAAACTCTCAACAAAAGTTTTTTTTTTTTTTTTTTTTTCCGAAAGACTGCTACCTGCTGGAATTGCTTCTGCTTCTGAACTTTTCATTAATGTGACTCATCCCACAGGTAATTTTTAAAGACTCTCCCAAGTTTTAGTTCATGCCATAGATTTGCCAAGGATTCTTTCAGTAAAATGGGAATGAACAGAAGAAAAAAAAAAAAACCAACCAAAACACCTCGGTTCTGTACAGAACAATGAAATTTGTCAAAAAAAAAAATAAAGATTCTGTGGAAGATCTGTCTTCGATCTGGATTGGGTGACGTGAGGGTCTGGAGTTATTTGTGGGTCACTGGTTCACGCTGGCACATCTGGGCATCACTCATACTGGATACTGTCCTTCATCGAACGGCTGACTGAGGGTAAGAACGGCTCTTGGCTTCAGCAGAACAACATAAACAACCCCTCACGAGCGCCCGTCTTCATGGAGCCCCATGGCTCTTCAGTTCAACAACTTGGAAATGATGGCCTTGGTACCTTAGTTAAAAATGAGGTGGTACTTATCCAAGTACTGGTACTTCCAAGTCATGGATCTCAAAGGCCACTTTCCCAGCATAATGTGAGTAACAAGACTGTTATGGGACCTGTTATCATCAATGGGATTCCCTGATAGCTCAGTTGGTAAAGAAGTCACCTGCAATGAAGGAGAACCCGGTTCAATTCCTGGGTCGGGAAGATCCCCTAGAGAAGGGATAGGCGACCCACTCCAGTATTCTTGGGCTTCCCTTTTGGCTCAGCTGGTAAAGAATCCTCCTGAAATGTGGGAGACCTGGGTTTGACCCCTGGGTTGGGAAGATACTTCCTATCTGTTTCTATCAGCATTCTTTCTGTAAGTTAAATGGCAAAACAGGCAACATCTAATGTAACTTCAGCACTTCCTGGGAAAGGGCCAGAAGACAAATGCCAGAATGTCCAGAAAACTGAGACCTGTGGGGACTGCATGGGAATGCCAGTGCGCTCATAACCTGGGGGCCAGGATGGTCCCTTTCCCCACAGGAGATTTTTGTCTCTAGTGGATGAATATCAGACATGGAACTGAAATGTGATAGTTCCCAAGGACTACCAGGGAAAGTGTCTGACCATGTGTATTTTACATTTGGAATAAAGTCCTTTTGGTGAAGTCTTATTTTTTAACCAGACAGCCCCAGAGATGGCCTTTCTCTCACTACTCCATGTCAGAGACTCAAAGGACAGACTTCTGTGTAAGAAAGGGCTGCCCATCTCATGGGAAGAGAAGGCACTTATTTGTCAGCCATCAGTTCAGTACCTGGATTGTGGGCCAGGGTCCTGGAGCTTTCCCCGGTGGGCCTGAGAAATCCACCCCACCTAGTGACTCCTACACCACTGGGACATGGTGGGTCTAGGGGAATGAGAGGCTGGTTAGCACCAGCCACGTCGGGAAGCTGGCTTCTGACTTTCTAGTCCTCTGCACAGAAACGAGTTTCCACCATGAGACATGGCAAAGATTTTTCAAAAGGTAGAGGAGAGACTGGTATTGATGTGGACTTTGATTTTGCTTTCTGTAATTAAAAAATACCAGTCACCAGATATGTGAATGTTGGAGTTTTGAACTTCTACCAGAGAGAAAAGAGGCTTTGAAAGATACGAATGGTCTTAAGAAAACGGTTCTGAAAATTAAGTCACTGCAACTCAAGATCTGGAAGCGAGAAAAGGACAAAAATATGACTTCCTCTGGGGTGATCACAGCTCCTGTTTGGATGGTGGATGGTGAACACATTCTGGGTCATGAGAAGCTGGGGATGGTGCCACTGGCTAGCACCTCATCAGATGGGCGGCCTGATGGATGGATGGACAGCAGACAGCAGCTGTTTCAGCATCTCTTGGCTCCTAACCATCCTGCTTCTGGGACCCAGCCCAGAACAGAGAGCATTTAGGGCTGAGGCACTGAGGTCCAGGGCCCATGCTTGCACTCTCTCGCCCCAGTCCTGCCCCTGGGCTCCCTGAGGTTGTAGCAGATGTTAAAAGCTAAAGTTGAGACCTTTAAGCTGTAATGAAGGAGTTCACAGGGTTCAGAATCCCAGGACCCCACCCTGATTCTCCAGCGATCTCGCTGAAAGCTCTCAAACAGTCCTTGGCTCTAACACGGTGCACGCGGCGCGTGCTGAACACGCTGATCTGTCCGTGATTACCCTCGGCTGCTGTAAAACAATCTTACTCCTCGAGCGAATGCCGGCTGCAGCAACAATGCTCTTATTGACTTGTTGCTCTGGCTCTATTTAGTTATTACCCTCGGGGCCACAATCAATAGACTTTGCACCAAGTCAGCCTAATAAATCCCAGGCGCTCACTGGAGATTTGCCAGGAACGGCAAGAAAATCTATGGTAGGGAAACACTTAGAGTGCAAAGAGAGAAAAAGCTTCACTGACAGCTGTATAAATTAATTAACAAGGAACTGTTTATTCTTCTGAAAGATCAGATTGCACATTTATCATCGTTGAAGAAGTCACAGATAGACTATCATAAAGTGATCTGGTGATATTAAAAAAAAAACCCACAAATCTGGATGTACACAAGGAGAGAGACCTACATTCTAGGGTGACTTGCTTCCCTCTTTATTACATTTCCAATTACTCGACTTATAAATTTGCCTTCTAAGCACTGGTTCTGGTCAGTCTATTATTTCCAGCTTATTTGGACTAATGCAGTTGGCCTTGATAATTCTTTAAGCTTGTGGTTGAAACAGTCAACATGGTAAAAATAAAACGTTGATCATTAACATTGTTGTAATCTGGGATTGGTTGACTTCCCTCCCCCACCCCGGTCCCTGCTGTTAGGAATTTGAATCCTGCTTGTAACGCAACAGTGGAGGGAAAAAAATTCTTCAGGTGATAGAAACACTAGGTTGGTCAAAGTGAATGTCAGGTTATTTCAGATCATTGTGAAAGAATTCTAGAGTAGTTCTTTTCACTTAATAAGCAAATAGTGCGAAGGCTCAGTGGAAAGGAATCCTG